>NW_024885532.1:2429548-2443798 GCF_019232065.1 Centrocercus urophasianus
CAAAAAAAAAAAAAAAAAAAAAAAAAAAAAAAAATAGACTAACTGCAAAAAGTTCACAGCAGCTAATACTACTTGGAATACTTTAAGTAGAACAGCCAAATCAAACAAGCTCTTGGAGTATTCAAATAGGAGGCTGCTTCTCAACAGTGATCTGCAAGACATTGCAAGTGGTTCATAAAATATCTGTTTACATGCAGGCTAAGAATTAACCAAAGCAGGAAAATATAAAAATAGTTACTGAACATTTCATGGTTAGGGCTTTTTTTTGTTGTTTGCTTGGTTTTTATTTTTCTGCACATGGTAATGATCTTATTTTTAAAAACATAGATTACTTTGTAGTTGAAAAAGGCTGTGGATGAGAGGCGCTGTTCTAGGAAGTATAGCACAGTGTCTCTGTAGTGTCATCCTCCTGTCTCCTACCATGTTTCTCATAACAGAAATGTATCCTGGTATTGCTGTATTTTGAACTCTAAGAAATATAATTTTGTAAGAAAATTATTGTATTTCTGTACCATTTTTACATATTTATTTTATGAGAAAGTTCAGATTTGCATGATAACCTCTGTTGAAAGAATGGCAACTCCTATGCAGTTTTATGTGTCTCTGCCAGATCTACGTACATATTCTAACAAATTACATTAAAAAAAAAAAAAAAAAAAAAAAAGTATGTCTAACAAGTGAAGCAAGCTAAATAAATGCCAAATGTGTGTAACTGTATAAACTACATGAGAGAAAAACAGGTGAAAGTATGTTGTATGTTATACAGTATCTTTCCTTTTATATTGTCTGAGATGAAGAGAGAAAAATACATTCAATCAGAATACATACCTTGACAGGAAACAAAGAAGTAAGCTGAACAATACCAAGAAAACTATATCTGGAGCTTTTTATGTGATACATTACCTCCTATTCCTCAACCCTCTATAACCTTATGAATCAATGCCTTGCAGAATATTGACTGAAATTACTTTATAGAACTTATAATAATGAGTGCTGAGCTAAGAGGAGAATGAAATGAATTACATGATGATAACAAAGATTACAACTCTCATAAATTGTTCTCTCTGTAGGACCGAGGACATAAGTTTCAAGTTTGAAGAATCTATAAATAGTCTCAGACCACTTCTTAGGTTTTCCCCAGAGCTAAAGACCTAAGACATTGCTATTCTAGTGTCTGAGAAACCCAGGTGGAAATCAGCCCTTTACATTATTACTGGTGCTTTAAAATCAACAACTCTTCAGTATAAAACACAAAGTAAAACAAGCATATTCCAGAGCTCCACAATTTGATGGAGGACTTCGAACACCAGCCTACTGTATAGGAACTGCTGAATCACGGCCTGAACCTCTGAGACTAACAATGAGTCAGCCATGGGAACACAGGTGAAGGCATTTCACCTGTGCTGCCAGAAGGGGTGGAGCCTGCCTCCACCTCTCCTAGCCCCATTTAAGAGCTGACTACCACTAGGAAAGGATCTCTTTCTGGAGATCCCTCCTTTCAAGTTTTGCAGTGAGCTCAGGACATGGGTAAGTATTTTATCTATTCTCTTTGTATAATAACCTGCTTAGCCAAACTCTCTGGTATATTCCATAATTATAATATCTGTACATCCATTGATTATACAACTGTTAAGTCGAGATCCCTCTTATTGTGTAAATCTTCTCTATCTGGCAGAGGAGTGTTGGCTTTTCAACTCCTTTGTACTCCCACCTTTCCCCTTTTCCTTCTACATAGCCTTTCAAATGGATGATGGGATGGATGAATGAGGAAGTTACCTATGTAGGCTGCATCAAAAGAATACCAGAAATATCCTCACAAGTCAAGCAAGAATTCATTTCACTCAGTATTTGTTTCCAACAGGAGGAGCTGCCATTCAATAACACTAAGACAGTTTTCCATGATTCTGAAACACGTCATCTATTTCTATGATTCTAATAAATGAAAAAAACAAGTTGTTTTATGGAACCAGGATTCCTTCATACTCGTCCAGGAACTAACTTTTGTACTAGAAATACTAGAGGGCGCATCCCAAACTAAACACATCTTTTGTCAAAAAAGACAGAAGGTTAAGAAGATGGTTGTTTAATATGAGGAATAGAGAACAGTGAACAATAAACCTAGCCTTGTTTGTGTAAGTTAACAGAAGTCTTACATTCCTTCTGTAGCTCTCTGAAATCATTTGCAGGATATCAAAAGTAATTATAGTATAATGAAACCAGCTGAAATAGTGAGAGCTGTATCTTTCTTTTGAAAGATGTTGTAGAGTGGACATCACAGAATCACAGAGGTTGGAAGGGATCTTCAAGATCATCCAGTCCAACTATCCACCTATCACCAATAGTACTCACTAGACCATGTCTCTCAACACAAAATCCAAGCATTCCTTGAATACCTCCAGGGTTGGTGACTCCACCACCTCCCTGGGGAGTCCATTCCAGTGCTTAACCACTCTTTTAGAAAAGTAGTATTTCCTAACGTCCAACCTAAATCTCCTGTGGCACAGCTTGAAGCCATTCCCTCTAGTCCTATCACTAGTTACACAAGAGAAGAGGCTGATTCCCCCACTTCACAGAATCACAGAATCACCTGGGTTGGAAGGGACCTCAAGGATCATGTAGTTCCAACCCCCCTGCGTAGCAGGGCCACCAAACATACACATTCAGATCAGGTTGCCCAGGACCCCGTCCAACCTGGCCTTAAACACATCCAAGGATGGGGCATCCACAACCTCCCTGGGCAACCCGTTCCAGGGCCTAACCACTCTCCTTGTAAAGAACTTCCCCCTAACATCCAACCTAAATCTTCCCTCCTTCAACTTGGATCCATATCATACATCAGGTAGTTATAGAGAACAATAAGGTCTCCCCTGAGCTTCTTCTCCAGACTGAACATTCCCAGCTCCTACAGCCGCTCCTCATAAGGCCTGTGCTCCATACCCCTCACCAACTTAGTTGACCTTTGAATCTGCTCCAGGACTTCAATGTCTTTCTGGCAGCGAGAGGCCCAAAACTGGACACAGTACTGAAGGTGCAGCCTCACCAGAGCTGAGTACAGGGGGACAATCGCTTCCCTGTTCCTGCTGGCAACACTGCTCCTGATGCAATCCAAGATGCCATTGGCCTTTTTGACCACCTGGGCACATTGCTGGCTCGTGTTCAGCCAAGCATCAATCAATACCCCCAAGTCCATTTCCTCTATGCAATCTTCCAGCCACTCCACCCCAAGCCTGCAGCATTGCCAGGTTGTTGTGGCCAAAGTGCAAGACCCAGCATTTGGCCTTGTTGAAACTCATTCCTTTGGCTTCAGCCCAGCCACCCAGCCTGTCCAGATCCCTCTGTAGGGCCTCACTACCCCCAGGCAGATAGATACTTCCAGCCAACTTGGTGTCATCTGCAAACTTACTGACTGTGCACTCAATGCCATCGTCCAGGTCATCAATAAAGATATTAAAGAGGACAGGCCCCAGCACCAACCCCTGAGGAATATTACTCGTGACCGGTCACCAGCTGGATTTAGCTCCATTCACTACCACTCTCTGGGCCCAGCCTTCCAGCCACTTCCTTATCTGTGTCCAGTTCTGGGCTCCCCAGTACAAAAAAGACAAGGATCTCTTGGAAGGAGTCCAGCAGAGGGCCAGAAAAAATGGTGAAGGGCCTGGAGCATCTCTCCTACGAGGAAAGGCTGACTGAACTGGTTCTGTTCAGCCTTGAGAAAAGGAGACTGAGAGGGGACCTGATCCAGGTCTATAAATATCTAAGGTGTGGGGGGCAGAATGGCGAGGCTGGACTCTTTTCAGTGGTGAGTGGAGACAGGACGAGGGGAAACGGCCGGAAACTGCAGCATAGGAAGTTCCATACAAATGTGCACAAGAACTTCTTTACGGTGAGGGTGACGGAGCACTGGAACAGGCTGCCCAGGTAGGTGGTGGAGTCTCCTTCTCTGGAGATGTTCAAGACCTGCCTGGATGCCTACCTGTGCGACCTGGTGTAGGGAACCTGCTTTGGCAGGGGGGTTGGACTCGATGATCTCTGGAGGTCCCTTCCAACCCCTACAATTCTGTGATTCTGTGATTCTGTGATCCAGACAAGAGCGTACCTGTCCAAGCCACGGGCTGCCAGTTTCTGCAGGAGAATACTGTGGGAGACAGTGCCAAAGGCCTTGCTGAAGTCTAGGTAGACTACATCAACAGCCTTTTCCTTGTCTATCAGACAGGTCACTAGATCATAGAAGTAGATCAGGTTGGTCAAGCAGAATCTGCCCTTCATGAACCCATGCTGACTAAGCCTGATCCCCCAGTTGTCCCGCATGTGCCACGTGATCTCCCTCAAGACAATCTGCTCCATAACCTTCCCTGACACCGAGGTCAGGCTAGCATGCCTGTAGTTCCCCAGATCCTCCTTACAACCCTTTCTGTAGATGGGAGTCACATAGGCAAGCCTCCAGTCTTCTGGAACCTCACCAGTCAACAAGGAGTGCTGATAGATAATCATGAGTTGCTTGGCTACCACCTCCACCAGTTCCCTCAGCGTTCTCAGATGAATCTCATCTGGCCCCATGGACTTGTGGCAGTCCAGTTGGATTAGTAGGTGTCTGCATCCTCCCGAATCACGGAGGTTCTGTCTGTACTCCAGTCGAGACTACTAGGCCAGAGTATGGAGTACCTGAAAACAACTAGTGTGACCTTTAAAGACAAACGTAAAGAAGGCATTCAGAACCTCTACCTTTTCCTTATCCTCAGTGGTCACATTCCCAGCCTCATCCAGTAAAGAATGGAGATTCTCCTTAGTCCTCCTCTTACTGCTGATGTATTTGTAAAAGGGTTTCTTGTTCCTTTTTATCCCAGCAGCTAGGTTGAGTTTAAGCTGGGCTTTTGCCTTTCTGATTTTCTCTACACATCTTAACAACTTCTCTGTACTCTTTCTGAGTCACCCGTCCCTTCTTCCACAGGAGGTAGATTCTCTGTTATTCCTGAAGCCTCAAGAATAGCTCCCTATTCATCCACACCGGTCTTCTCCCCCGCCAGCTCATTTTGCGGCTCAGGGGGACAGCCATCCCCTGTGCCTTTAAGACTTCCTTCTTAAAGAGTGACCAGCCATCTTGGACCCCTTTACTCTCTAAGACTGAAACCCAGGGGAATTCCCCTACTAGCCTTCTGAATAATTCAAAGTCCACCCTCCGGAAATCCAATATAGCAGTTTTGCTGTTCTCCCTCCTGGCTCCACCAAGAATCGAGAACTCTACAATTTCATGGTCGCTCTGTCCAAGACAGCCCCCGACCTCTACATCTCCCACCAGACCTTCTCTGTTTGTGAAAAGCAGGTCAAGCGGAGCAGCTCCTCTCATTGGCTCTCTCACCAGCTGCATCAGAAAGTTATCCTCCATATACTCCAGAAACCTCCTAGACTGCTTCTTTTGTGTTGTGTTGTATTCCCAGCATATATCAGGGAAGTTGAAATCCCCTATGAGGACAAGGGCTGGTGATAGTGCAGCTTCTGCCAGCTGCTTATAGAACTCCTCATCTGTCTCTTCATCCTGGTTTGACAGTCTGTAGCAGATGCTCACCAGGAAGTCTGCCTTGTCAGCCCTTCCCCTGATCTTTACCCACAGGGATTCGACCTTACCATCCCCAGCCTCAAGCTCAGTAACATCAAAGCACTCTCTAATATATAGAGAGCCACACCACCACCCTTCCTTCCTTGCCTATCCTTCCTGAAAAGTTTTTAGCCAGCCACTGCAGCACTCCAGTCACAGGACCGTTCTCACCATGTTTCTGTAATGAACTATGTAATGTTCTAATGAACTATGTAATGTAACTATGACCTAACTAGGTCATAGTTAGCCTGCCGCACAATGACTTTCAACTCTTCTTGTTTGTTGCCCCTGCGGCGTGCATTGGTGTAGATGCACTTCAGCTGAGTCCTTCGCTTCACCCCTAATCCCATTACCACTCCTCCAGGCTCATTCCTAGCAGGCATGGTTTTATCCCCTTCCCCCTTCATATCTAATTTAAAGCCCTCTCTAAAAGTCCTGCCAACTTCTGGGCAAAGATCCGTTTCCCCCTTTGGGATAGGTGATATCCATCAGCAGCCCTCATACCAGGTGCTGAGTAGACTGCCCCGTGATCAAAGAACCCAAAATTTTTGTGTTTGCATCAGCCTCTCAGCCATGTGTTTATAAGGTTGGTTTTCCTGCTCCTCTCTGTGTCCTTCCCCACCTTCATAGGAATACAGGCAAATACTGCTTGTATGCCTGCTCCATCAACTAACCTCTTCAGTCCCCTAAAATCATTTTTTATAGTCCTCAGGCTTCTGACCTCATCACTGCTAGCCTGGACTGTCAATAGAGGGTAATAATCAGAGGGGTGGATCAGACTTGGAAGTTTCCTAGAAATATCCCTGACCCGGGCCCCAGGAAGGCAGCATACCTCCCTGTGGGTAGGGGCAGGCTGACATATTGGGCCCTTGGTTCCTTTTAGAAGGGAGTCACCTATGACTATCACTCTCTTTTCTGTTCTGGAGGAGGCGGTCTTCAAGTGTGGAGCCTTAGAAAAAGCTTGGACGCAGTCTTTCCACCTCTGGATGTGTGGGCTGTACTCACATTCTGACTTCTCTCCTTGTTGTCAGTGGGCAGTAACACCCTTTTCTCACCTTTTCTCACCAGGCACCTTAGGTGGGCAGAAGCTAGCTTTCTCCCTCCCAAGTGCTGCTTTTAGCTTTGCAGAAAAGGGTCAAGGTCAAGTTCAGAGATAAGAGTGGGAACTTCTAGCTCCACCCTTCCTGTCTCAGCAGCCCACTGACAAGCTGCTAGCTGCTGCCAACCCCCCTGGCACTGGCACAGTACTTTTGCTGGCTTCAAAAAAGCCCTAAAAACAGCTTTTTGGTTGGCTTTTTTGCTTTAGATCTCTTACCTAGTGCAGTCTTATCTGCCCCAAAGCTGGTCTCCACAGCAATGTAATACATCTTGTGGCATTATCATACTGTCATCTTAGGGTTTGTTCCATAGTAGCATTAATTTAATTAACCAATACCCCCAGCATAGTTGTCCACACACAGTCAGATTTGTGGACATGGTAGCAGCTCTAACAAAATGTGACATTTCTTCAGGCTGTTCAGTAGAACTTGCTTTGTAAAGACACTTGTAAATATGAGCTTTTAATAGAGAATATTTAATCTTGGACAAATCAAGAATGCATTTAACTGGAAAGAAAGTGTCATTGAGAAAATTCTGAAGACAAACACCTCAAGACAGGGCAGCATTGTGAGCAACATAACTTCTTCTGTCATATATAAAACAAATGCACGTAGTGTTGAAAAAATGGCCTTCTGATCCCATCTTGGAAATTAGAAACTGTTGCCAAGTTGCAAATACCTGTAAAGTAAAATTTTATATGGAGTCTCTGTACAGGAAAGACATAAACCTGTTGAAGTGCGCAGAGGAAGGCCACAAAAATAATCCAAAGGTAGAACACCTCTTCTATGAGGACAGGCTGAGAGAGCTGGGGCTATTCAGCCTGGAGAAGAGAAGGCTCCAAAGTGACCTGGTAGCAGCCTTTTAGTATCTAAAGCGGAGCTACAGGAAAGAAGGGGACAGACTCTTTAGGGGGGTAATAGGACAAGAGGAAATGGTTCCAAACTTAAAGGGTGTAGATTTAGGTTGGATATAAGGGAAAAGCCTTTTACAGTGAGGGTGGTGAGGCAGTGGAATTGGTTGCCCAGAGATGTGGTGGAAGTCCTGTTCTTGGAGTTCTTGACATACCTGATTGGGTTCTGAGCTACCTGATTTAGCTGTGGATGTCCCTGTTCATTGCAGGGGAGTTGGACTAGATGACCTTTAAAGGTCCCTTCCACCTCTAAGGATTCTATGATTCTATACATTCATTCTATTACTTTGGTTCAGAGAAATCACTAATTTGAATGAAAAAAAGCTTGTGTATACAGCTGTTTATACTGTTTTTGTGTTTTTTTTTTTTGTTTCTATAGTGTATGTACTGTATGTATTCTAATTTACTATATCTGAAATATGAATACTAGTCTTAAACAATCTTGACCAGCAAGTATAAACATTAATAAGTTAATAATTAATAAACACTATAAGCAAGTATAAGCATTAAATCAAACTTTTTAAAAACTCCCTATATTAATAGCAAATACTCAAAAGGATAATATAGTTTATGAACTATGAAACGGAACTCTAAGGACTAAATACAAAAATGCCATTTTTTTCATTTGATTTATTAGTGCAAATATTTCTACCTTTTTTACACCCAAGAAAGGTCCAACAGCTTTTTTCCTCTTGCATTAAATATTTTCATATAATTATATCAAATTATGTATACACAAGTATATTGAGTGAAAACTCTTGAGTTCAGCTTTTACATTGCTTACTTCTTGAATAATGCATAAAATACATAGTAGACTATTTTTTTCTACTTAATTCTTGTACCTGTTATTTTATAAAGGATAACTCAGGAAAATCTATGATTCTATGCTTCTATTACATTCTATGACAAAATGACTGGCCTGGTAGATGATGGTAGAGTAGTCAGTATTGTCTACATGGACCTCAGTGAGGCTTTTGAAACTATCTTTTACACACTCTATTACAGACTGGAAGGAGCAGTTCTTGAGAGCAGACATGCAGAGAAGGACCTGGTGTGCTCTTGCAGCTTGGAAAGCAAATGGTATCCTGGGCTTCATCAGAAGAAGAGTGGCCAGCAGGGACAGGGAGGTGATTGTCCCCCTCTACTCTGCTCTTGTGAGGCCCCATCTGAAGTACTGTGTCCAGGTCTGGAGCCCCCAGAAGAAGAAAGACAGAGAGCTGTTGGAGAGGGTCCAGAGAAGAGCCACGAAGATGATCAGGGGACTGGAGCACCTCTTCTACAAAGAGAGGCCGAGGGAGCTGGGCTTGTTGCCCAGCTTTCAATACCTAAAGGGAGCCTACAAACAGGAGGGGAATCAACTCTTTGAAAGGGTGATAACTGCAGGACAAGGGGAAATGGTTTTAAGTTGAGGGAGGGGAGATTTAGGTTGGATGTCAGGGGGAAGTTCTTGGATGTCAGGGGGAAGTTCTTTACAGAGAGAGTGGTGAGGTACTGGAACAGCTGCCCAGAGTGGTTGTGGGTGCCCCATACCCCGTCCCTGGAGGTGTTTCAAGACCAGGTTGGATGGGGCCCTGGGCAACCTGGTCTAGTATTAAATAGGGAGGTTTTAATTAAATTTAATTAAATGCAGATGTGGCCCTGCATGTGGCAGGGCGGATGGAGATTCATGATCCTTGAGGTTCCTTCCAACCCTAGCCATTCTGTGATTCTGTATCTACTACAAGTTCTCCATAGAGGGGCTGCTGATTGATGGCCTGTATAAATAGGCTGTGAGATGGATTGAAATGGGCTGAATATCTGGGCCCAGGGGGTGGTGACCAGTGGAACAAAGCATTTTTGGAGACCAGTAACCTGTAATGTACATCAGGGATCAGTACTGGTATTCATCCTTAACATTTTCCATAATTATCTGAATGATTACACATAATGATCTTCTGATGATGCAAAAGTGGGAGGAGTAGCAGACAAACCGGAGAGTTGTGCTGCCATCCAGAGGTACCTTGATGGGCTAACAGAAACATCATATATTTTCAGCAAGGAGAACAACAAAGTCCTACAGCTGGGGAGGATTAACCCCACCAGTAAGACATTCTGGGGGCTACTTGCATGGAAAGTAGCTCTGCAGAAGAAGACCCAAAAGCCACCTGTATATGGTTCTGGGTGGCCATCCTTGAGTAGGGATTGGACCAGACGACCTCTAGAAGTTTCTTCCAATTTGTACCACTCAGTGATTCTGTGACCTCATTAAGTTTGAATATGTTATATTTACACGGACACCAGCTGTATCTCACAAATGTCAGTGTAATATGCATGAATTATACACAGATAACAAGATATTTTTTTCCAGTGGAATAATTATTACCATTTAACTATTTAATTATATAAAGAATGCCGGTTTTGTCCTAAAACCAGGTGCTTACTTCCTGCTATGCTCTTCTAACCAGTGTGGCCAGAGGAGCTTATTGATATACTACTTTGCAAAGCAGTTTGTTATGTTTGTTCTCTGTAATTCTTCAGCACATTTATTTGATCTTTCTGACAGGAATTATTTTTTCAACATGCCAGAAAGTGACCCTTGTAAACAAAATCTGCATATTCACAGTGTACTTCACAATCGTCAGCATTTCTTTGGAAGCCTTTGTGTCTCAAAACCTGTTTATATTAATATTACATATTAAATTTATATTGCCGCGTAGCCTTTCTCTTTTACTAGCAAGAAATAAAAAGGCAAATAGGGGAGCCCAGCCTCACCACTGCTACCACTTTCCTAAAAAATATCTTCAAGCTGAGCCACATGATTATTTATGACATGTACAAGAGAGTTTTTAAGCTCCTGAAGCGCGCATTCTAAATTCTCAGTGAGGTGTGCTTCCCACTTCCAAATGCTCTGATGTTTTCAGTAGTAATAGATATATGCCTACTCCATATTGAAATAAGAATGAAGAGAATGCACTGGCCAATGTGTTCTTCAGATGGCAACCAAATATCCAGACACAGAAGGAGACACAGAACTTCTAATAACATGGTGAAGACCTAATTATCTTTTGCAGCTTGATTAACAAAGCACTTTTTGACATTACAAATTATTTCTCCTTTTATTTTAACAGTGACATGATTTCTAACTGTCTGTAAGTTATCATATATTTTTCCAGCCTCCGAGATAGGGCAATATTATTGTTCCCTGTTTCAAATGGAGAACTGAGCAAGGAGAGGTAAATGGCCCCTACCAGACAGTTGTATCAGTCTATGGCTGTGACCATATATGCTGCCCCCATGGTGTGCCCCAGGCAGTCATACCCATTCCCTGAGACACTTGCTTCAAACTGCTTTGCTCCTTCTCTTGCCCTCTTAGGCTCTCTTCAAAATGAACTAGCCATTTGTTCACAGAAGTGGTTCTCTGCTCATAGTCAAAGCACTAGCTAGCACTAGCGCTCCACAGGCATGCAACTTACTCTCACAAGGCTCTATACTTCCTATGCAACTGAATGATCTTTCTGAATGAGTTTTTGTATTCTGGATTATACTCAGAGTGCGTTAGTTTATTAAATTACCATGGCTACTAAGGCTTGTTGAGGAACAGAAGAAATAAAACAGACCGAGGACCCCAATAACCCTATGAATGCAAGGTGCACTCTGACTCTGCTTGTGCCGGGTCTGACCAAGGAGTGCAAGATGCTCATTATTCAGTGGCAATCCCCCATAATAAGACAAGAAAAGAAACTTCATCCTCAGATGTAGACTAAACAGTGATATTGCTGAAATGGAGTGTAGCACTCAGTGTGGAATGCATGGGGAAGAACATTTTAGGATGGTCTAAAACTTGCGGAATATTTTTAAAAGACTGCAATATGCAAGGCTTACTACAGGGTGCTTAAAGAAAGATTAACTTAGTACTCTACTCAGACTCATCCATGGCTGTTACCACAAAACTCCTAGGGCTGAAAAGAAAGACAAAATCAAAATTTCAAATAATTGATAAAACTCCAAAAAAGCATTTTTTCATATCATTAGTATTTTTAATTTGATTTCAGTGTGTGCAATAATAAAGTAATTTTTCACATCAAGAAGTACTGTTGCCAGAAAACTGAGAAAATACCAGAACTTTGATGCTGTTAAGAGGGAAACTCAGAGCTGATCTTTAAGAGAGGTACTCCTATTTTAATTAAATGTTGTTTTTGTATGTGTGTGTGCAAAAATTAGAAAATTCTGAAATCGAACTCAATTTTCATTCATGTAAAAGTAACAAAGTGAGGAATTGAAAGTGAAAATATATATGAAAGGTCTTACTATTCATTTTAAGATTAACTGCAGTTCCCACTTTCTTCTCTAATGTTTGTTCAGTTGGGAGTTTGACATGTAAACAATGTAGTTTGACAGTGCAAAGAAATGGAATTGAAACTGACAGCTTTTAAGAGACACAGTTTTGAAACACAACAAGTTTCATGTCATGTCACAGTGATTTATCTCAGTGTTTATTCATAGTAACCTTTTAGTGTATAACTGTTGAATTTTAGAGAGTTCTTTGGTTGAACTAGGGAATTCTTCAGTACTTCACCTTCCTGGTCCATTGTAGGAAAGAAAGAATTTAAGGATCTGGCAAGACTTATTTTCCATTCACCTCCCAGTGTAGAGTTACTTGAGCTTTTATTTATTTTTAGTGAGGTAGGCAAGACAAATGATTTATGATGAACTATGTATCTATGTTGTTCATCCTCAGAAGATTAAACTTCCTGTGCATGAGACAAATAGAAATTTGACTGAAAGTTTTCAGTGAGTTGCCTGTATTGCACTTTGTGTCAAGCAGAGAAAATGATCATCATTCCTTATTAATCACAGTCCCTTGACAACCTAATCCAGGACTGACACTATTGCTCTCCATTGCAATCATAATTCACCTGTTATTGTGGTATCTGTATATCGAAGATTTCAATTAGGAATTGTTTCACTATGACTCTTCCAGAATTTGGCTGCAGTCCAAGTCAGTGAAGTGATACTGACAGGAAAACTTTAGAATTGAAATTTCTGGATTTAGTCTTAGAAATGCTTGACCTCAAAATAATGCATTTTATACAAAGTCAATTTAATGCTGATATAACTTCTGGCATGATTAGCTTGAAAACAAATATGGTTTTGAACATGCTAGAATTCTCATTCCACAATACAATGAAAATTATTCTGGCATAAAATACAATTAAGAGCCTAACTCTTGTTTATTATTTATTCAGTTCCTTCTTACATCACAACTTCATTACTTTTTTCTGTTCTCTCAATTTTTACCTACACTCCATGGCTTTTAAGAAAAAAAAAAAAGACTCAAAATTTTGTTCCTTTTCTAGTGCATCATTAGTTGATAAACGAAATAAGGTAAATGAAAAAAAAAAAAAAAAGATGTCAAGCTTTGGTCTGTAGATAAAATAGATTTGGTCTGTAGATAAAAAAGAAACACCACGCTTTCTTGATGAAATTTTTCTGGTATCTCCAGCTATTATTTTACTTACTTTTGCAAACAAATATCTACATATATAGTAAACTTGTGCTCTGTGAGAATGCTGTAAACTTACTGTCATTTTTGACTGTGATATGCTTGCATTTCCTTAAAAAAAGGAAACACACTTCAATGGAAAAAAGAATATGAAAAAAAAAATCATAAAAAAACAAAAAAATAATTTTAACTGATTAATTAAAAATTATTCTGAGGTTTGTTTTAGTATATACCTTTATGTGTATGTTTTGGTTTAATGTGACAGATAAATGAACACCATGCACACACTTTTTCCCTTCCATCTTTGCCCCTCACCTGGTCTCTCTTTGGGAGACCAAAATGAAAAGTGAAAGAACATAAGGGTTGAGATAAGTACAGACAAATAATAGAGGAGAAAAAAATGAAAGAAAAACAATAACCAAAACAAACAATATAAAAACCAACAAAAAGAATAAATAAAACAAGTGAAGAAGGGGCAACTGCTCATCACCATTTGACTGATGCTCAGCCAGCCCCCAAGTGACAGTGGCTCCTCATCCATCTCCCTTCAGTTTTATTCTCAAAACACCAGACAGCGTAGCATTCTTACTTGCAGGGTAATATAATAAGCTGAAAAGTCATTGTCTTGGCCTTTAGACAAACAAATGCTATAAAAATCAATCATACAGCTAAAAAATATACAGCATGTATGTAATGCCACTTGTTCAAAAAATTAGGCCTATAAATGAATGAATTACAAATTTATATACATATATATATAAATATATATAATATATATATAAATATATATATATAAATATATATATAAATATATATTCGTAAGCATTTAATTTCCTTTAATGCATTAAACAGATTGCATTTAAAATACAGTAAATAATTACGTAAGATCATACAGTTTAGTATAGCTCCTTGAAAGCCAAAAATACAGAATAAAACTTTTTCATATATTTTATTATTCTGTAGATATGTCCTTGAAATGAGCTGATGTGCTCACCATCAGAAATATCTGGAGATCTTCACAGAATCACAGAATTGTTGGGGTTGGAAGGGACCTCCAGAGATCATCGAGTCCAACCCCCCTGCCAAAGCAGGTTCCCTACACCAGGTCGCACAGGTAGGCATCCAGGCAGGTCTTGAACATCTCCAGAGAAGGAGACTCCACCACCT
>NW_024885532.1:2443898-2461172 GCF_019232065.1 Centrocercus urophasianus
AGATCCCTGTCTTTTTTGTACTGGGGAGCCCAGAACTGGACGCAGAAAGAAAGAGTTTAAATGTGGGAAACATTTCTGTCAACAACCTTCACTGAAATTTATGGCAGTCAGTGCTAAATATATAGTCCAAATTAATAGAAAATGCTGATAAGATGCATATCTGAACTGTTACCTAAGTAGATCACTGGAGTGGAGAAAAAGGACAGAAAGGGGGAGCTGTAATTCCAGTATGAACCATGCTTTTAAGCTTTCATTTTTAAGCTGAAAATCTCAAATTTTTGCTCAAGTAATCTTGTGTAAACCTGAAACATATAATTTTAAGGTGGACATACAAACACCTTTCATAGTCAGTATACCTTACTTGCTCTAGAGACTTGTTTCATGACTGGCTCACACTGAACAAGGGTGGTTCTCACTATGACAGAAGTGAGCCTGCTGGCTTTTCTGCCTGAAGTCATATTTTCTTCTTTCTGTAAGCATCGTAGTACTTTGAAAGGCATGGGAACAATACATGCATTGACCACAACTGCTTTCAGAACAATGAGAAAAAAAAAATATTTCTGAAGTGATTTACAGCAAACTCAGCTGCTTATGAATCTATTCCCTAAAACACATCTCATAAAATCCAATTACTTGAATTCCATTAAAGCTTTTCAATATACAAATATAGATGAGTTTTACAGACGGATTAACACTATGGCCTCAAGTATTCTTTGATGTTCATTTCTGTATTTCTGAAGTCACTGTACAATCTCAGATTAACCAGAAGCTTGTATTGAGGCCAGAGTTTGGCACAGGGTTAAAAAAGAATGGCAGTTTGGGCTCTTTTGTTTCTAAGTTGTTTTCTCATTATGAGCAATGAATTTACTTTTCTCGAGCAACTTCTAGAGAAAATGGGAGTCTGGATGACTTGAATTATTTCTGTTTATTTACTTTGCATGTATCCTTCCTCTTAATGCAAGTATATTAAAACAAAATGAAATAATTGGTATATTGTGTCAGACTCTCAGGTATTCAGAACTATTTTGTTTTAAAGAAACCTTGATCATTTTGTACAAATTAAGATTCTAGCCTACTGTAATTCCACCTTGAAGCTCTCTCCAGAAGAATGGTTGGAAGTCCTTTTTTATTCTCTCTTGAAACACTGCATATGAATTTTTGATGAAGAGATTTTGGAAGACGGAAGGAGTTTTTATGTAGAATAGCGGTTGAGACATCACACACCTTCTTTAACATTAACATCCTCAGTTAACATCTCACCTGCTGTATTTCATTCTGTAATACATTCCTGAGATATACATCCCTTCTAATATTTACTCTCCATATTTTAAAGTTCAGTTTAATTTATTCCTAATGATCAACATCTTCCACGTAACAATCTATATATATTCATTAGTATATGATGGCTGCTCCAGAAGTAATGCCTCCGGTTCTATTTTGTTGGTGGTATGGCAGTGGAGCCTGAACCTTCCCACCAAAATTCCATTCAGGGTGACAGATGGCACCGGCGGGGCAGTGTGACCAAATGGCATCTGATGTGGAAGTGCGTATGAAGCAGAAGGGCGTCACTGAATTTCTCCATGTGGAAACAGTTGTGCCTGTTGACATCCATTTACATTTGCTGAATGTTTATGGAGACCAACCAGTGGACGCGAGCACAGTGAGATGCAGTTCAGCAGTGGCGCTGTCGTAGCACCTGTAAAAACAATTGGTCAACCCCATCGGTGCAGATTTTTGCAAGACTGGCATGCAAGCTGTTAACCATTGCAAAATGCAAAAATGCATAGCTAATGGTATTGACTATGTTGAAAAACAAGGTTTTGTAGCTGAGAATTTGTTCTATCAAATTGTGTTACTGTGCTCTTTGTACCTGTTGTAGTTTTGACGGAAATAAATAGGAGGCATTAGTTTCAGAGCATCTATATATGTTATGACTTCTATTACTTCTGTCATTACCAATATTTTTTTCATATATTTTAATGTATAATAACTAGTAACCATCTCTACAATTTCTTAATAGGGCACGCAGTGATTCGCAGGATTCAGAATAATGTACTCACATCCTTTTCAGTGTATAGAGAACTTTAGAAATTAATGTGCAAACACACTCTTCAGGTTCAGTTTCTTTCTGTCCCTTTTAAACTGTAACTGGCATATTTAACTTCTCATTTTGCTGTAATATCTGCAATTTTAATTATACTACTAAAATGATATTCCATACATTTTATGCTGTATAGCGTTTGCCAGTATTTTCTTCTTCTTTCTTCTTGTAATTCACCTTACAGGTATCTCATCCATGTTTTTTTTTTTTTTTTTTTTTTCTCTCTCTCTAATGAAGCTGGTGTGTCTTATATAGTCTCAAATAGTAAATGAAATGACTTCATTACATACATTGATATTTGCAGAATTCAACTGAGGTAGAATTAGAAAACAATAAATGTTTTCCTTTTCTCTTCCATCCCTTTTCCCTTTTTCTTGCCTCACCTCATTCCTGTTAACTTAGTTATATTACCCTTTGAGATGGCACCATTTCTTATCACATGTCCATTTTTTCAACATTCTGAACAGCATTTATTTCTGGGAGACGAAATTTAACACAAAATAACAAGCTTGAAGGACAAAAAAAGTACACAGTTTTTTCCCCATTGTCTCTTTTCTCATTTATGTCTCTGACTCTATCCCTATGTTATTTTTTTATTTTTTATTGGTTTTTTATATGCATGAGCCTTCTTAAAGGTAAGGCAATTTGCTCTACAAATGATTGGTTTTGTCAGCATTAGCCTCAGGTTCTAAATGTCCACACACAACGTGATGGGCAGATTAGATCAGAAACTGATCTGAATTTAATTTAAACTCCATAACAAGGAGTGAATGATGTTTTGAATCTTTTTCATCCAACTTATTTGTTCCTTTCTATTCTACTGAATTTATCCAAAGAAAATCTTCAGATTTTATCTCTTTTGGGGGCTATTTTTTTTTTTTTTTTTTTTTTTTTTTTTTTAAATCGATTCTTTGTATGTGGGCTTATTATGCCTCAAGCTATTTTTCCAGAATTTTTGGTTACAGATGACCTGTGACTTTCTCTCCTTTAGAATTCTGGAAGACTTTATTCTCTGAAATAAGCCTGAACTTTGTCATTCAATCTCTAGAGAAAATAATAAAAGCTGTATAGCTTTTCAGCTTTCAACAGCAGTTGGGGAGATCTACACTGAGCAAATTGCACTTGAGAAGATTAAATGGGCATTTTCTTTCATCTGATGCAATAACGAACATTTTTCTTGAAATGACTCCTTTTGTTGCAAGAAATAGTTCAAAGGTTGAAGAGGAGATTTTAGGAGAACAGGAACTTCATTGTCAGTCAGGGGGCACTGTAACTAAAACTAATCATGTTATTTAAGGTCACTTATTGATAAAGGCTCCATAAAGGTCATGTAACTTTAAATATTCATCAGAGTTCTAGATGTCCTACAAGTCCCAAAATCACAAAGGCAAAAAGCCCAACAGCAAGAAAACATGACTTGTAGGTTATTTCCCATGGCAAGTAACCTGCTACAGACCTGTGAAAGAATGGCTGCACATTTAATATCTTGCTGCCTTTACAGCCATTTCAAATCCATGGTTTGAAGTTCTGGGATTTCTGGGTACTGCTGTACTTACCAGATGTTTTGCTGTCATTTCATGACTCCCTTTTGGAGTTGTCATGTTTATTAGCTTACACTCATCATCCTGCATTGCCTGTTCTTGAAGCCAAAGAACATAAACAGCTCTGGAAAGCAATTTCCAATAACATTTTAGACACTCTACTACTTCTAGAGTTCATTCTTTCTAAACTGTTTCCTTAATCTACTCTTTCAGCAAAGACAAATTATCTGTCTGTTTCTTTTCAAATAACCTTCAGATTTTAGGATGAGGAAACCAGTAAACTACTGAAGCAAAAAGACTGTTAGGCTGGAAAGACTTTGCAAGTAATGAGACATTGTTTAATTGCAGCTGTGCTATGTTAGATTTTAAACATTACACGACACCACTTTGTTGTGGTTCTGTCTGCAAAACTTGCATAGGAAGTAAAAGCTGGCCATAAAAGACTATTTGGAAGATACTGTCTATAAATGAAATAGGTCTAAATGGAAAAACATTTTTCAAAGAGTATCAACCCTGGAAGTGTTGGCTATGAGTCAGGAAAATCTCTTACATTGATTCTTGTTAAACACAAAAAAATCTCAGCTTCTAACTTCTTGGTTGTACGTTTTTCTTAGTTGTCTATGATAGAAGTTATCTATCCAGTTTTGATGTACTGATAATAAAAGAGCATTCCATATTTGGATGCTTTCCCAGAGCTGCGTTATACTGAAACAGTATAGCTTAGTAAGTTTTCATACACTTACATGTCTCAAACAATGAGATGGTAAGCATTTCTGGAATGGAAAGAAAAAAAACAAATTATGTTTTCAGTTATTAAGACAGCAGGATTTATAATTTCAGTAAAAGCTGTTGGGGAGGAGGGGAGGAAGGGGGAAACAAACCATAAAAAAAAAACACCTTAATATTTGCTGCAAAATTCATGCTATGATTATCTAAATAGTTGTACATATGTTAGCATTAAAGGAAAGAAAAATATGACAAAAAAAAGAAACTTGTGGAATATCAATTACGTTGCTGCAAGAAGAATGCTTATTCATAAAATAATGAAAGCCCTTTTTAAAAAAGCTTGATATTGTGCTTATTTTAAAGATAAATTCCTGTTATGAAATTTCTTGCGCCTTCTTGATAAGACTCTTTCCAACACTCATCTGATAAAGAACTACTGACTATTTTGAAGTAGTTTCAAACAGATTGTTATTTTCTTCAGTTTTCTTTCCATTGCTTATTTGTTTTCTTTCAAATAAAATTTATAGTTATTTTATAGTCATAACATTTTTTGTCATTTTCAAAGATCAGGCTCAATTAAGATTGATTTGTAATTCCTTACTTGTCTTCCTCTTTCATCGTTTATGACAACACAGTGCAGCATCAAAATGAACACAAGTTCTTCCAAAATTGTTCTTAGGACTGCAGCAAAACAATACATTTTCTTGTAAACAATGTCCTTAGCCAGGGTTGATGATGGATCAGGAAGTTAATGTGGTCTATATACTAAGAAATACCAACAGACTACAGCAGCAGTACCTGAGCATGTTGCATGTTGCACATTGTTAAAATTTAACGGTATCTACTGAGAGTGAGGGTTTATTATTAATGTACATTATTGTTACTTCTAAGTATGAAACAAATCTAAAAAAAAAAAAAAACAAAAAAAAACCACAAAAGATTTAGGCATAAGCAAGATCTTCCTCTCATGATTCTTGTGGTGGTGAGAAATTATTTTTTCTGTATAGACACTATATGATATAAACACAAATGTAGATGTGGCATTCGTAAAGTGAGTCCTCTGAAATTGTTCCGATTTGACAAAAGTCATCTGGGTATTTTGCACTTTCAAACCCCTCAGACACTTCCTCTAGAAAAGTCTGTACTAAAGAAAATGCCACTAGAAGTTCTTGACATGGTCTGTCTATATTGTCGTTTTACTAACTAGAAATGTTGATTGCACTGCAAAGTAAACTACCTTTTGCTCTTTTCCACCTTCTATCCTTTCCTTGTTTATATTCAGACTGAGTATAATTAAGACTAGAGTTCTAATAAGCTCAAGCTTCCATTCTAACTTACAAAAGACTCAAAGATTCTATGTAGAACTGCTGAAAGAAAGCAACTTTGTGACTTTTTTTTTTGTTTGGGTTTTTTTTTTTTTCAGCATTGGTCCTTGTCTTTAGCTTTCTGTGGTGATCAGTAGCCTTGTAGGAAACCTGAACCTGGTGTCCTAGACATCTAGATCAGTATTCATTTCAAAGAAATGATGGCTTCCAAGCTGAAAATATCTTATTCCATGTAACTAAGAGTACAGTAGTTGGGATGTGGCTTGAACATTCAAACAAGACAAAAGAGCATTAGAAAAGCTATATTGAACAACAATGTAGACATTGTTTCTATTTGATTGACATATGTGAAAATTTAGGATAAAATAAATGGAAATTAATAGTATTAGGCATTTACCACTGCAAGATAAATAAACCAACAAACAATTAAAATACTAACAAACAAAAAACCCACAACAAAGTAACTTCTGCCAAATGATCTCAGCCTTGAATTAGAGAAGCAAACATTCAGAAGTATTTATCATTCTGTTCAGCCTTTTGCTTTTATTTTATGATTACCACCACTGCTGTCAATTGTGTCTTTCAATTTCTTGTACATATTCTTTATGCCTTTTCAATACATAACTGTAGATCACACAGAACACATCTGTTAGTTTGCATCTTCTGTTTCTTCAGGGCTTTTTCCATGCTACAAACTTCTGCCATGATTGTGTACAAAAGGACTACATTGTGTGTTGCCCACTCACGGAGTCTTTCTCTTCAGAACATTGTGAATAATAATGATCATTCTGATTTAACAAAAGAGCTTTAAAGATTTAACAAATTAGGGAAATCAAGTACTTTTCAGAAACCTATGACACAGAACAGGGAACACCAGATCTTCATATATAAGCTGGTCCAAGTTCTATGGAAAAAGTCTTGCTTAGAGATGTATACATACTGCAACTTAATCCCTTTTGTGTCATTTCCAAGCAAATAATATAATCTAAACTTATCTTTCATATTATTCATGTCTTACTGCAAAATTTATTTTGAAATAAAATATTTGCCATAGGAAGTGATTGAAAACAGCAATGCCACATGAAGTTGCATCATCAGCATCTCTACTAACTAACTAAATATCCTTCATATTCGTAAAACTGCTTTCTCAGCTCTCTGTTCCTAGATGAAGGGTTTCATGGGTCATTTTGATTTCTGTCATTCTAGATAGAATCTGTTTTCAAGTTGTTTTGCAGACACTGCCTGTATTTCTCAAATTCTCTTCGTTGTGCAGCGTGAATTATTGACATGCCTGAGGCTCACCACAATGGCTATTTCACTCAGAGTAAGTAGGTGATGATTTGCTTATGTGTACAGAGAGCAGACTGACAGAAATGGGAGCAATAAGATGAGGATAATGAGATCGTGGTGTTAAATCTCAAGACAGAAATCAAATGACAGAAGGACTGGCATACATGAGAAGTAAAAGTGTGTGAACAACATTTAATAGATTTGAAAAAAATCTTCTCATTTATGAAAATTAAAAGCAAAAATATTTTTAAATTTTCAACAGTAGATTATTTCATTATGAAATCTGAAATGTGTGGCTTATCATTTCTGTTTTTTTTTCCTCATGTTCTTGATATTCCATTTTTATTTTCCAGAGGGACTACTGAAACACCTGTAGTCCATAGAAGAATGAATTCTGCTCAGCTCAGTCCTTTTCCCCCTAGTGACTGCATAATTTTGCACATAAGAGTTTAGTAACTTTCTTTTGTAATTCCCTCCTCTTAAACACTATTCTGGGAGAAATAAACTCTTGTGTATCCTCTATCATAACTGTTAACCAATATAAAAGAATCAGACACCACTACAGCAAATGTTTATTTTCAAATAAGGTTATATCCTATGAAAACATTGTTTTTGTTTTTCTGCTTATGTTGTGTTTCTCTCATGGAGTAAGTTTCTTTTAAGGCAGGTTTTCAGAACTGTGCCTTTCAGATGATAGAATTCACAGACAAAGAAGAATAAAGAAGATCTCCTTCAGTTTTGGTATCAGAGGGGCAATTAGATATCAGCCAAAGCCAGTCTCTGAATATGAATCCTTTAAACACTTTTTCTTCTGCAGTTGCATATAATGATGAAGTTTGTTGTCATTCAGTTTGGTTGGTGTGCCATCATTTTCAATCACTACCTCTGATGCCAAATTGAGATTTTATAATCTCATGTCTTAATGAAATAGTTCTTGTATATTAATCTCTCTTCCTTTCCCCTATCAATGATGTGCACTAAAACTCAGAAATTTTACTGCCTAATGAACAGAAAGCATGACAAAGCACTGTAAACATACCTTTTCAAAAGAAGTAGTTTTGAGTGGTCTAATTTTACATTTTGCAAGTGTTTTGGAGATTATTTTCATTCCAATGATTGACAAGAGCAGTAGATGTTTAATATGCACATTGCTATTTTCCAGTTTTAATTGTATGCCAATAGAGCTAGTATGTTTCTGGTGAATAAAAAAATGCAAAATTCTATATGGAAAATAATGTCATCATAATTCAGTTCTTTAGACATTTCTCAATACTGCTCATTAAGCTTATTATCACAATGAAGTAGAATCCCTGTTCTGAGTGCTATGTTGACTTACACATAATAGACTTACAATTACAAAATTTCTTAATGCTAAGAAATTTTGAATAGTGATTTAATCCCACAGAAAACATCTTTTACTTTTGAAATAATGCAAATAATATTCTGTGTTGCATTAAATTAGCATGAAGCTGACAAAGGGTAAAACCTATCAGCTGTATCATTCTCAATTTTGCTGTTCACTGGTATTGCTAGCAGTTGTAGTAGCAAATTCTGAATGATAAATCCTATGAGAATGCGCTTTAATGAAATCTCTAACAATTGTCATATCATGCTAAAAGACTGAAAAAACTATAATAACCCAGTAAATTATGTATTTATGTTGATTAAATGAAATGTTAAATATGAAAATAGGTAGAATCTTTAAAAAAAGCTCTAAGCAATGTATATTTTTGGCTTTTTTTTTTTGTAGAACCATTTCTGTATAGATTATATGGACTTATTTTTTGTTTGTTTGTTTAAATTTCATTCTATTTTCATGTTAACAGAAAGATGTACGAAAGGCCATTCTTAGATGAAAAATAAAACCAACAAAAAAGAAGCATAGATCACAATTACTGGCCTACTTTGGGAGAAAGTAGTGTCTGTATCACAACTAAGTAATATAATGTAATTTGACATGCAAGTTTTCTTTACTAACCAGCAAGCCATATATATTTTTAATGTAGGCCTTATGTTTATAGATTTTAGCTTTGCTGTCTGCCTGATAGAGAGTGCTGTACATTCTTCTTCCCAGATTTCAAAACTGCTTTGAATAGGAGTAAATTAGATTGTCCTTTCCTAATGTCTTTTCTAATATCCTTTGAACTTCGTACCAGACACACTTTTCGGCCTTTAAAGTTTGTGTCCTTGCCTCTTCTTATCTCTTCCCTGCAAAATCCACATCCTGCTCATGATGAAAATGGTGAAATTCCCTAATGTTCCAAACCAAGAAGGAATCATAAATAAGCTCTAATTCCTTTAAAAAAAAAAAAAAAAAAAAAAAAAAAAAAACACCAACCTTAATAGATCATACTATACAATTATTGAAAAATACTTTTGTAAATTAAGTTGTGTTAATACTTTATCAAGTACTGTATAATCAATGAATATTAAGATGTTATAGCCAGGAAATAAGAGAGTTTGACAAAGCAGATTATGATAACAAAAGGAGAATAGAAGGCTTACCCCTATGCTGGGCTCACATACAAAACTCCAGCAAAGCCAATCTCCAGAAGAGATCCTTCCCCACTGGTAGCCAACTCTTAAATAGGTCTAGGAGGGGTGGAGCCTGGCTCCACCCCTTCCTGCAGCACAGCTGAATTGCCTTCACCTGGGATCCTCTGGCTGACTCATTGCTCACCCCAGGTGATCAATCAGAGGTTCAGGCCATGATTCAGCAGTTCCCATACACTCCACCCCTTCACAGCACAAACCAAAGATCAGGATGACTGAAGGGTAAGCTTTCCCTAATACAGAGATCCGCTATATTGCAACACTTGTACCAACACGCGTCACAATGAAAATTGTACAATTCAAGATGAGTAATGATCAGTGAGTGTCCATATTCTTTTATGGGCCAGTGCTCAATGATGTTACTGGAGGCACGTGGCCATGAGGTGCAGGTCCGTCCTATGTTCCATCAGTCCTATATAGACCATCACTGGGTGCTGCATGTGATCTGACAGTAACACTGGAATGCTTGATGGCATTTTGTTCCTTCTGGTGATCCTGAAGGCTCAAAGACTCACGGAGAGTAATACAGATGTTTCAGAGGTACTAGGAGGGGAAGGTCTGCTCTCCAGGGCAAGATACAGGCCGTATTTCTATCCTGAGTCAACACTTCCACTTGTACTGGGGCACATCCTGGCTGCTTGTACCACACCTTCTAGCCGGATGTCTGCGGCTGCATAATGATATCAGGCACCAAAGGAGGTGTCCTGATCTGCCACAGGGACACGATGGGGGTCCCTTTAGCAATGAAAATCGGAGGGTTGACCACAATATCAGTAGGCCATGTACCTATTACTAGAGGGACTACTGAGCCTCTCACCTCCAACAATCTCCCCCAAGGTGCAAGTAGGCCACACCATTTGGGTCCTACCTGCACCTTCCAGGGCCATTTTATTTTATGGGTACCCAGATCTATATTCTCAGGGGCAGGGAGCAGAATATTATTTTTGTTACCAATCTGGGGTCTTACCTGATGATCAGTGCCTGTAATTTGGTTCCTAAATGTGGTGGCCCATGCTGTCTGCAACATTCTCAGGGCACTGGGTCTGCCATCTCGGGGTCTTTCATTCAGGTCCTGCAAGGTTTCATACAGTTTTTTCGCCCACCCCTGCAGGGATTAGGAGTCTGTCTTCAGGGCAGCCTTAAGAAAACTGTTGTAATGTTTGATGAGGTCTGCCCCTGTTGGATTATGCAGCAGGTGGAATCACCATTCAATGTTATTCTCTTCTGCCCAGCATTGTATTGTTGCACCAGTAAAATGAGTCCCTTGGTCACTCTCGATGACTTGAGGTGTCCCGTAGGCAAACATAAGTTTAGTGAGTGCCTTGATGATATATGCCTGGTTTGCTCTTGGTACTGGATAGGCCTGCAGCAGCCCACTTGCAGTGTCAATGCAGGTCAGGGTGTATCTTGCCCCTTGGAGCGAGGAAGGGGCCTGATGTAATTGATCTGCCATCGCTGGAGAGAGTTGTGTCCCCCAGCAAGATGGGCTGTTGTTTCAGGCAACGATCTCTGTCTCACCCTGGAGCAAGCGTCACAATCCTGGCATGCCTGGGCAATGTCCAGTAGTTGTATGGGCAGTCCCCATGCCTTAGCAGCTGCCCACATTGTCTTTTGTCCAGCATGCCATAGTTTCTGATGTAACCAGCGGGCAGTGTTCTCAGATGGTGAATTCTCAATCCATTAAACTCAGGCCAGTGTGTCAGCTTCATCATTTCCCAGTGACTGTAGGGGCTGATGACCAGAAACACAGACACATATAGTCCTGTGTTTGACTGTATTCCGTATGTCTAACCACATGTCTTTGCCCCAGGTCGGTCAGGCATGGATAGGCCATTCCTGGGTGGTCCACTGTGCAATCCAAAGAGTGAGCTCCCGGTACACAGCCCAAGCAGATATACAGGATACCATCACCAGGTTCCTTGGTTATAACCATCCACATGGCTCACAGTTCTGCCCATTGGCTGCTCTGACCACCCCCCTTGTCAAACCAGATTGTCTCGGTGGAAGGATCATAGAATCATAGAATCACAAGGTTGGAAACGACCTACAAGATCATCCAGTCCAACCATCTCCTCATCACCATTGCCACCACTAGCACTAACCCATATCATGCAGCATGATGCACAGTGGACCTTTCAGGTCCTGCCACAGGGGTACGGGCATTCACCAACGTATTGTCACAATCTAGTGGCACATGACCTGGCTGATTGGAGAAAACCTGATGATGCTAACTTATATCATTATACTGATGATCCCCTGTTGACATCCAACTCACTGGAGGCAGTAGGACAGGCAGCAGATTCATTAACCACCTATTTACAAGAGGGGATGGCCTATAACTCCCCAAAAGTGCAAGGTCCGGGCCTGTCCATAAAATTCCTGGGGGTGGCTTGGTCAGGAAAGTCCAAAGTACTACTCAGCGCTGTCATAGATAAGGTTCAGGCATTCCCAGTCCCTACAATATCGAAGCAGCTGCAAGAGTTTCTAGGTATATTGGGTTACTGGTGTTCCTTTATACCTCACCTAGTGCAGCTGCTAAGGCCACTATATAGATTCACAAAAAAGGGGCAGCTATGGGACTGGGGGAAAACAGAACAAGATGCTTTCCAACAAGTAAAACTGGCAGTTAAACAAGCCCAGGCATTGGGTATATTTGATCCTACCCTCCCAGCTGACTTGGACATTCACGTTACTCAAGACAGCTTTGGTTGGGGCCTGTGGCAACGCCAGAGTTCTGTTCAGATCCTCATTGGTTTCTGGTCTCAGGTTTGGCACGGAGCAGAAAAAAGATACAGTATGATTGAAAAACAGTTATTGGCTACCTATTCAGCATTACAGACAGTAGAGCCAATAACTCAAACAGCTGAAGTTATAGTCAAGACCACTCTGCTGATTCAGGGGTGGGTGAAAGATCTGATCCACCTTCCTAAGACAGGGGTGGCCCAAGCAAAAACAGTGGCAAGATGGGTCACCTACCTCAGCCAAAGGAGCAGTCTGTCTTCATCACCCTTGAAAGAAGAACTCCAGAAGATCTTAGGCCCAGTGATGTACCAAAAGAAATAGTGGTCGCTCCACCAGAGAAGAGTCCTGTTCAGGAGGGAAAATATCTTATCCCCAAAGATGCCTGGTACACAGATGGGTCCAGCAAGAGCAACCCGAGCAAGTGGATGTCAACAGGAGATCATCAGTATAATGATATAAGTTAACATCATCAAGTTTTTTCCTATTAGCCAGGTCACGCACCATTAGATTATGACAATACGTTGGTGAATGCACATACCTCTGTGGCAGGACCTGAAAGGTCCACTGCCTGCCTCCCCACATAAACGCAAACTGATCTTGCAAATCCTTGGCAATTGGGATACTGAAGAATGCATTTGATGGATCTAGGACACAATGATAGGTTTTTACCTCCCTACTTAATGTGTCCATTAGGGAGGCAATATTGGGTACAGCTGCATGAATAGGAGGCGTGACCTTATTTAATTCTCTGTAATCTACTGTCATTCTCCATGTGCCATCCAACTTTCGCACTGGCCATATGGGAGAGTTATATGGGCTGTATGCAGGTCTTATAATGCCCACTTTTTCTAATTCCTGCACCATTCTCGATATTTCATCTTGCCCACCCGGGAGTCTATAGTTAACTGTCTTAAGTTAATGATCTGGCGACGTTTCGGCAGGCAAACAGGCCCATGTTTCGCGTGGCTTCTTAATATTGCCTGCACCACCCAGATACTGATACATCTCTGTCGAAGTCTGAACTCTCCCATGGTTGTCTGGAGAGCCAGACCCCATAGAATATCTATGCCCAGGATGTATTCTTGAACTGGGGCAATAGACACCTTGTACTCCTGGGGCAGGAGACGCCCAACCCCCAGTTTTAACCATGTTTGGGTGACAGGAATAGTCTGTCTCCCAAAATCACCAATCATCACTCTGTCTCGGATCTCCATAAATAACTGATGTTTCTGCTCCAGCGTCCGCTAATGCCATAACTCTCTGAATATTTTTTTGGGACCAATAAATCGTTCATTCTACATAGGGCCTCCAGTCCCATCTGCAGGCCCTAGGGGGACTAACATCCCTTGTCACTCCATGAATTGTGCTATGGCCAATTCTTTTGCCTTTGATGGCTCAGGCATTGTGGCCCGAGACACCTGAGGCAGTTTTTTTTTTTTCTATTAGGAACAATGAAATCTTCTAGGTTCCATGTCATTGTTGGTATTCTTTCTATAACCCTTACCCTTGATTTCTTAGGGTAGATCTGAAATTTTTGATTGTCCTTTAGTTGTCTCCAGAGCTGGAGAAGGACATGGTTGGGCTGGCGGTCAATATTAGCAAATTGGATGCCAGCCCGAATTAAATCATTAAACATTTGTTTTTGGGAGACCCTTATGGGTCCCGATTGAGCAGCTCAAGTAGCCGGCATTTTGGTTTTATTTACCGGCAGGACCTCCACTTCTTCCAACGTCTGAATGTTGCACCTAGTCCTCAGGCGTTCTGTTTCTCCCAGGTCAGCCACTAACTGGGCAGCCTGCTGGACTACCACTTCTGAGGCCACCAGGGGATTTAATATAGAGACTAAAGTACCATAAAGATAAGAGGGAGCTTGCTGTAGAATCAAGTCTCTCATCCCTGCTGAAAATTTCACCACATCAGGGCTATCAAATGTGTCTTCATAGATAGCTTCCCTTACACCCAGTTCACGGATATAATTCTGAAGGTCCTCCATGGGTGATCACATCCTGTATGTGGCGGTATATCCGATTTATTCAGCCATACCATATGGCAGGCTGCCATTTACCATTCTACTATAGAATGGTTTTCATCAAGATATTGATCACCCGCATATAACCTCTGCTTGAGAGCAGGATGGACAGTCATGGTGGCCAACTTGGCTATTTCTGGGCCATTCACCAAAACACTTTCTGCTCCAGAATCCCACAGTCTTAATAACCAAGCAGGCACACTGTCTCTAGGCTTCTGCTGAAATTGCTGTACTAAATCCATCAATTCTGTTGCCATGTATGGCTGGGCTGTTACATGTAAATGAGTCTGGGCAGGGAGCTACTGATCAGGTAGCACCCCTGCTGGTCTGTCCTTTACTTTTTTTGTTTTCTGAGTTATACAGGACAGACTTCTAGCTGACCGGTCAAAATCGGATATTCGGGGATCTAATTTGGATTTTTTATTTTCCTGATCAACAAAGTCTGTTGATTCAGGAGTCTGATCATTGCTTACTGAAATGTTACAAACCTGGCCTATTGGAAGATGTAGAATTGGTTTCTTCCCTGTTAATACACCAAGTTCTTTCTCTAGTTTTTCAATACGGTCTTTCAAAAGTTGATTTTCATTTTCTAAAGTATTATTTCTTATTTCTGCATGATTTAAGGCATTTAATAGTGGGCCATGCCACCATGGAGGCAGCCAGTTGTCTTTTTTTAGTGATCAGTACATCCTTGCTAAGTCCTTGAAAGTAATCTGCCATGCAATATGGGGAGATATTGCCCATAACATGTAAGGGACCCCATTTTTTAATGACAGCTACTAGTTCATAAATAGGGAGATCCCACAAATCCTGGGATGCGCCCCAGAATCATTTTCTCTAAAGGAGTATTGTTCTCCCCCTTGACCCATTTATAGAAATTCCAAAGACATGATATAAGTTTTAGTATATTTGACCAGCCTAGCTTGCCAAGTGTATAATCAAAGAATATTATGATGTTATAATCACAAAATAAACAATAGAATTTGAAAAAGCAGATTATGATAACAAAAGAAGAATAAATAGAAGGCTTACCCCTATCCTGGGCTCCCTTACAAAACTCCAGCAGAGCAGATCTCCAGAAGAGATCCTTTCCCACTGGTTCACCATGTTTCCTCTATGTTTCTATTTCACTGAGTACACTTTCATTTATTTTGCTGGAGAAATAGGCTATTTAGGAAGTTTCCTCTTAAACTACCATGATTGCAGATTGCAATAGCTGAGGACTAGAATGTTCTTGTTTTCCATTCTCAGCTAATGAGAGAATTAATAATCGGAGAATCATAGAATGGTTTGGGCTGGAAGGGACCTTAAAAATCTTCTAGTTCCAACTCTTTGTCGCAAGCGGAGTTGCCAAATACTGAATAATATGATGGACAATAAATAATACGGTGAACAGATAATCAAGAGCTGCATTTTTTATTTATAACATAAATGAGGAACAAAGGACAACAACAAAAAATGATAAAAATTAAAGCTACCTGTGGGCCATCATTTGATCCTCTGTATTTACATGGTAATATATATGTCAACAACTGAACAACTCAGCGGAATAAGAAGGGAGTCCTAGAAAATGTACTGCTCACTAGGACATTTAAGGTGAAATGAAGGAACTTAGAATTGGAATTTAATGAATAAAGTCCAACAAAAAATCCCACTAAAAATCCCCAAGTCCTCTTCTTCATTTAGTAGATCTTGACATTATTTGAAGAAGTGTGCTTAGGTTGAACATATATGGCAGAGAGAGACTTGGTCTTTTCTTCTAACTATATTGTATTCAATTACTGTTTACACTAAAATATACAGAAGCCTTGTGAGCAGGACCAAGATACTCAGTGAGAATAAGTTGCTTTCTGGAGATGGATTTTATTTTGTATTCATAAATCTTTCATTTCTAACTTCACCATGGATTGACTTGATGGCAATAGAGATGTTAAATGATATGGAATAAATGAATAGAAATTGGCCATTATTTCTTGATCCTTCTTTATTGGTCATATTTGCAAGAAAATTAATGAATTAGTCCATGAGCATCATGTATACAAAGACGTTGATTTCAGCATTAGGGAAAAGTATCTTGAAATGTTTCACCATACTTACAACTTTTTTCACCTGTCATAGTAATTTTAATATAGAATAACTGCAACAGCAACAAACTTTCCATAGAACTTTTTTGATCATTTGATAATTTAATTTATTCTCACTATTATTCAGGCTATCCCAATACGTTGTTTACTGGTTATTCAAGGTCTGTTATGCAAATATATTTCTTTCCTGTGAAACTCATTTCTATGGTTTTTTTTTTTTATCATTAGTCTGACAAATTGACTGTTCTAATCTGCATCAAGATGCAGAACTGAAAAAACACTGTATGAGTGTTTATACCTCCTGAATAACCACAATGAACTCTAAGAAATTGCAAGAAGAAATAAGGTTGCATTCCTGCCTCCCTGTAATGAGTAGTAGTATCAACTTCTGATGTAGAAAAGTAAAAATTGCATAATCCACTGGTGCAGATACTGTTATTTCCATGGGTGAATGAAAGCCTGGGATCAAATCTCACACCTATATAGAACTGTTCTGTTTATTCAAAAAGGAGCTCTGATCACAATCTGAGTTAGTTCAATTTTGAGCTTCTTGCAGCATGACTCATTCACTGTTTTGCACATAGCAAAGGACAGTCAACATATAACAAATGATAACATTTTATTTACATGCTACCCTTTTCACTTAAAGCTAGAATTTTAAATGTAATTCAGAAAGTGCCTGTGCAGATGCAACACTGGTGAGGTAGTTTCATTGGCATCATCATATTTTGACCTTGTTTTAAATAATGTGAATTAAAATCTTGCTTGCTTTTTTTTTTTTTTTTTTTTTTTTTAAAAGTTAAATATAGAGTATTATTAATAATAATAAAAAAAAGGTTTTTTTTTTTTTTTTTTTTTTTTTTTTTTTTTTGTGTTTTTTTGT
>NW_024885532.1:2461272-2490602 GCF_019232065.1 Centrocercus urophasianus
TGTGTGTGTGTGTGTGTGTGTGTGTGTGTGACTCACAGAATGGTTAAATTTAGAAGGAACCTCTAGATGTCATCTGGTCTAACCCCTTGCTCAACCAGGGCCACACTGAGCAGGCTGTTCATGACCATGTCCAAGTGGCTTTTGAGGATCTCCAAGGAGGAAGAATCCATCACCCTGTTAGGCAATTCTTTGTCACACACAATATAGAAGTGTTTGCTGATGTTTAGACAGAACTTCTTGTGTTTCAGTTTGTGCACAGTCTCTTATCCTGACATTGGGCACCTCTAAAATGTGCCTGCCTCCACCTTCTTTCCACCTTCTCTTCAGATACATATTTATAGGATCCCTCCCAAGTCTCCTCTTATCCAGGCTTAACAGTCCCAGATCTCTCAGCCACTCATCATAAGAGAGGTACTCTGGTGATTTGGTAGCCCTCCGTTGGATTGGACTCATTTTGGTATATCCAGATCATTCCTGTACTCTGGCCCCATAACTGGACTGCCCTGAGTCACCAAGTCTCCTGTTTCCTTTTGCAGATTTCTTTTCTTGAGAACATAGGAAAAAAAAATGTAAAAAGAAAAATTATTAGTTCATCTGCTCTAGTTTCAGCATTCTCAAAAAGGAACTCAGAAATTTGCCATTCACAACCCAAAATAAATCACATGACACGCTAGGATGCTTGATGTTTTTCTAATGAAATAATGGAATAGAGGTATTTACAAATAGCCAGACGCTATATTTCTCACCTTGTTAGTATGACTATAAAAATATTTCATCTGCTTCCAGAAGTAACTGAACAGTTTGGCAGAAAGTATATCTAGTTTATGTAATACCAGCACACTTCACATCAAATCAATTGAAGTGTGTTCTTCCTTCCATGTCACTTGCAAGTTTTAAAAATTGTTTTTTATTATTTTATTCTTTTACTCACATAGTCTCACATAGTCAATCATTGAGTCATTTACCTTCCACTTACTTCTTGGTTGCTAGAATCAGTCTACTATTTATTAAAAAATGGAAAAATGTAAAAGGTTAATTTTGATTAGATAGATGTCGTGAACCTGATTACACATGAAATAATCAAGTGGTGACATTTGTTTGTGGCTTTGTTTAATCTGAATTAAGCGAATACTTTCCTTGATCAATCAAACTGAATAACAGTCATGCACTTCACAGTGAATAAGATCAGTGTTCCCAGGACAGCATCATGTGATTTCATTCTCCAAATCAGACTAGCAAAATGCTGCACTGCTCTTCCACCTGACAACTTTATTTTCACATGTTCAATTTAGCAAAGCTCAAAAGGAATTCTGAAAGTTGTCTGTCTCATGAAATGTTAACTAGATCTCTCATCGTGAAAGTTGTTCCACTATAATGCTTCAAAATAATGGAAAATAAAATGAACAAGGAAACCACAAGTGGTCTGGATAAACAATGATATTCACTTGAGATTGCTTATAGGCCATATGTGATACACAAAATTTTACAGTCATTTTCAATGACTTTGTACTGTTGTAAATGAACAACAAACTGCTTTTGATCTAATGCTTAAACCTGATCTTATTCTAAAGTAAGTATTCTGAAGTATTCTTAAGTATAGTATACTTCAAGACTTACTTTAAAATGTATTCAGACAACATACAAAATCACTCACAACCAAGAAAGGTATATAGGAAGGAAGGTTAAACAGTCTAAGCTTTGTTATTCTGTATGCTGGAGAACAAATAAAACCAGAATAAAAAAAAAGTTTCCACCAATACACTAATAAACTATTTTATAAGTATTAAAAATGGATGTGTGTATACTAGGAGCAAATACCAGATCCAAATATTCTGTATTTTGTAGGCATTTCTTGATGATATTAGCATAATGTTATTATAGACAAAAGCAATGATCATGGTCATTAAATTAATAATTTAATCATTTATTTACTGAATATTTATTAACATTTTCCCTAAATAGCTAAACTTTCACCTTTCATACTTCTTTTGATGAACACCTCAAGGTAACAGACAGCAGCACTTACAATAATATCAGTAATCAGTAATATCAACAAAAAAAAATACCATCAATTCCATGAGCAGCCGAAAAGACACAGAGATACTTACAAAGTTAAGTATCAAGAAGATGCTTAACTTTTACAGGAACTGTACTGTGATGGCTGCTGTTAAATTGTCTGATCTTAAATTTTATCATTAATCATTCTTACTAATCACAAAATTTGTTTCCAGATTCTAAGACCTTTGTAGACCCCTGCAAGTTCAGACATTTCTTTGAGTTTTATTTAAAATGTGGAAAGAACCATTGCTTTCCCTTTTCTTCTATTAAGATGACATAATCCTATTACATTGGTGACATGCCAAGTGTTTAAAAGCAGACTGAGTGCATGTCATATACAAAAGACCAAGTGTCTCTTCATGAAGACTCAATATGGGGTCTCAATTCAAAACCATTAAAGCAGTGAAATCACTGAGGAACAAAAAGTACTGATGTCAGTGACCATGGAGAAAGCCAAGAAATGCAAAAAATGTGTTTGATATGGTGCTGCTGTATCCAAGTTAAGGTACATTCATTGTAGTGAATGCAAGTAATTAGCAACGGAAACTCCTAACAATGTACTTAGCAGTGAGCACAGTTCCCACAGTGTAAGTGAGGTTGAGGGACAAATTTGACAAAGAAGGTCATACGCAGATGATTATCAGATTGCTCTTGCAATCACAGAGATATGTTTGACAGAAAGTGCAAGGCAGATTGTCTGGTCTGTTAATAGAAAGTAAAAAAAAAAAAATAGTAGGGAAGGTGGAGTAATAGAGTGATTTAAAGAGGGTGAGGGTGAATGTTAAAACAGGGGAGACAGATCAGATTAAAGTAAGATAGAGACCAAAATCTGAGCGATAAAATGAGAAATAGTTTTGGTGTCAGTATGTCTAAACTCTAAAGAAAGAAAGATGCTGATGAAAATGCAAAAAATACCTATAGCATCACTAAGAGATTTAGCTGTGATGCATGGGTTTCCTCTTGCAGTTTTTGTAGGAAGTAAAAGAAAATTGTATCACATTCTAGTAAGGAACTGACACGAGGAATAGTCAGTAAAACAAGGAAAATCTAACACCAAGTGCTTGAGTGTTCAGTGTTCAGTTAAGGACTTAAAAGTTCTCTACAGGTGTGACATTTAAGACTGCAGTTTTTGCTAAGATGTTAATTTTCATGAAGACCAAAAATCCTATACACTATGCAGGGAACTGCCTGTTAGGCATTATACAGGTAGAAATATATCATATCATATATCATTATACAATCATAGAATTATTGAGATTGGAAAATATCTCTAAGATCATCTAGTCCAACCTTTTACCTTCCACCCATACTGCCCACTAAACCATGTTTCTGAGTATTATTATATCTATCCTTTCTGTAAACACCTCCAGGGACAGTGACTCCACCACTTCCCTGGGCAACCTGTTCCATTGCATTACCACTCTTTTGGAGAAGAAATTTTTCACAATATCCAAACTGAACCTCCTTTGGTGCAACTTGAGGCTTTTCCTTCCCATCCTACTGCTGTTGCTTGGGAGAAGAAGCCAGCCCCCACTGCACAAAGACCTCCATTCAGGTAGTTGTAGAGAGCGATAAGGTCACCCTGAGCCTTCTCTTCTCCAGACTAAACAATTTCAGTTCCCTCAGTGGTTCCTCATAAGACTTGCACTTCAGACCGTTCACCAGCTTTGCTGCCCTTCACTGAACATGCTCCAGAGCCTTGATGTATTTCTTGTAGTAAGAGGCCCAAAAGGGAACACAGCACTTGAAGTGTGGCCTTACCAGGGCAGAGTACAGAGGGAAAATCACCTCCCTAATCCTCCTAAATACATAATTTCTTACACAAGCCAGGATGCCATTGGGCTTCATGGCCATCTGGACATACTGCTGGCTCGTGTTCAGTCAAGAGATGACCAGTGCCCCCAGATCCTTTTCTTCCACACAGCTTTCCAGACACTCTGTTCCAAACCTATAGCATTGCATGAGGTTATTGTGACCAAAGTGCAGGATCCAACATTGGTTTCTTGAATTTCATCACTGATCTCAGCTCATCCATCCAGGCTGTTCAGGACCCTCTATAGGGCCTTCCTACTCTCAGGCAAATAAGCACTTCCCCTCAACTTGGTGTCATCTGCAAATTTACTGTGAGTGTACTCAATCTTCTCATCTAGATCATCAACACAGATCGACCCCAATACCAACTCCTAGGAACACTACTTATGACCAGTCACCAGCTGGATTTAATTCCATTCACCACCACTCTCTGAGCCTGGCCATCCAGCCAGTTCTTTATCCAGCAAAGAATATAGTTGTCCAAGCCAACAGACTGACAGGTTCCTCAGGAGGATACTGTGGGAAGCAGTATTAAAGGCTTTGCTGAAGTCTGGATAGACTACTTCAACAGCCTTTCCCTCGTTCAGCAGGATGGTCCTCCAGTCTTAAAAGGAGACGAGGTTTTTCAGGTAGGACCTGTCTTTTGTGAACCTATGCTGGCTGGGCCTGGTGCCCTGGTTGTTCTACACATGCTGTGTAATCGCACTCAAGATGATCTCCACTGAGATCAGACTGCTGGTCCTGTGGTTCCCTAAATCTTCTTTCCAACCCTTATTGTAGATGTCAAGTCTTCAGTCCTCTGGAACCTCTCCACAACCAGGAAAATGCTGACAGATAGTGGAAAGTGGCTTGGCAGTCTCATCAGTCAACTCCCTCAGCACCCTTAGGTGAATCCTATCTCGTCCCATGGACTTGTTACAGTTCTGGTGGAGTAGCAGGTCTCTGTTTCTACGTGAATCGTGGGGAGTTTATTCTGCTCCTCATTCTAGACTTTCAAGTCAGGAGGCTGAGTACCTTGAGGTTGGCGTTCCCACGGCTTTAATTTTAAGGTCAGTTCCCTTCAATGATTTATAAATCAACTGGAACAGATTACTGGCAGATCTGTAATTACAAGGGTCTTCTTTCTTGCCCTTCTTGAAAACTGGAACGTTTACCAGCTTCTAGTCTTCTGGGACCTCTGCAGATTAGTAAGACAAAAAATAATTTTAAAATAAAACTGCACTATAAAACAAACAAGCAAACAAACAAAACACTTGAAGGAAAGATTTCTTAGCTTTATTTATTAATCAAGATCTTTATTATGTCACATAGCACCTTGGCTCTTCCAAGAACATCCAAGAACAGTTCTGTGAATGAATGTACTGAATGAGCTGACCAGCACTAGTAGAAAAATTGATGCCACCCAGAGGAAAGAAATGCTTTCAGCAATATTTTTCAGTAGTGTCATTTGTGATGCATTTCTAGGTAGTCCATTTTGCCCAAGTATGCTTTCGATCAAAACAGTGATCTCCATTTAGCCTGCTGTTTAGAGTAATCTCTGGACATCTTTGTTACAAGAATTTGAGGGCATTTATAAGATTTGTCATGCTATCTAACATAGCTTGCTTTTGTCAGAATATTTCAGGAAATCCAAACATAAGGATACGCAAAAATTTTTAAAGCTACTATACAACTATATGGAATATAGACAAATCACATATTGTTTAAAGTACTAGAGAACACAATTTGTTTTACCTGAAAATAACTGAAGATAGTTGTTTTTTTGCCTATTAGTGTTTTCTATCATCCAGAGAGAAACAGCTTTATTTCAGTGACTTCTAGCAACACGCTACGCTTCCCTTTCACGAGGGGACTGTAGGATCTTATCATTACTTTTTTTTCAGGATTTAAGAAGACAAGCTTTAATATATGTGCTAAATAAGTTCTCAGAAACACTAAATACAATATTATCCTATCTCTACAAACCATTAGACATTATTTTGTTTTATTTAAATGTCTTTCTTAATTATGACCTTTTCTCTCAATGCCATATTAGTTGGCATGCTGTAACATTAGGCAGGCATTGGAGAAACTAGAGAGAAGTACTTAAAAGATACAAGCTTATGCTCATTAGGAGATTAAACTCGTCCGTGAGGGCAGCAGAAAAACAAAAAAACAAAAAACAAAAAACCTGAAGGTTTTAACTTCTTTTCAAAGAAGAGAACAATTATTATTGCCTGTAAAATTAACAGTAAATTCAAGAATGTACATTTATACATAAATTGAATGCACCATCAACCATTGGAATTTATTGTCCATAAGCTTGACATTTATATGAACAACAAAATTAATAGTAGGTGATTGAGAGAAAAGAAACAAAATGTTGGAAAAATAAATGAAATTTCTTTCTTTTATTTCAACTTGCCTTGCTTTGCCTTGTTTTCCACCTTCCCCCCACTTCCCTTCCTGCTTTAACTCTCTGTTTCCTTATCTTTTTCATGCATTTCTTCTTTTTCTTCTTTCCCTTTCTTTCTCTTCCTGTCTCCACACCTGTCTTTCTTTTGTCAACTAAAAGGAAACCTTCCATGGACATATGATGAACTCGTATGCTAAAGAGGAAAACACATTCCCAAGTGTACTTCTTGGTGGATATATCTACCTAAATTTAGACTTTAAACAAGATGTTTTGATAAAAACCCATACCTGATCTTGGCTATCCTTCACATGTTTACCATCTGAGCAGATCTTGACTGTTTTCAGAGGCCATATTTTTGAGATAAAAAAAAAAAAAAAAAAAAAGAGCTAATGTGAATAAATACAAGGCTCCATTTTGTTTAGTTCTATTCTGTCATGGTAAAATAACTATTCAATACAATCAAAAATTGCTGCCATTTACTTTTATGTTCCTTATAAGAGAGTTTCTCCATAAATAAATATAATAATAGTCAATAAAAATGTGGTCCAAAAAATAAATTCTATTTATCCAATGAGCATTATTAAAATATAGTTGTGTAGCATTATTTTCAGGAAGACCATTCTGTTCATAAGTAGGCAAGTAAGTAGATCTTTTTTCTTTCAAGGTAGTAGAAATTGCTTGAAGATCTTAATCCCCTTTACTGCTCTTTTCGAAAGCAAAGCATCTTGTCTCTTTAGCGATTTAAGTGAACATCAAATATTAATAATTCTGTCCCAAAAATGCTTAGAATTACGACACAAACGTGGGTTGTTTTTATTTTTTCCTATATCAATTGACATTTCCCCAGAAGCAACACTGTTGGAACTTATGAGGTGATGAATGAAGAAAAATAGCCTGCAAATTAGTGGCAATATAAACTTACTGTTAGTTTTGCCACAGGCAAATGGTTTTTTTTCAATGCTGACAACAGAATCTTTAGCCTTTCTATAATATATCAGTGACACTGAGTCATATCCTGAGGGAGCATTACTCTATAATCTTGCCTTAAAGCAAAGCTTTACCAGCTAAAGCCTTTTCTTATTGCTGTTTTGTTGGTAGTAATTGTGATTGTAGTGGGTTTGGTGTTTTTTATATTGTATTCAAAGAACTATAGAATCATAAACTCACCTAGGCTGGAAAAGACCTCCAAGATCAGTACAGCCATCCACCTACCATCAATTTCCCTAATAAACTGTGTCCATTAGTACAATATTCAAATGTTTCTCAAACACCTCTAGGGACAGTGACTCAACCAGCTTCCTGGGCAGTCCATTCCAGCACCTAACCACTCTTTCAGAGTAGAAATTTTTCCCTATATCCAACCTGAACCTCTCCCAGAGCAACTTGAAGCCATTCCTTCTTGTCCTATCATTAGTTTCACAAGAGAACAGGCTGACTCCTATCTCAGCACAATCTCCCTTCAGGAAGTTACAGAGAGCAGTAAGGTCTCCCCTGTGCCTCCTCTTCTCCAGACTAACCAAACCCATTTTCTTCAGCCACTCCCCACAGAAACTGTGCTCCAGGCACCTCACCAGCTCCATTGCCCTTTTCAGGGCAAGTTCTAGGGTCTCAATGCATTTCTTATAGTGAGAGACCCAAAATGAAGACAGCACTAAAGATGCAGTCTCACTTAGGCTGAGTACAGGGCAACAGCCTCCTCCCTGGTCCTGGTGACAATCTTATTTATTATACAAGCCAGGATACCACTGACCTTCTTGACCATCTGGGCAAAGTTTTAGTTTTGGGTTTGTTTTGGTTTAGAAACATTTTGGTTTTGGGTTTGTTTTATTATACAAAATCTGAGTTGCTCAGATATTCGAACTGTCTTACATGTCCTAAATGCCCATTTTAAATGGCATCATCAAACCTTTGGAAATAGACTGCTAATGTAATATTTAACCCATTTGATGCTATGGCTTTGTTCACTAATTTCATTAGGAAAGATTTAAAGTGTATCAGCCATTCCTTTCAGGTTTAGACTTTCTCCATCAATGTCTCTTGGAAATGACTTAGTTGTTTTTGAAGTTTACAGCTAGTAGTAGAAAGCTGAATTTATGTGTGATCCTGCCAAACTGATTTAGTAGAGTTAATTGTTGGATGGAAGGCAAGGTAATGGTTCTTTCTGATTTCTAAGAAAATTTTAACTTTGCCTGTTCTAATTGCTGTTCTATGGATATAGCCAATGTGAAACCCTACTGCCACTTCATGCCTACCACAAGGCTGATGTAGCTGCAATGTTGGTTGGCTGGAATTTACATATTAGAAAAAATAAATGTATTTATAGAGGCAATTAAGTCTATGCTTCTTATTTAATGAGTGTGCTTTGCTGTCTGATATGAAAAACACTTAGTTCTTAGAACCTGGAAAGGCATAAAAGCACATATTTAGCATCAATTTAATTTACTTACATAATAATATTCGTCCTTTTAATTAAGATTTTCATAATCATAACTGCATTTAAAACTCCTTTATTAGAAGAGATGATTAAGGCAATGTTACTTCTCTCTCTCCTGCTGGACATCTGAGCTGGGAATGAGTCTTGTTATTGGCTAACTAAACACTTAGGTACCTAATGTAATTTAGTCATATAGGCCCTCAGTACAGAGAATTGAGAGAGATATACATCTCCAGAGACTAATTCATTGTTCCTGTCATTGAAGACTGTATTAAAATGTGAGATTTTGCAGATGTCTCACATTAAGCTGATTAAGAGAGTGTCTGGATGACAGGCCTGGACCAAACACTGTTCTTTCAAAAGACTGAGCTTAAGTAAAATGACTTCCACCTCTTCTGTCTACAAACACAGCTTATTTTACGTTCCCAGCATGGTCTTTCAGAGTTTCAGGGTTCCTTCAAAAAAGTTTCAGAATACAAGGTATACTCTGGTAGATTTCTGTTAAGTAGTATACTTCCTTTGAGCATGCAAGTATTTCTCCCCCAAAATGTAAAGATTTATAGATATGTATATCTATATACAGAATGTAGAATATAGAATATATGTATGTATTTCTATGTTGAAGAACTGTGGAGAACTTTGACTTTTCCTTTTCTTAAAGCTTTATTCAATAGCTCAAAGTTTTTGTGCAAGGTACAATACTTCTCTTCCAACTAATACACTTCAATATATTACTGAGATATACTTTTTTAAATCTCATAGAATGTAGCTGAGATTTTTTTTCTTGCAGATGTTTTTTGACAAAATGGATGAAGTAGCTTTGAATCTCAACACTGGAGCTTTCTGAGAAAGGATGGCTGTTAATTTTACAGTTAATGACAAAATGTGTAATCTGATCCCTAAAAATGGTACTTCATCTGTATGATCTTGGAGGAGTGCCATTTAGAATAAGTCATCACTTCCTTTACGTGGGAACTTAGAGCTCTCAGCACCTTTGGAAGTGAAATACAGTCCTTAAGGCTACTGTAGGATATTAGTATCTCTCTTTTTTGTATTTCACATTTATTAGATAAATCCTGTTCCGTTAAGATTGTATCTTTTAAATTGAGAATTAGCAACTGTAGAAAACACATTCGGAAAACGCCTAAATCTATGCTTAACTCTTCTAATATAGTCTAAATTATTTGTTGGTGAATATGACATGTTCTGCTTTCCTAGAAATCTCCTACTACGTGAAGCTGGAGGTATGTAGTTATTCTTCTTTTTTAGCCATTTCCTCTATTTGTCTGAAGATTAGCCAGAAGAATTAAAAGCACTAACTTACTTACCTTGTTTCCCTTGCCCCATCTTTATTATTATTGTTATTATTACTATTACTATTATTATTTTGAAAAAATTATTCAAGAATGAGCTTTGCTAAAAGCTGAAATTTATTTTCTTTCCTGAGAACCAAAAAAGTAAGTGTACTATTAAATTAAATTTTAGCCAGGGTACCTCTGTCTCTTTGAAAAAAAAAAAAAAAAATCACAAAAAATTCCTCCAGCTATCAATTAGATTGATATTTCTTATTTGTAACTGTGAATATTTTCAGTCTCTAATTCTGATTCACTGCTGATAGAATTAGCTAGGCTATACTCAATGCATTTAAGGATGTCTAGTTTTAATAACATCTAGAAAAGAGTGTTTTATTTATAACTTTTGTTTGTAACTTTTAATTGTAGCTGGGGTTATGAATATGACAAATGAATACATGTCCTATCATAAATGTAAGTTAGAATGTAAAGGTAAAAAGGATCCTTAAAATACTGTCACGGAGTTGACCAGATCAATCTTTGCCCTCCCCCCCCCACCCCAGTCCCACAGAAATGGGAAGGAAGGAAGGGAGGAAAAGAACAGTGGCAACAATCTATGGAGGAAAACTTATTTTACTATAATACTGGATACAAGATAACACAGTATAATACAATTTAAGTGAAATTGGGATTAATAAATCAGACAAGATGAGAGAGAGAGTTCCCGGGACCGAGTCAAACCTGAAAAGCTTGGAACGGCTAGGAAAGCACCTTCAGCACCCACTGCCAGGCAGCAAGAGAGCGCCCCCCCCCCCCACCCAGAAGGGCCAGATCCCGTGACTCCTGTAATGTACAGGGATAGGTACTTGGAATTGGGGCAGTGACACTTCAATGCCCCATACACTACATGATGTTTTGATGTGGAATACTAAAACCATTAAAAAAAAAAAAAAAAAAAAAAAAACCAAGACAAAAAACAAAAACATAGAACCATGACACATACATTCCAAGTTTGACTTTAAGTTTAACATATAACATCTGCAATATCAACAGTGAATACTGACAGTAAGATTTGAGTGCACCCTCAGCAAGTTTGCAGATGGCACCAAACTGTGTGGTGTAGTGAACTCAGATGAAGGACGGAATGCCATCCAGAAGGACTCAGACTCAAGCAGTGGGCCCAGGTGAACCTCATGAGGTTCAACAAAGCTAAGGGCAAGATCTTGCAGCTTAGTAGTGGCAACCCCCATTATTGATATCAGCTGGGGGATGAAAAGATTGAGCACAACCCTGACAAAAAGGACTTGGGAGTACTGGTGGATGGCAAACTGGACATGAGCCAGCAATGTGCCCTTGCAGCCCATAAAGATAACAGTATCCTGGTCTGCATTAAAAGAACCCGTTCTTTAGAAATGTAGGTTGCTCTGAAAGTAATGCCTTCTATTTATTTCCGTGGAAACTAGAACAGCAACAGAGAGCAGAATAACAATGTATGATAGAAAAAATTCCTGGCTACAAAACACCAACATCCATCTCCAACTTTATGAGCCGACATAATAAAATAGGAGCTACTACATTTGGAACAGATCTCGATCTCATATGTGTGAGCACTGGTAAGATTCTCTCTCAGACTTCTCCAGGCTGAAGAGTCCCAGGTCTCTCAGCCTTTCCTGGTAAGAAAGATTATTCAGGTTCCAAATCATCTTTGTGGCCTACGCCTGGACTCTCTGGTAGTTCCCTATCTTTTGAGCAGAGGAGCCCAGAACTGGACACAGTATTGCAGATGTGGCCTCACCAGAGCAGAGTAGATAGAGGGGGAGGATCACCTCCCTTGACCTGCTGGCCACGCTCTTTTTAATGCAAGCCAGGATACCATTGGCCTTCTTGGACACAACGGTATGCTGTTGGCTCTTAGCCAACCTGTTATCCACCAGGACACCGAGGTCCTTTCCTCTCTGCAGCGTTCGAACTCATCAGCCTCTAACCAGTACTTATTCCTCCCTAGGTATGGGACTCTGCTTTTGCTCTTGTTGAACATCACCAGGTTCCTCTCCACTCAACTCTCCAGTCTGTTCTCATCCTTTCGAATGGTAGCACAGCCTTCTGATGTATTAGCCGTTACTCCCAGCTATGTATCATCAGCAAACTTTCTGAGGGTGCATTCTATCATTTTGTCCTGGCCATTGATGAAGATGTTAAACAAGACAACCCAGTACCAACCCCTGGGGAACACCTCTAGATACAGGCTTCCAGCTAGACTGTACTGTTGATTTCAACCCCCTAAACTCTTCCAGTTCTCAATCTATCTCACTTTCCACTGACCAACCCCACATTTCTTAAGCTTGCACAAGAGGATGTTTTGGGAGATAACGTCAAAAGCCTCGCTGAAGTCAAGGTATGCAATGTCCAGTGCTCTCCCTCATCTACCTCATCATAGGAGGCTACCAGGTTGTCTTGTAGAATACTGCCTTGGTGAATCCATGTTGACTATGATAATCTTTTCTTCCACAAGTATCTTCCATAAATATTACATACTTGTGTCCGAAGATTTAATCAGTTAAATATAATCCCAGATTCACCACACAATATTTATTTAACTTCATGCTTTCTAAAAGTAGCAGGTGCTTATGGAAGGTGCTGCAAGGTAACAGAACCTTTTTCAATCTTTGGAAAAAAATTCTTCTGTAACATTTTCCATGGCCTCTTGGTGCTACTCTTAGCAATAATTTCCTAAATAACTATTTTCATTGTCTAAAGCTGGGTTATATGCCTATATGGCATGAGAGTGAGTTGCTGGCAGTTTCTTATCTCGGGGGAGATAAGATCTTTTAAGGAATTTTTATGTGTTAGAGGTTCTCTGCACAAGAAATTGTCCATTGTTTACACTGTACTGCACTAACATTTCCTACTTCAAACTGTTTTTGTCTTGCTATGAAAAAAAGGTAAGATCTCATATTGTACTTACTATGTCAAAAAAAGTGGAGCAACATTTAGATGGAATATTTGAATTTGGCAAATTCAATTTCATTCCAAGACCAACTGCTTTAAAGATTTTTGAATAAATGAGATAGAGCCTGAATAATAGAAAATAAAAGGGCAGAGAGAGGTCAACAAGCAAGAGGGTTTTTTTTTAACCTCACAATCTGAGAGACTTTCCATGCACATACATCATGCAGCAAAGATATAATTTGGTGAAAAGCCAATGTCAAGTATTGATGTAAAGCTATTTCAGTACAATGCACTCTAGATCACAAATTCTCAATAACATTTCGTTTAAATCAACCAGCAGTGTTTGAGAAATGATAATTGCTAACCTCTGTGAAATGTAGACTTAATTTTGCTGTAACATTTGATAGCTTTATGGGTCTTTTATATAAGCCATTTTTGTGTTTCTGAAATGTGTCAGAGTGACAGTACAAGAATCTAACATCTTTTATCTAGCCACTGAACAAACAACACCCACTGCAGCACTGCAGTCTTCCTGACATTGCCCTGTCAAAGTATCATCTTGAGCTCCATTTTGGAAGAATCAGTTACAGAGGTTGGTGCAGTTCAGCTTCTACTCACTCAAACCTCAGCCTCTTCGCTGAAACTGTCAATCATCTGATATACTAGTTGCCTAAAACAGCACTGTTCTTCAACAGACTCTGGGAGAACAAAAAACAAACAAACAAAGCAGTAAATAAAGCCAATGGCATTGTTACTACTTTGGCTAAAATTGTACAAGTTCAAATAAAACATTTCATAGGCACCTCATCAATCCCTGTCCTAACCATCTCCTGTGACTATTTCAGCTAAATTGCCTGGAAAAAACTAGAATATTGCAGAGGTAAACTAATCCTTCTGGATTTTAGGTCCCCAGATAGTTTATATCTTATCAACTTAGTAAGTAAAAGTAGAAGGAAAGGAGAAAAGAGCACCAGGAGAAAAGAGTGATGAAGATGATGAGGTATACAAAAAGAAATATCAACATTATAACCTACAAAGATATGCATGTTGGAGAGTGTACCTAGACACTTATCAGCAAAAAAAGAAATGTTATTTTCCTTCTGATACTCAAAAGTCTGTATTCACTGGAATTCCTCAGCCTTTTGAGATTTTCTTGCCAGGGCTGACTTACATTTCATTATGACTTTTTTATTAGTTATGAATAACAAAATGTCTTGTGGCAGTCTTTTTAGGCAATTCAGAAAATGCAAAATGGATGGTGCAACTTGGAGAGAAAAACTATTATTAACACAAGAAAGAGGGAGATCTTTTGATTCATGAATTTCAGTCAGTCACTATTTCGAATAGTAAACTCACACAATTACTTCTTTGAACGTATTCAGATCTATCTCAAAAGCAGTAAGTAAGGATTGAGTTTTATTGTTTCTCTCACTAGTTTCATCAGGAAATTTCCTAAAACAATTTACAGTTCTATGAATTTATAGGATTCTTTCAATTTCAAAACTGAAGTCCATAAAATGTATGAAGAGATGCCAATTGAAAAGTATATCTGGCAGCAAATGTTGAATTTTGCTTACAAGCAACAAAATCTTTTAGCTGAGGTTTTGCCTTACTTTCTTTCATAGTAATGATTTTTTTTTGCCATAGTTATAAGAGTAGGCTATACGGGATAATATTGGAATTCCCTTTTGGCAGGTCATGAGCAAACAGACAAAGAAACACATATCTGAATATCCACAGTCAGATTGGAAAAAACCCCTAAAATTAACAGTTATAAAAATTACTAAGTATGTAGGTTGCTCTAAAAGTAATATCTATTTATTTCCATGGAAACTACAACAGCTACAAAGAGTACAATACCACTATTTGATAGAATAAGTTATCAGCTACAAAGTGCTTTTTTTCAGTATAGCCACCACCATACACTGACTTGTGAACATGAGCTGACAAGACACTCTTCATTTCATGGTGTTATGGCTGTACACGGCTGTCCAGAATGTGGCTTGTCTTTCACATAATTGTTAGTATTACAAAAACATACCACCTACTGCCTCACTTGCTCACATCCACTGGTAGACCTTCAGAAATGTTCATTAGTGTAGATGAATATCAATGGGTGACATTTTTTCTGCATGGAGAAATTCAACGACACACTTTTGCTTCATATGAAATTCCATATCAGACACCATTTTGTCAGACTGCCCTTCTGCTGCCATATCTCACATGGCAACAAAATTTAACAGAATATTTGTGGGATGATTCAGTCTCTACTCCTTTACTACCAACATCTGCCTCTTATTGTGGGCCAACATAATAAAACAGCAGGTATTACTTTAAAAAAATTACTTTAAAATAGACAAAGGTTATAGTTACGTAGGGATTAAAAAAACACTTAGGGTAAGAGTTTATGTCTTAATTAACAGAAGACTGCATGGAAAATCTCAGTTGTTATGAGCAAATTTCACCTGCATTTCCTTGGTAAGCCACAGAATTTGGTGTGTTTTATTTCCTTTACTATTACAAAATCTGTCTCAATTTGAAACAGAAATGAACATTGTATGAGCAAATGAGATTATAAACCTCTCAGATAATATGATCTGAAATTCCTGTTATTTTCTAGAAATACAGAACAAGGTGATTTTTAATGTGATTTTTTTTATTTTATTTTTATTTTTATTTTTATTTTTTTGTCACAAATGCCCTGTACAAATTTGTACTGGAGAGACATATTTCTGCCCAGAATTTCTCAAAAATTGAAAAGATTTTGGAGATTAAATTTTGGTGCAAAAGAGAATAAAAAAGTCTGGAACTCTTTCTTTTGCTCTTCATTGATAAGGTTGTTAGCTTTTGTAACTCCTGTTGTCCTGCATGGGGAGTCTGAAAAGCAATACTATTAACATAGTAAATACCTGGGTTAACTGTATGTGTGGGGTCCATCTCTGCAGGAAGAAGAGAAAACATTTAAGAAAAGCACATCAGAAAGCATTTGTGTAAGTACCAAACTGTGATTTATAGAAGAGGTGATCATCAAAACCAAAAGACGGTCATTAAAATCCCAAATAAGTAGAGGTGGATAGTCAGGAAATGGGTGAAGATTAAATTCAGAGAAACAGTAGGAAATGTTTTCAACACCTTATGTGGCTAATAGTAATGTTTAATTCTTCTGATAGAAACAGATTCAAAGCAACAAAGATGAGGTTTAATTTCTAGTATTCTTTTATCACATTCATAGGCAAGTGGGGTTAAAACCTCATCCAGAAGAGTGGAAAATGAAATTATACTGTCTGTGCTCAGTGAACATTGTCTGGTAGAAAACAATGTTACATAAGAGTTTACTTAAGTACTGAGGCCATGAACAAGGTCAAGAAAGAAATGAAGCATAAATAAGATGATGGTTCATCAAACCTCAAAAATCTTTGAAAGACAAGTACATTTGCAAAGTCATGGATGATGGCTAAGGAAGGCAGCCACTGCTCTCTCTATCCAGCTTTGTTTTATTCAAAGTTTATTGATCAATTTAGTGCTCCAACTGTTGCTATTAGCAAAGACCAACCATGAAGCAAAAGACCAAATCACTGTGTCAGAAAGAGGTGGTTTACAGGGCTCTCTTACCAATTTCAGTTTAACAGATGTCTGTCTTCCAGATCATCAGGGAGTCTCATGTCTGGTAATGGACTGTACTTCTCATATCCTCCTTTGTTAGAACAACCTGTGTTGGCTGTTCTTTTGATGTGAGTCGTTAGTAAGTAAATTCTGTAGCAATCTTTCCAGCTAAGTTGGTTCCTCTCTGTCCCTGGGCTCCCAAAATCAATGTTTGGCTGGCTAGGCCTATTCCACTTTCTCCTTTGCTTACTCCTGTAACAACGTCTTCTCTTCTAGACTCTTCCAGCCCCTCTACAGCCATGTCAGCATTATTTATGCTCTGTTCTTTTGAAAGCTTTATTCACCAATAAAGTTTTCTCTCCCCGACTTCTCCTTCCCCCCCTCTGAAAAAAAAAAAAAAAGAAAGAAAATAAAAACTCCCATGAGTCTTTTCCCAAGCTGCAAGACTTACATAGTTGTAGTACAGAAGTGGTTCTGTGCTTCTATGTTTCTTCTGTTTGTTTGATTTCCAGACCGACTTGCCTAGTCACATTTACCCATTTATCATGTTTTCAGATTGAACGCTCTTAACTGAAATGCCCTCAAACATTATGAAGTTATTGTTGATTAGACTTGTCTGTACACAACTCTTTACTACTTTTTAAACAACTCTTCTTTTTTTTTTTTTTCTGAAACATTTGCAAACATTTTGACACTGTATCTCACATTCTCTAATTCTAACTCATTTTCCTTCTCAGAATCAGACCAAGTACACTCAAGCAAAACTGATTTTTCTAGGAAAATAATCAGTAAATTCAAAATGATTCAGTAGTAGCTTAAGAAAATATTTGTATTTTCAACCCCAGAGGAAACTAAGGAAAGAAGAGAGAAAGAAGTTGCTATCAAGCTATTCCAACAACTGTTCTATTTTCTCAGGATTTTTTAATAAAGAAAATTGTTAACAGTATAAGCTTTTTTAAAGTAGGGAGGATAACAAGACCTGAGCAGAAGTTATACTGGAATCTTCTCAAGAGGTATGGTCTTTTGCATTTGTAGCTTCCTGTGAGGTAGATGCAGATGCAGTTGTATTATGTGTGAAATACACAGAAAGTTAAACATTTCTTACCATATATCAGTGATGCAAAAACAATTGGACAATTTATCAGTGTTTGTTTATTACTGTTTCAAAGAATCCCAAGTGTTAAAGTGAAAAATGAAAATTACTTTAGAATTTTAATAGTGATCTTTATAAAATTTCACATTTCTACAAACTCCTTGTCTGGAAGATCTAAATATACACTGGAATTGTATCGATTTAAACTATGTCCCCAGTCGCACCTTCTTCTGATAATTTCTGAACCTTTCATGCTAGCTTGTATTGCAGAAACATACATTTACATATGCTTTTCAGATTAGAATTAATGATTTAAATCAAGTTAGATAAAGTGGCATTTTTCTTTTATCTGTACATAAGTGGATAGTAATTGAGATTCAAGGTATGGCATGATATTTTGTGAATACAATTTCAAAACCCTTCAGAGGTAGAATCCAGACTTGGCCTGAATTTCTGGTGGTGTATAACGCCAGTAAGTATTCAAATTCCCTGGGAAGCTAATGCAGGAAAGTAAATGCTTTAGAAGGTATTTTGCTTCTATGAATAATAGTTTGAGTGAATTAGCTGGATCAAATCCTATGATAAAAGTGATATTTACCTCTTTGAACTACACATACTGAGTTTTAGACAGTCTAGAACTACCCTGTTCATTGGCAGAAGAGACATACATGGCTATAGATGCCTTTTTTCAATATGAAAGAAATCACTTTTTATGGTGTTCCATTGATCATGAGGACTCAATTCAGCTGGCCACAATCATCTTTTGCCTTTTGGGATGCTCTAGGACATCTGCTGGGAGCTGGTAGAAATAATGCATAATATGTTTGAAAAAGCCCCTGCCTCTATGTTGTACCAGGAAGGGGCAGGCATCTCAGAGGATCTCAGTATAATTGCATAACTTTGGAGCACAATACTGCTATGGCTGGCAAACATCCATTAGCTTTGTACTGAGTTTTCAAGGCCTCTAGGCCAAAGCTCATCAGTCTTGTTCAGTCTCTTCTTGATCTTCCTGCAGCTTTGTTTTGGTTGGTTGATCTGTGGCATCATCTTTTTTCCTAGTTGGCCAGGTAGCTACAGCAAATTTACTTCACTTTCATTTATCCTCATATGAGACAATGATTGTTTTATACAGGCAGCAGTAATAAGCAGTTATTCTACATAAAATATTTATGATTTTAGCACAATGATATAATGGAGAGATATAAAGACTTAGTACAACAGCAGGAGACTTGAGAACCATAGATACAGGATGTGGAATAGAGGAGCACAGGAGCAGGACAATAAAAGGACATGAGGATTGTCCTGGAGACCCCAGGGCTATAAAACACTCATCTGTGGCTAGTTAAGAAAATGAAAACCAAAAATTGGACAAAAAAAAAAAAAAAAAAAAAAAAAAAGTAAAAAAAGAGAACCAATAGGTTGCATCTAGCCATATGTAGTAAATGAATGATGAACAGTGGAAAGGCGAACATAAATTAGAAAAAATAAATGTATGTATTACAATTTATTTATCTTATTACAATTTATTTATCTTATTACACTTATTAATACTTTTTCTGTATAAAAATAGCTAGGTAATTATGCTTTATTTCCTTTTCTGTAGTAATTAAATCTAGATTGATAATGATTACTGAATTAGATTGTTAGAATATTAATAATATTTACAGTAAATTCTTAGCTTTATATATATGCCACATTTCCTCTTTGTAAGCAAAACATTGAATGTAAAAATAAGAACCCATGTTTAAACAGCTGCACTCTTATGGAGTGCAGAAGACAGTAAAGTAGTGAGACTTTAGGTTCTGTATACATAAGCTCAAATTACTTTTCCTATCTACTTAGAAAAAGAGGTCAGTCTAAAGAAATGTTATATTATTTTAGTCAGTGGGTTTGTGTTGTTTCGCAGGATTTGAAATTGCATGGATACTTACAGTCACAAAAAATCTTCTGTAAAGGTGATCTCTTGTGGTTTTATTAATAATAACATAATGATATAGCTAATGGGATAGAGTGTAGGAAAATTTTTGCCTAATAAAAGTATGCCTCAACGTTTCTCCTGGAAGTTTCATTGTCAGCATCTGTTCTAAGTCTAAAAAGTAGTAGAATTTTCAGAAACCGTAATTGAGAAAAAGTTCTGTTTGACTTTCATTCAAGTCTAACAATTGAGTTAGAATGCCTGACAGATTTTGGAGAGAAACAGCTGTAAGACTTAAATTAGGCATACACAGCAAGTGATCTTAGCATAGATCCGTGCATTCTAAGGGGTGATGAGATAAATTGATCAAGTCCTCACAACAACAGAAGCTCTGTTCTTCAGTGTAAGCTGATAAAAGAGCTTCATGGGATGCCAGGTATACTATGTCTAGAATTTCACATCTGCAAGTTACAAAATAGATTATTGGTAAATTTTTCAACAGTCAGACATGCAGGCTTTGTGTGCTAGAATTTTTGTTTGTGCATCACCAGTAAGGAAGAAATGGGAGCCAGAACGTTATTAACAACTTGCTGAGCTTTCCTGGGGCAGAATCTTTTTTTTCTTTTTTTTTTTTTTTTTTCCTTGGGAATACTTAATCTTTTTAGCCTAATATGGTCAGAAATATATATATATATTTTTAATATCATCCCTATTATTATCAGTTGTGAGTCAGAACACACAGAAAAAGGCATAATTTTCTGGATAGGATTCACACTTACACAATTCTTCCAGATTAGAAATTAGCTTTAAAAAGTGTAAGTAGAGTTAACATAATTGTTTATCTTAATAGGTATTTCTAAGATGATGAAAATATATGAAAATATGAACATGAATTATGAAAATATTAAGTCTAATCTGAAATCTTAGGTAAATCTAAAACCTTCTATAGTCCGAACACAAGTGTTATCTGAAGAAACATAAAATTACAGATGTAGAGAAATTAGTACATTTATGTCTCTCTCCAGCCTGTTACATGCTCATCTTTTACTAGTCATTGAATGAATGATACTCGTTTTCTAAGGATATAAATGCCTTTAATTCTCTTTAACCAACCACACTCAGGAAAGCTGTCACATTAAAATGTCTATTTCAGTTGGTAGGACATTAGTTATGAGAAAAACTGTACTTCAATACTTTTTTTGTTGTCTGGTATGATATACATTTAAACGTACAGGCACATATAAAGAATTTATTTTTAAAAGAGGAGAAATATCTCAATCTTACCAAATAAAAATATCAGGGATTTTTGAAATGATGTATTTTTTAAATTATTCTTATATTCTACTAGTTTTTTTTCCAAATAACTGAAATTTCCTCTGAGGAACTATTCCTTATGAATATCTCGCCTCCTGCTCACTGCTATTTTTTACTGTACTGAAACTAGATGCACAACTTTATTAGTGATATTCATTGCAATTTTAGTATAAACACCATTTGAATGCTATCTCAGTGATTGAATGTTAAGTAAAGCACTGATATTTTTTAACCACATCAACTGTATATAAAAATATTCAATGCAACCCCAATTACCTTATTTGACAGAAGTTTTCTGAGATACAGAGAAGTTTCAGACTGTTAAAATGGCTGAGAGGAAATAAAAAAAGCACTCAGAGCAACCTAGACCCAAATGCCATTTCTCAGGTCACCTGAGGAGTTCAGCAGCCAGTCTGTGCTGTTGAGAATAGCTTCTGCATCCCAAGAAAGACTGGCTCATATCTATATTGTGTGCTGTCTACTATTTTGTAATGGTAGAGATCTTTTAACTATTGTATTGTCATGATGTCCAGCTTAGTTTTTTTTTTTTATTTTATTTTATTATTTTTTATTTTTTTTTAATTTTTATTTTTATTTTTTTTTTATTTTCACCTTTTGGCTTCCCTGTTATACATTTCATTTTTCTATTCATTGCTTACCAATGACTATTCTTCATTTTGTAGTTGGCTTTAATGCAGACAGTGTTTCAGGTATTTCTTTTGTTGTTTGCCCATTTGTTTATGCGCTTGTTCTATAGCTGCCAAGATTGGAGCTACAACCATGCTCTGAAAAGTTCTTGTACAGTTGTCTCCCTTACAAGGTAATCTTGAGAAACATCAACAAACAGTCTTGGTTTCCTGTAAGTCAAGTTCTTTATGATGTATTAAGTATAATGAAAGAAATGTGATGGAGCCTGGATGACCAATCTAGGCAATGATATAGAGTGTGTGGTGGTGCCTAGAGATGAGTGGGATAAGAGGAATTGGGGCAATGGAGTCATTTAGGGAATTCCAGATTTACCTCAGTTGCATTCCTATCAGCTGTAGTCATTCCAAAATCTAGACTGCCTACGTATTTCTGGAAAGGAGAGACATAGTTTTCCACTCCAGCAATTATCTTAGCAATTATTTTGTATAAGTGCATTGTAAGAAATAAGGGGAACAATCTGTGAACAAACTGAGAAGAAATACAGCCTAATAACTAACATGTGAAGAGGCCCTAGGATTTACTTGCTATCATTTGAAAACAAGGCTTGTATTTCTAAGTTGCTCTAGAAGGAACTGCAATATATTACTGTGTTATTCTATCAGTAGGCACTTGTATGACAAAATAAAGTGAGGAATGGAAACAAAGTCCTTTGGAATATAAATCTAATTCTGAGTAATAGGTATTAGAATTTTGTCTCTAGTTATGAATATCCTACCCAAAGTTTTATTCCATTTACCTTGAGGTGACTGGTACTCATCTCTATTAAAAAAAAAAAAAAAAAAAAAAGTGCAGACCTTGACCAGATTGCTGATTTGAGGCATGAAAGGGGAAAAGTATGAAATCATATTTTTTTTCCTTAAATTACCAGTGTCATTATTTTAGTAAATGCTGAAATGATAAGACAGGTGAATTTGAAGGAATTATTTACAAAAACTGCAAAAGAAAAAAAAATCTTCAAGTAAGGCATGGAACACATGCTTACTTATTATGTTTATCTGGGCATGGAATTGCTCTTGTGAATGTTCACTTGCATTCTGAATGTTATTTTTGTTTACCAGTATGTTACACTCTGTATACTAGTGACTAATACATGCACTTGCAAATAAAAATATTTACATATAGTCCTTTATATTCCTATCATATAATATTTATTGCTTTCTTCACTCAAGGAAGAGTTTTAAATTCAATATAAGTTCATAAAATACTATACATTTTTGTATTATTTTCTTTTGGCTTTAGTTTTATAGAAGACGTTGAAGGAGAAATAACTCCAAAATATTCTTAAGTACTTTCTAGTTAAAATGACACAGGACTTAGTTATGGCAGTATAATCAAATCTTTTAACAGTAATTTATAATGTACCATTAGTACTGTGGAACATTCTAACTTGTGTATAAAGTGTAAGAACATGGGGGGGAATTCATACTTCAGATTTGTATTCATTTGTCACAGTGTCAACTCAACCTGGCCGCTGGAGTGAAATGGAACAATAAACTCTTACAAATACAACAACAGAAAGAGTAGGACTAAGGAGAATCTCCATTCTTTACGGGGAGCGTGACCACTGAGGATAAGGAAAAGACAGAGGTTCTGAATGCCTTCCTTACATTTGTCTTTAAAAGCCAGACCAGTTATCATCAGGGTTATGATACTCCATTCTCTGAGTGCAAACAGAACCCCCTGCGATTCAGGAGGACTCTACTAATCCAGCTGGACTGTCACAAGTCCATGGGGTCAGATGAGATTCATCTGAGAGTGCTGAGGGAACTGGTGGGAGTGATAGCCGAGTCACTTTCCATGACCTATTAGCACTCCTTGTTGATTGGTGAAGTCCCAGAAGACTGGAGACATGCCAGCGTGACTCCCATCTACAAGAAGGGTTGTAAGGAGGATCTGGGGAACTACAGGCCTGTTAGCCTGACCTCAGTGCCAGGGAAGATTATGGAACAGATTGTCTTGAGGGAGATCACGTGCAATACAACCGGGGAATCAGTGCTAGCCCGCATGGGTTCACGAAGGGCAGGTTCTGCTTGACCAACCTGATCTCCTTCTATGATCTAGTGACCCATCTGATGGATGAGAGAAAGGCTGTTGATGTAGTCTACCTAGACTTCAGCAAAGCCTTTGACACTGTCTCCCACAGCATTCTCCTGCAGAAGCTGGCAGCCCGGGGCTTGGACAGGTACGCTCTCGGCTGGATAAGGAAGTGGCTAGAGGGCCGGGCCCAGAGAGTGGTGGAGAATAGAGTTAAATTCAGCTGGTGACTGGTCATGAGTGGTGTTCCCCAGGGGTTGGTGCTAGGGCGCTTTCTTTTCATTATCTTTATTGATGACCTGGATGAGGGAACTGAGTGTATCCTCAGTAAGTTTGCAGACGACACGAAATTGGCTGGAAGTGTTGATCTGCCTGGGGGATAGTAAGGCCCTATAGAGGGATCTGGACAAGCTGAATAGTTGGGCTGAAGCCAATGGGATGAGGTTCAACAAGACCAAATGCTGAGTCCTGCACTTTGGCCACAACAACCCCAGGCGATGCAACAGGCCTGGGGCAGAGTGGCTGGAACTGTGTAGAGGAAATGGACCTGGGGATATTGATTGATGCTTGGCTGAACATGAGCCAGCAGTGTGCCCAGGTGGCCAAGAAGGCCAACAGCATCCTGGCTTGCATCAGAAACAGTGTTGCCAGCTGAAACAGGGAAGTAATTGTCCCCTGTACTCAGCACTGGTGAGGCTGCACCTTCAGTACTGTGTCCAGTTTTGTGCCCCTCACTGCAAGAAAGACATTGAGGCCCTGGAGCGTGTTCAAAGAAGGGTGATAAAGCTGGTGAGGCGTCTGGAGTACAGGTCTTATGAGGAGTGGCTGAAGGAGCTGGGACTGTTCAGTCTGGAGAAGAGGCTCAAGGGAGACCTCATTGCACTCTACAACTACCTGGAGGGAGGCTGTAGCAAGCAGGAGATTGGCCTCTTCTCTTGTGTAACTAGTGATAGAACTACAGGGAATGACTTTGAGCTCCACCAGGGGAGATTCAGGCTGGACATTAGGAAATACTTTTCTGAAAGAGTGGTCAGGTGCTGGAATGGGCTGTTCAGGAAGGTGGTGGAGTTGCCGACCATGAAGGTGTTCAAGGAATGTTTGGATGTTGTGTTGAGGGACATAGTGTAGTGACAAGTATTGATGATAAGTGGATGGTTGGACTGGATGATCTTGTAGGTCTTTTCCAACCTTGGTATTTTTGTGATTGTGTGATGTCAGGCAGGTATCTCAGCTCCCAGTATTGCTGATGGAGAACTGATGTATGATTCACTGACACACACACAATTGTCTGAATTGTCTGAATCTTTTTGGGATTTAGCATACTCAAGACTATCCAACCTAGCCACTAGCTGTCAAACCAGACAGCTTCCTTTTAAGGAAGCCTCTGGAATTTCATATAAATCCTTTATCATTGTCAGCAGTTTACGGGCAGTTTCAGCCCATTCCATGACTAGCAGAGCAGAGGGATTTGTGAATCCACACCTCCAGAAAAGGGAAACGGAGGACCCTGAATAATTAAAAACAGCAGCAATGATCTGAGGAGAAACAAACTAATTTACTAAATTTGGAATTGGAATGAAAGATAACACGCTAGAATACATCATAATATAATTAGAATTGGAGCTAATAAATCAAATAAAATGAGAGTGTCCGAAATGTGGAAAGGCCTTACCATAATGCTGAGATGAGACATGCCGTCGGGTTGATCAGCAGGGAGGAGAGGCTGACGATTGAAAAGAGGGACATTGGATGACCTACTAAGGCCTTATATCTGTTACCCATGAGCAGAAATGATAACAGTACAGCAAAGTTTTCCGGGGAATGTAGTTCTTCTTCTCTTCCAGACGGTGCCCCGAACTGGAGCATTAACTCTTTAACTCCCAGTGCACTACATGATGTTATGATGTGTAATACCAATAACCAAAAATCATAAAACATGACAATCATATATATCAGCTTCACATACATCCAAGGATGCCTTGGATGTTTGAGGAAATCTCAGATGCAATGCATCAGACTCTTTAGGGAAGGTGCATTTCTTTCTTAGGTGCCTGCTTTATTATATAGACATATAAGCTGGGATATTTTAACATAGCACTGAATCCAAGCCTTTTTGTTATCTGCAGATAGAATGCAATTATATGCATTTATGCATATGTATTGAAGTGCATGTATATGTATATCTATTTTCTGTGTTAGGAAAAGTCATCCTTACCAGTAGTAGATGAGTTTACACTCTGGGGTGTTTTGTTCATTTTCCTTTTTGGAGAAAGAGAGAAGATTTTCTGTTTTACAGATTCTTACTTGAAAATAGGACTTTAAACATAAAACTCATAAAGTGCTAAGCAATTGTTTCATGATATCACTTTTACAGAGGGTTATGGTTAGCAGCATAAAGTTCATGTGGAGTCCAGTTTATCCAGGGGTTGGACTTCTTCAGTAATAAGACAGTGCAAAAGACTTTACTGTCAGCAAGTTCTCACAGAAACTACAGAAATGGGAAGAATGGCTGATATAACAAATAGCCATTTGTTATTGAATTGTTGCCATTCATAAGATGGAGAAATCTTCTGATAAAAACTTAATGAAGTTCAACAAAAGGAAATGCTAGTCCCTCATCTAGGGATGAATAACCCATGTATTTGTTGTACACTGATGCTGACTGGCTGGAAAGCATCTTCATGAAGGACCTGGGAAAACAAATTGAACATGACCTAGCAATGTGGCCTGGCAGTAAAAACAGCCAAAAGCCTCCTACACTGAATTACTAAAAACACTGGTAGCAGGTCAAAGGAGGTGATCTCTGCTGAGCACTGAAGAGTCTACATCTGCAGTGCTGTATCCAGGTTTGCATTTCCCAGGGGAAGAGAGGCATGGATATACTGGAGTGAGTTCTGCAATGAATCATTAAGATTTTTAAAAGATAGAAACACTTTTCATGCAAGGAGAGGCTGAGGGAGCTGGGACTGTTCAGGCTGAGGAAGAAAAGCCTCACGGTGTTCTTACCTGATATAAGGTATAAATACCTTAATATGAAGTGCAAAGGAAATGGGCCAGACTTCTTAGTGGTGCTTAGTGACAGGACAAGAGGCAATGGACAAGGCTGAAATGCACTAGCATTAAATGTAACATTTAAATGTAAAACAATCAAGAAAACATTTTTGCTGCGATGGTTTTAGCAATGGTACAAATGGCTCAAAAGTACTGTAGAATCTTCATTTTCAGAGACATTTAAGTATCAACTGGATTCTCTTGAGCAGAATTTCTACAAAATAACTCTAGAGTTTTCTCCAGATTATCTTCATGGCTCCCTTCCACAATTCTGTCTATCTGTCATTCTGTGATCTTTTTGTAGAATTTGCTTTTAAGAGAAAGATTTTCATAGTCAACTTGTTTTTGACATAAAATATTGTTAAAGGAAACATGATTGTTTATGACAATACAGGTGTAAAAAACTTACAAAAATATTATACAAACAACTTTGTTGATATTCAGGCCTAAAATCAGATAAGCTGATGTTGCACAAGCTGTCATACATTTTACTAATCCCTTATTACAGAACTGTGAATGGGGATAAATAAATGGCAGTAAGACACACATTACAAGACAGAGGAAAACAGTTACCAGAGATTGAGAAATAGTGTTACCAAACTAATCAGCATGAATGTCATATAATCCACTATTGTTGTACAGCCTGCTCCAGTTGTATGTAAAGTGCTGGCATTGATGGTTTGATGGATTTGCTTTATGTCACTGAGGTTCGTCTTATCTGGCATCCCTGTTGAGACAAATAAGAAAAAACATTATGATGGATGCCTCTGTCAGTTCTGGCAACATGTTACAGCTAGAAAATGTGTGTGTTTCTTCAGCACATGTAGTGTCACTGTTCAGCGTCTGATTCTCATGTTTCTGCCAAATTAAAAATCCTTTATGATTGCATCTACAAAGACACAATAAAGTATATGACTATTAATCATTGAAGATATGTCAAAGGTCCACCAGCTATGAACAAAGAATTTCTTGTACAATATTCTCAACAAACATTTTCAAACCAAGATGAACAGTTTTGCAAGTTGCACAACAATTCACTACTTACATATTTCTAGGGTTTGAAGGGATAATAAAATAATTTCACATGACATTGGTTCTATCTAGATCACAATATTTTTCCAAATTAACATATACCTGATGCAAGAGGTACAGTAAATTATGTTTGTTGCTATATAAAAACCTCCCTTTTTGTGCAATTTGCCTGACTTCAAATAGGATTTTTTTTACTGAGTTCTGGGCAGAATAGTTTTACTTTTTGGACCAGGATAAAAAATTATCCAACTCAAAAGAGTGCTTTATATGGAACAAGGACATAATCATCCATTGTATTTCCTGTACCTGTTTAAACAATCAAAAACCAAAAGTCTTGGAGACGCATCTAAATTCGGAAGTTTTATAAGGTCCTTACATTTGCTATTCATACTGTTAGACTGTCTTACCCTATATAAAAATTTGTGGCATGCCACTATCAATCAAAATTAACAAGTCTAAAGACAGTGTTATTACACGCAACAAATATTGACATTGTAATTACATTCATATAAAGCAATGTCGATATTTCTGTAACTAGGTCAATACATATATAATTAAGTAGGTAAACTCTACTATTGGAATGAAGCTCATCACTACTGAGCTGATATAGAATTTACAGTCTAAGTTCTTGCATTCATTGTTTAGGTACTTCTTTGTATCATTTGTAAAGATAAGTAAACTAGGAAACATCTTTTTGTTTTTGGGCTGTGATGAAGTATAAATATTTTAGTCATGGTGTTGTCCTCTGTTAAGCTAATTTAACAGAAGCTACAGAGAATCATCATTTTTGATAGGAACAACTTTTTCATTGCTTGAGTTATAAATACTCTTTTTTTCTAAAGGCAGCTTGAAAGCTGCTCTTTGTGAACCTGCTATATATACCCAAATATCCTCCTATCCTTCCTGTAGCTTTGAAAAAATACATTAAAGGAAGAGTCAGTTAAAGTCAATCATGTTGCCTGAAGAATCTGCTAGGATGAATTTATCTTCTTTGTAGCTATAGTCAGACAGGAAAATAGACTGCTATTTTGTGGATTTATCGATCCAGAGCTCTTACCTGGAATTTGTGAAAATTAGCTATTTCAGTACAATGCAAGTGGACATACAAGAAGGAAGAGAAACAATAAAGGCTAGCAAGGAGAGAAGAAATTTCTCCTTATCATGCACATTTGGTAGCAGTCTGTCTAGAAAAAGATGAGGCACTCAGTGCTTCACTGAATGGATGTTTGGTGGATCACCAAAGAGCATAGATCAAAGGGGTTTTTTTCCAAGGCAATTTTGGAAGTAGAACTAAAACAGTTTTTACTCATGCACTTTCATCTCTTAAAATTAAAAAAAAAAAATCTTTATTTAATAAACAATTCAATTCCTAGACTATACTTATTTAAATAATAGTAATTATTATTGTAGTATTTAAATAAATATTTTATCCATTAAACATTCAGATTCAGACACTTAAAACATCTTTCAGATATCATAATCAGTCATGGAGGTGATCCTTCCCTTTAAATGAGTTTAACACTCCTAATTCATAGAAAACTTGCAGTAATAACTCTACAAATATTTGTAGCAAAAAAAAAAAAAAAAAAAAAAAAAAAAAAAAAAAGAGGAGAAAAAAATTTTTTTTTTCTAAAGAACAG
>NW_024885532.1:2490702-2545211 GCF_019232065.1 Centrocercus urophasianus
AAAAAAAAAAAAAAAAAAAGAACAACAACAAAGAGATTAAGAAGAATGAAGGAACAGTGGTGGCAGAGTAACGGGTTCAGAAATTAACAGATAGCAAGAGCTAAGACAAAGTTATTGAGTCAAGAAAACATCACCACTGACGAATACCAGCTAAATATGAGAAAATGTATTGGTAAATTTTCAGAAATAAATAAATAAATAAAGACTTTTCATTAGCATTCCACAAACTAAAAAGGAACAGCAGTTGCCAAACATTTTCTTGACTTCAACCAGCTGAAACTTTTGAGCTCCTAAGGGATGTCTCCTCCCTTTCTTTTCCAGGTTCTATTCCTAAATATACAATATCAAGAAAATTTTCAAATTGTATTTACATTATCTAGATTACATATTTATATTCAAATGCCTCATGCATGCTTCAGTTTTTACATACTGGTTGCTGTTGCAATTTTCATTTCTTGCTTTGAAATACTATATAAATTCCTTTACTGAATAGTCACTAGGTAAGTAAAACTCACTAATTCATTATATACCAGGTTCTTCCCCAAACAGTGCTTTTAAATCATTCATCTTAAAAAGCATCACAAAATTCTTAACAGTATCTAGTTCTTTGAAAGAAAAGTACAAACAATAGATTATTACAAGTTATATTCAGAGACTACTCCACAGGAAATTCATGTGATATTTTCCATTAAATGTCAATGAGGGGAGAAAAATATATCTCAGAAAAACAATATTATGAAGGATATCTGGCAAACAATTAATTTCTTGATGTTGTTTTCATATTTTTATGACTATATATATCTATACTTGCTGAAACTAATGTTTTATACTTTAAAAAGAGTGTGCCGTATTACAGATGGAGATGTCTTTATTATAGCACACTTGTAATGCATGTATTCACACTCTTCAAGTACTGCAGGTGTTTTTTGTAATGTAGTGAATGGTTTGCCTTCTCCATTGAACAGAAAATGAAATGAAAAAGGCTGGAGGGCTGGACTGGATTTTCTCAAAGGTCCATTCTGACCTTGGCTGTTCCATGATTCTGTAAGCATTAAATGTTTCACAACTCAGCAATAGTAATAAAACAAACAAATAAACCACAACAAAAAGTGGCTTTCAGTAACAAGTAATACAGAAGAAGGAACATACATTACTTTACTGTTCTTTGACTGAATTGATTTAGAAGAGGTAAAAAGTGATGTAAGAGATATCTGAGAATTAAACCGGAAATTAACACAATGGAAGATGTGTCTTTTTTTATTTTCTTTAGCTTCCATTTACTAAAGAAGAAATTGACAACTATCTAAAAAGGCTAAATAAATGTTAAATAAATGTCTATTTTATTGATACTTATATTTTAGATGCTGAGCCTATTGCACTTAGCGTACATCTGCCCATCCAAAAGAAGCTTACTTCTTACAAAGCCCTGCAAGGCCATGTCCTGGTTTCAGCTGGTAGGTAGAGAGTTGGTATTTTTCTTCATAGTATCTGGTATGATGCTCTATTTTGGCTCATACAGTCTTGTCAGAGAGAGAGGGTGGGAGGCACAAGGAGCTGGAAGCGGGGAGAACCTGGATAGCTGACCTAAGTTGGCCACAGATACCATATGACTTCATTTGATAAAAAATAAAAAACTTATGGGAGTTGAGTGGGGCAGGGATAGGAGGAATGTCCACTGCTCAGAGACTGGTTGATCATTGCTTAGCAGGTGGTGAACTTGTGCATCATTTGCTTTCTAAATATGTTATTATCATTACTATTATTATTTTATTTTTCTCTTCCTTTTCTATCTTAGTAAATAATTTATCAACCCATGAGTTCTACACTGTTTTTCTCCTATTTCTCTCAGTCCACTGGGAGAGGAGTGTGAGAGAGTGACTCTGTGATGCTTAGCTACCTGCTGAGTTAAACGACAACAGAATGTTCTGGATATATTAGAGTATCTTCAGTGGCATTTGGCACTTCTGTATAGACAACTGAATCCTGTCCTGCATTAATGTTATTTATTGCAGCTCCTGCTATATTGGACATAGAGACATTAGTAAAAAATGAAGAAGGAAATGGAGTACTCAGATGTAGATATAGTTTCAGCATTAAGTTTGTCTGATGTTAAAGGGTAGGATGAAGAACTTCCACATTGGCATTAAAATCAGATTCCAGTGTTTTCAAACATTTCTGAGAATACAGAACTCCATGAAGGAGTTTCCTTCTGACATACAAAAAGAGTCACTGCAGCTGTATTTACACAGCTAAATACACATCCCAAAAGGAGATTGAGACAAGGTGGTGCTGGATGGCCTATGTCTACCACGCTCTGTAATAGCAATACACAGAAGAAACTGCTGAGCAAACTTCCACTACACTCTGCAGTGTCCTGCATCACTTCTCAGCTGTACGAAGTGGTCATCTTGGCTCAAAGATCCAGTTACTATTTTGTTTGTTTTAGCTCAAAGTACCTGGGAGAGGGGAGAGAGGAGGGAGAAGGGGAGAAAAAAAAAGAGGACTGTGCTGCAACAGGTGGTGTTTTTATAAAACAAATCTGACAGAGTATATTACAGTATCTGGGATATGATATCCAGGCATGGAAAAGTGGTTTGAAAATGAAAAGGCTGTTGTTGAAGGACTTCGTAATGCAGAGGAGTCCAAACCTTTGCCTGTCTGGTTTGCACTGACTTCTGGAAGCAGTCCTTGGAAAGAATTATCCGTAGAACTTAAAGCTTATTTTGGAGAGATAGAGATGTTTTTTCTTAACACTAAACCGTGCATGAACTAGCATTTATACTATGTAGACAGTGGAACTGAAATCAGGAGACGACTCACAAACTAATTTATTTGGTAGTGTAGACACAACCAGTGAAATGACTAAAATTCAGAGAATTGCTTAGCATTACAGGAAGGTTCTGTACTTGCATAGAAATTCTATCAGCAATTTCTTACTATCCTCATACATTTCACCTCTGTCACTGGATGGTCATTTCTTTCAGTGAAGTAGGTTTTCATGGCTGTTCTAAGAAAAGTATCACAGAAACCTTTTTCAGATTCCAAGTCAGGATCATGAGAACGAACACTAAAGGACTAAACCTTATCTATGAGCAACAATGTAAGATGGAAAAGTGAGATGATACATGCTTAGGAGCCAAGAAAACTGAATTTACATCTAACTGGCCTTCACATGGGGAATATCATCAGTGAATCAAATTTCTGTTTCCATATATAAAGTATGATGACAAACATTACATTTTTATCCCTTTTTAAGTAATCTGGGTTTACTTTGACTATTAAGTGACAGAAATTTCCCCATTTTCCTCAGGGAAACTCCCCATATAATTTAGTACTCCTTAACAAGGTGCAGGTAAGACTTCTTTCAAACACATCGCCCTGAGCTGTTTCTAATTTTTTATCTGTCTATATACTAAACAATCTTACAAATCTTTTCCAGTCTAAACATTTCTATGATTTTGAGATTTTATAAACATAGATACTGTTCTGCAGAAAGTTTCTCCAGTTTTTGGTATTTAATCAGAGAAAATAATTTGATCAAAAATCCTCCTCTTTGATTTTATATATTTTAATTATCATAGTAACAGTAAGCAAATCAATACAAGTAATAATTAAAAATGCTTGCTCAGAGAATATCAAGACACAAGTAGTGTCACCTACAAACAAAGAAATATTATTGCAGTCATTGTTAGAAAGCAATTAAGGCATCTGCCTAAGCATCAGCTAAGAGAATTCTGCATGGTTTATCATACACTAAGAAATGAGTGCAACATATCAAGTTTAACTGCACATGCTCTATAAGATCTGTACATAAGAGAAAGATCATGACCAATGATCATACGGTAAGTCATTTGGACTATAAGATCTGCAGATATTAAGTCTCTGGTTTAGTATTTGAAAGTCGTCATTTTAAGTTAACAGTGATACATTATATACTAATGAACTCAGTCTTTCCACTTATGAGTTAATCCAGCACAAATAAACAATGTCACAAACTAAAACATATCCATTTCTTTTGCATTCTTAAGAATCAGAAATGAATTGCTTTATTTTTTGCAATGATTAATTTCTATTGTTTGACTTGTAGGTCTGTTTTAGCAGACATCCCCATGTTACATATCTAGAATACTGGCTTTTGTTTTGGATACAGAGTCTAAAAGTTAACTGTATTTTTCCTCTGAGGGAGACAGAGCCACAGTAACCTTTCTTAGCTCTAATACTATTACCTTCTCTCCCAGTTGCCTCTAAATCCATGTTCTTCATAAAATACGTTCATTATAACTTCAGTGTTCCTGTATGCTGAAATCAGCACTGTCCATAATGCCAGTTTTAGGTAAAGAAATCCAATTTTCAATCTTTTTATCTATTGAAGAGCCTCTATCATTAACCTAAGCAAAAGATTCATAATGCAAAATGATAATAGAGCTAATGACCTGTAAATCAAACTAGGTGGAAGTTACAAATTTTTTGTACTTGAATTTTCATCTTATCAGTGCTGTTCTCTATCCTACGAGTCAGGAGTCTCATATAAATTACTGTCCTTAAAAATAATTTACCCACATGCTTCCTTTTTAATCTCTTTCATTTTGCTCTAGAAGGTTTATAACCAGTTTTGATCTGCAGAAATCTACCATCTAGAAAAAAGAGATGAAGTTGCACTGAAATTTGTGAAAACAATGCACAAACAAGAAAGTTTGGGTTGTAGCAGAATGTTGCTAGTAAGGCTCATTAAGGAAGTGAAATAATTTTATATATTTCTAACCTTTCATATTCCAGAGATTTATGATCCAATTTTACTGTAGCAGTTCATAATCTTACTGCTTGTCTGGATGTTGTTTTTAACATGAAGGCATAAAACATGCCTTTTCCAGAAGTGAAATATGAACTAAATCCATTTCCATTGCTAAAGTGATTAAAGTGATTAAGTAACTTCAGCAATTTATTTTTGGTTGGCCATCGAGAATGCCAGTCTTTTCACCATCTTATAAAAGTAACATAGCCTGTAGATTAGATTAATTAATCACTCCAAATGTTTGTATTTTAAACTGCCCTTCTTCATTTTTGCTGTAAAGCATATTTAGTACAATTTCTGCAATTTAAGGCATGGTGTTTTCAGCTATTTTCTCATGTCTACCAGGTGTAGAAATATAAATCCACCTGTTGTCATGTATTAGTGCTTGCAAGATTCCCATAGTGAACAAATTAGGAGGGTTGAGTGATCAGATCTATGATTATTCTTATTGAAGTAGTTTTATTGCATCTTAAGACAACTTTTAGAACTACTTCACTGTATGATCAGAAAAGTACTGTCAAGAGAAAGAAGAGTTTTGAAGCAATTATCTGGAAAAGGACTTGAGGTATCAGCTAACAATGATATCATAAAGCACTCAGAAAAAAGAGTGAGAAATATATATAATTTATTGTTGATTTCTGCCCTGAATCCACATCAAAAACTGAACTACCAGCAAAAAAGCAAATGTGGAGTGAAGAACACTGATGTCCCTGTGTCTATTCCCTCCATATAAATAAAAGGACAGATTTTCTAATTGTAAACAAGAAATCAAAACAGGTGCTACCCTTAATCACTGATTTATTTTCTTTCTTGGGACAACTTTAGTTTCCCAAGTTTTAGCTCAGTGCATATGTTGAAAATGCATCAAAAGCACATGCCTCAAGAGTCTAGTTCCTGGTGTCCTTCAAAACAGTATTTTCTAATCAGTTTATTAGGAAGGAATGGAAAGGAGGGAGGAGAGGAGAGGAGAGGAGAGGAGAGGAGAGGAGAGGAGAGGAGAGGAGAGGAGAGGAGAGGAGAGGAGAGGAGAGGAGAGGAGAGGAGAGGGCATGGTTTAGTGAGAACTATTGGTGATGGGTGGATGGTTGGACTGGGTGATCCTGTGGGTCTTCTGCACCCTTGGTGATTCCATGATTCCATGATTCTATGTTGGCATTGTTTCTCTCATAACTGTACCGTTTTCCTTCATGCTTCTCCTCATTCATGCACCTGCCTCACTCCTCTTTTGTTACAGTAACAACTATGGCATTTGGAAAATATAGAAAGATTGTTCAGGCTAATTACAGGGAGTTTCTGCTGCTACCTGTATACAGACACTGACTTGTACATGTTGGGTGGAGTACTCGCCAACTTGCTTTTTTGGAATAGTCTGTCCATGAATGACAATGGTCTAGGCATAATCACATATAACCATGAACTTCTTTGTCCAGATTAAAAACAAACAAACAAAACAACAGATAAAATACCTGAAAGCTGAGGACAACAGTAAAAGAGCCTTCATTTATTGTGAAGGATTTACATGCAAATTTGAATTTTTCAAACATACACAAAAGAAAAATCCCACCTCCAGTTTTCTTTAGGCTGCATTTAAGTTTCCAGATGGAAGTCAACAGCAGATTATGAGGAACACAGTCCTCCCAAAGAAATAGAGGCATTTGAGATACCTGTTTGCACCCAATGTACAGTTAGGCAGTATTACTTTCCAGGAAAATCCAGTAATAGTTAAGAGAGAGACTAAAAACTTTCCAGACACTCACCTGAAAACTATTTTAAAACAGAAACAACAAAAAAAACTAAATTGTTTTTGAAAGAATTCTGGTCTTTCTTGAAAGAGATAATTCCTGAGGAATTCCTGAGGAAATGTACAGAAACATGCGTAAAATTTGCAGTAATGGCTTTGCTTCCTGTTAAATTTTATCTGTGATAAACTTAGTTCTAATAAAGTTTCTTCTCAAAGGGGAAAAAAAATAGTGTAGCATTCATAATGCTTGAAAATATTGAATGGATATGCAAACATAATGAAGAAAATACTTAGATTGTTCTAAAAATAATTACTCCTATTTATTTCCATGAAACCTACAACAGTTATGAAAAGCACAAAACCAATATTGGATAGAGTTAATTCTCAGCTACAAAACACTGTTTTCCAACATAGTTATCATCATTAGCTATGCATTTTCACCAGCAAGAGCCTTTGGAAAGAAAATGAAAACTCTTTTCAAAATAATTTGTATGCCACTATAGTTTATATGTCCCAACAGAGAAACGGCTCACTCACAGTTCCTGTAATAAATGTTGGCAACCATTCAGTCAGCAATATTGTAAACACTACTTTCCCTCCATCCACAAGATACAGCTGTCTATAATAACTCCAAGACCCTTTTCTAAAGAACTTGCATTATTAACAATTTGTATTTATACCACAGTCCATACTTAAGAACAATCCTCTCCTCTTACTTATTTATGTTCTACTTACATATATTACCACAATGGATCTTTCTCTCTCTCTCTATTTTATTTTCCAAAGTACTTGCAAACCTACAGTTTACAACTGAAAATTTAATAAAAATGTTCCTTATTCCACTATCATGAGTGGAAAATGATACCTTGGATAGACTTCTGTGATATCACACAATAAATATCTTTTCAGTCTAACACTAAGCCACAGTTAATTCTTTCCTAAAATAGTTTTCCAATTTTTATTTTTATTTTTATTTATTTTTATTTTTTAAAAATCTATGTTGCAACTGCTTAATCTGGACAGTATCTCCTTTAATTGTTTATAAGACTGTCATGTGAGAATTTTCAAAGCCTTTCTAAAATAAAGATATACTGTAAACACTACTTTCCCTCCATCCACAAGATGCATTTAAATATAATGGATGTTTAGCTAGAGTTTTTGCCCATATGTATATTGTTGCTGTTAACAGAGTGACAGAGTTCAGTATTTCTGGAAATTCATGCTTCCGGTATTTAATGCGATATTTAATGGAACTCTAAATTTTACCACTATTCGCTATAGCAAAAGTCAATTGAAAGTACTGTCTGTTTCCTTGAGTTAAAAGCAATTTAGTGGTATAGAGCACTGAAATCCCTTTAATTCACTTCATATTCAGTTTTCACTTGCAACTAACAGGTCTTCTTTATAAAATACTTTCAAGTAATGCTTTTGTACATTACATGCTTTTCTCCGCAGTGAAAAAGCTTGGTTTGTAGAGTACAGGAAGTAATTTTTGCTGACACTAGGTTGATATTACAATCCTAAGATACATTACCATTTATATTAAAAGTACTCTATGATCTAGAGGGTGTTTTTCAACCTGAGCAGATCTATGATTCTATGGTTCTATGTGGTTGCTGAGCCACTCTCCCTCATATTTGAAAATCAGGCTGTCAGCGAAGTTCCCATGGCCTGGAAAAAAGGAAATGTCTCAACCCATTTATAATAAAGGGAGGAAGGAGGACTTGGGTAACGACGGGCCAGTGAGTCTCACCTCTTTGCCCATGAAGATCATGGAACAGGTTCTCCTAGAAGACATGTTAAAGCACAAGAGGGATGAGCAGGTGATCCGAGTCAGCCAATAGGGCTTTACCAAGGAAAGGTCATGGCTGACCAATCTGGTGACCTTCTGTGATGGAGTGATGACAGTGGTGGACAAAGGGAATGTGACTGATGACTTTGACATGGTCCCCACTACATCCTTATCTCTAGATTGGAGAGATATAGATTTGAGGGGTGTATTATTCAGTGGTTAAGGAATTGGTTAGAATACCTTAAAGAGGGTTGTGTTGAACGGCACCATGTCCAGGTGGAGTCCAGAGGTCTGTCTTGGGAATTGTACTCTTTAGGTTTTTCATCAATGATAAGCTCGAGTGCACCCACAGCAAGTTTGCTGATGCAGATGCCATGTTAGAAGAAGGGAATGCCATCCAGAAAGACCTTGACAGACTTAAAAGGTGAGCACATATAAACATCATAAGGTTCAACGTAGCAAAGTGCAAGGTTTTTTACTTGACTCGGAGTAACCCCAGAAATGTATACATACTGGGAGAACTCCTAGAATCATAGAATCATAGAATCACAAGTTTGGAAGGGACCTATAAGATGGGTCTGTGCTGGGTCTGGTCTTGTTCAACATCTTCATCAATGACCTTGATGAGAGGATAGTGGCCACCCTCAGCAAGTTTGCTGATGATACGAAGTTGGGAGGATTGGATGACACACCTGAAGGCCGTGCTGCCATTCAGCGAGACCTGGACAGGCTGGAGAGCTGGGCAGATAAAAAACGGATGAGGTTTAACAAAAGCAAGTGTAGAGTCTTGCATCTGGGGAGGAATAATTGCATGCACCAGCACAGGTTGGGGGATGAGCTGCTGGAGGGAAGCTCTGCGGAGAGGGACCTGGGTGTCCTGGTGGATGACAGGTTGGCCATGAGCCAGCAGTGTGCCTTTGTGGCCAAGAGGGCCAGTGGCATCCTGGGATGCATTAAAAAGAGCGTGGCCAGCAGGTCGAGGGAGGTGATCCTCCCCCTCTACTCTGCCCTGGTGAGGCCTCATCTGGAGTACTGTGTCCAGTTCTGGGCTCCCCAGTACAAAAAAGACAGGGATCTCTTGGAAAGAGTCCAGCGGAGGGCCGCGAAGATGGTGAAGGGCCTGGAGCATCTCTCCTATGAGGAAAGGCTGAGTGAACTGGGTCTGTTCAGCCTTGAGAAAAGAGGACTGAGAGGGGACCTGATCCAGGTCTATAAGTATCTAAGGTGTGGGGGGCAGAAGGGCGAGGCCGGACTCTTTTCAGTGGTGAGTGGAGACAGGACAAGGGGAAACGGCCAGAAACTGCAGCATAGGAAGTTCTGCACAAATGTGCGAAGGAACTTCTTTACAGTGAGGTGACGGAGCACTGGAACAGGCTGTCCAGGGAGGTTGTGGAGTCTCCTTCTCTGGAGATGTTCAAGACCTGCCTGGATGCCTACCTGTGCTACCTGGTGTAGGGAACCTGCTTTGGCAGGGGGGTTGGTCTCAATGATCTCTGGAGGTCCCTTCCAACCCCTACAATTCTGTGATTCTGTGATTCTGTGATCATCTAGTCCAACTGTCTCCTCATCACTATTGCTACCACAAGCACTAAACCATATCACGCAGCATGTCATCCAGATGCCTCTTGAACACTGCCAGGGATCGTGACTCCACCACCTCCCTGGACAGACATTCCAGTGCCTGACCACTCTCTGAGAGAAGTAATTCTTCCTTATGTCCAGTCTAAACCTCCTCTGGTACAACTTGCGCCCATTTCCCCGTGTCCTGCTCGTTGCCTGGGAGAAGAGGCCAAATCCCTCTTCACCACAACCTCCCTTCAGGAAGTTGTAGAGTGCAATGAGGTCTCCCCTGAGCCTCTTCTTCTCCAGAGTAAACAGTCCCAGCTCCCTCAGCTGCTCCTCATAAGACTTGTGCTCCAGACGCCTCACCAGTTTCGTTGCCCTTCTCTGGACACGCTCCAGGACCTCAACATCTTCCCTGCAGTGAGGGGCCCAAAACTGAACACAGTACTCGAGGTGCAGCCTCACCAGTGCTGAGTACAGGGGGATGATCACCTCCCTGCTCCTGCTGGCCACACTGTTTCTAATGCAGGCCAGGATGCCGTTAACCCTCTTAGCCACCTGGGCACACTGTTGGTTCATGTTCAGCTGAACATCAATCAACCTTCCCAGGTCCCTCTCTTCTTCACAATCATCCAGCCACTCATCCCCAGGCCTATAACGCTGCATGGGGTTTTTGTGCCCAAAGTGCAGGACCCGGCACTTGGCCTTGTTGAACCTCATCACATACACCTCAGCTCAGTGATCCAACTTATCTAAAACTCGCTGAAGGCCCTCCCTACCCTCAGGCAGATCGACACCACCTCCTAACTTGATGTCATCTGCAAACTTACTGATGGTGCACTCAATCCCTTCATCTAGGTCATCAATCAAGATATTAAACAAGATAGGCCAAAGTACCAACCCTGGGGGACACCACTTGAAACGGGTCACCAGCTGGACTTAACTCCATTCACCACTACCCGCTGGACACCGCCCTCCAGCCAGTTCCTTACCCAAAGAAAGGTAGACCTGTTCAGACCACAGGCAGCCAGTTTCCCCAGAAGAATACTGTGAGAGACCATGTCAAAGGCTTTGCTGAAGTCTAGGAAGACTACATCAACAGCCCTTCCCTCATCTACCAGACTGATATCGCAGTCGTAGAAGGAGATGAGGTTGGTCAAGCATGACCTGCCTTTCACGAACCTGTGCTGGCTGGGCCTGATCCTCTGGACACCACGCACATACTGTGTGATCTCTTCCAAAATGATTTACTCCATAACTTTCCCTGGTACTGAGGTCAGGCTAACAGGCCTATAGTTCCTTGGATCCTCCTGATGGCCCTTCTTGAAGATGGGAGTCACATCAGCAAGCCTCCAATCCTCTGGGACTTCACCAGTTGACCAGGAGCGCGATAGATGGTTGAGAGTGGTTCAGTAATCATCCCACCAACACCCTCAGCACCCAAGGATGCAGCCCATCCAGGTAACCCATGGACTTGTGACAGTCCAGACGGAGGAGAAGCTCTCTGACTGTCTCCACCTGAATCTCTGGGGCATATTCTGAGCAGCGTCCCAAGCTTTCAGATCAGGGCATAAAAAGCCCAGAGGATAACTGATCTGGCTGTTAAAGGCAGATGTAAAGAAGGCATTGAGGACCTCAGTCCTTTCCTTGTCCTCAGTGGCCACATTTCCTGCTGCATCAAGTATAGGATGAGAATTATCTTTAGTTCTTATTTTGCCATTGATATATTTATGAAAGGATTTTTTATTGTCTTTTACTGCAGTGGCCAAAAGGAGTTCAAGTTGGGCTTTTGCCTTCCTAACTTCCTCCCTGCATACCTTAGCTACTTCTCTGTAATCTCCCCAAGTAGCCTGTCCCTTTTTCCAGAGGATGCAGACTCTCTTTTTCTCCCTGAGTCTCAATGGTAGTTTCCAGCTCATCCACACCAGTAGTCTTCGCCTCACCTTACAGCACTCAGGGACAGCTTGTTCTTGTGCCTTTAAGATTTCCATCTTGAGGAGTGTCCAGGCTTCCTGGGCCCCTTTACCCTTGAGAAGCGACTCCCAGGAGACCCTCACTACAAGCAACCTGACCAGGTCAAAATCAGCCCTCTGAATGTTCAAGAAGGTAGTTTTGCTGCTCGCTCTTTTGACATCTTCAAGAATGGAGAATTCCACAATTCCATGGTCACTCTGCCAAAGACAGTCGCCAACCTTCATTTCTCCCTCCCGTCCTTCTCTGTTGGCAAAGACCAGGTCCAGCAGGGTACCACCCCTTGTATGCTCTCCTACCAGTTGCGTAATGAAGCAGTCTTCCACGCAGTTTAGAAACCTCCTGGACTGCTTCCTCTGCACTATATTATATTTCCAACATATATCAGGGAAGTTGTAGTCTCCCATCAGTGTTAGTGGTCGCGTGACTTCCGTGATTAGGTGGTCTATAACAGACCCCCACCAGGATGCTGCCCCTACAGGCCTTCCCCCTAATCCTTACCCATAGACACTCCACTCTATCATTCCCAACCCCAAGCTCTTCAACCTCAAAACAGTCTTTAATATAAAGGGCTACACCACCACCCTTCTTTCCGATCTATCCCTTCTGAAGAGTTTGTGGCCATCTATCATAGCATTCCAGTCATGGGAGTGGTCCCACCATGTTTCGGAAATAGCAACAAGGTCATAATTAGTCTGACTCACAATCAATTCCTGCTTAATGCTCATGCTGCGTGCATTCGTATAGAGAGAGTAGCCTTGTGGAGCATCGTGGAGAAGGATCTGGGGTCCTGAGGGGTGGATGTTAATTTCTTCTCTCTGATGATCAGTGATAGAACCCATGGGAATGGAATGAAGCTGTGCTGGGGGATGGTGAAGTTGCACTTTAGGAAATGGTTCTTCATCAGAGGGTGGTCGTGCACTGGAACAGGCTCTCCAGGCAAGTGGTCATGGCATTGAGCTTGCTGGGATTCAAGAAACATCTGAACAACTTTCTCAGAGATTGATCTAAAGTTTTGGCAGTCCTGTGTGGAGCCAGGAGTTAGACTTGATGATCTTTATGGATCCCTGCAAACTCAGGATGTTCTTTGATTTTATCATTCAGTGTATAATTCTTTTCCAACCATATTCTTTTTCATCATGATTCAAAGATTTTGCATGTCTATTTACATCATTAGCCACAATGACATTTTATGCTGAAAAGTATCTGGAAGGAGGAGACAGAGTATGTCTTCTGTCTTTTAATTAACTATTCACACTTCTACTACCATGCCACCATCTGCCTCTGACATCGTAAGCCAATGCAATGATAGGAATCATTACTTTTGCAGCAGGCCTCCTAGATTCTCTATATTGCTAGACATTATTGAAAGTGGAGACATATCTATTTGTATAATTTGTATTGACAGTGATTAACCCTCCAGATACAAAGTACTTTTTTATGGCTTTCTTTGCATGTGGGCAATAGCAACATAACTATAAGGAGATGGATTTTGGAAAGATACAACTTTTGCTCCACACAGGTGGTTTATAAATAGGTAACAGAAAATATTATGCCTTTAGTCCAACAAAATGCTTAGAAAGCACAATTGTGTATTGTTACAAAATTAGAATTCTTAAGACTGGTTGAATTCTGAATGAAAAAAAAAATCCTTTCACTTTTGTACTCAGTGTATTGCAACATAAGTAAATCAGATTATTATTATTTTTTTAATAGAAAATTCAATAGAAATGTATTACAGATGCATTCTATTTTGACCACAGAGTACCACAATAACTGTATGGTATGTAAAAATATTGTAAGCGCAGAATTGTTCACATTAGGAACAGTTAGTCAAACTGATATAAAAATACACTGTAAACAGGAAAATGAAGAAACATCGACCTAAACAATTATACATTCCTGAGCATGCTTTTAGATGACCTATCTGGAATATATGCAGATACCTAGGCAGAGTACGCAGTTCCTCAAATTGAGTGCCTTGCATTACACACAAGATCAAAATGACTTAGTGGCTGAAATGGAATCTTTTGCATTATGGACCTGTTAATCTATGTGCAGATTGAAATCATGTTGAACTGGAATTAATACTTATTAGCCATACTTCAACATTATCTGTTCAACTGAAATATCTGATTATATAAATCAGGTGTGAGTGCTCATGAACAGGATATCGTGACCCAAAGAGCTTGTTTTGAACAGACTTGTTAAGTCATTTTTAACTCTTGGAATACTTATAATACTTACTATTTTAAAAACTAGAAACAGTGGACATTTCAAACACTTAATGTTTGCTACCATATAAAATTATTGTCTACTCACTTTTATAATTTGTAACTGATAATGATATTTCAAAGTCACACAAAATTAAAGACAAATTTAAACAATTCCTATAATGAGACATTATTTATGTCAGAAATGCTTTTGTATTGAAGTGAATTTATAAGTTCTAAAGAAATAAATTCCTAAAAATAAAGCTATAATAACCGAAGACTGACATATACTTACCTGAAACACTATACTTAGCGCTGTCATAGCATAATCTATGTGCTAGAAATTATGTTCTGATACTTTTCCCAATGCTTCTCAATTCAGATGACATTTTCAAAGTGTTCCTCTGTGAAATATTTTCCCCAGATATATATAGTACTTCTGGGATTGAAGGTGATTTTTATGGGTTCTTTATTGGTGCTAAGAACCTGAGAAACAAATGACTTTAATGATAACTCATACTTACCTCCATACTTACCATGTAACTGCCCTATATTTTTGACTCTATTTTTAAAGATATCTTCTTAAATAGTTCATGGTCTAAGTTTTCCATAACATTACTAAAACTATAGCTAGACTGTACTCAGCATTTTTGCCCTGTAGAATGAACATGAAGGAAAAAAGTCTACCAAAATCTGCATATCCAAGACCAAAATTTCAGATTGCGTAACAAAAAGTATGACTTGGTTTTTCACAGATTCTACTTCATATGCTGATTGTTTCAGCACAGAAACGTGAAGCAATCTGGCCCAACTGTTCTGACAGATTTGGTTCAAATTGAAAGTAAGGGTGATCATTTGGCATTACAAATATATAAACAAATATATATTTATTTTGGAGTAACCAGATCTATTTTCAGATATTTTGCAAGAAAGAATAAAACATATTCCTTAAAAAAAAAAAAAAAAAAAAAAAAAAAAAAAGCCTACTGTTGTCTAGATTAGGCATGTTGGTATAGAATCAAAATGAACATTAAAGATAGAGTATGTTGCAAATGAGCAACATTTTCATGATTACCTAGTTTATTCATGCTCACAGCAGTTGGCTTAACTATGGCTACCCCCATTCTGTTTCAACATTTTCCCCATAGAAAAACATTTAAAATCATACTGACTCTATCATTTTCTATGATGTTCGAGAGACTGAAAACTCAGAAATTCTAGTCCAGTGGTCACTCTACATGCAGAGAAAAACAAGGAAAACAAAACATGTGCCAGCAAGTCTACCATAAATTTTATTATATCTCCTTCTGCGTCTACTAATGTTGGCAAGGCTGAGTTTACAAGGTCAGTGATTTATTGTCTGCCTCCAACCACGAAGTGTGAAAATAATGATATTTTAGCAAGGCTTGTTCTTAAAAGTTATATATATATAAAACATTACTCTCTGGTGAGGTGTGCTTACATTTCTTCCCTGAAAAATTTTAACTTTTCTGTAGGGCAGAAATTCAATACATTTACACTCTTAAAGGATGTGTTTATTTAAAGATATATAAGTAGTAGTCACATTTTTGTGGCAGGATATATACTTTCAGTTTCTATCTTTTGTGACTATCGAAACACTAGTATTAACATTCAGAATTCTTGATTGCTAAGCCCTTTCTGTGTACAATGTAGGTTTCTACACACGTGTATTTATTGAATTATCATTCTTATATGCTCTGAAGAAAAAAAAACACTAAAATTAAGAAATGTATAGTCTTATTATAGAAATAAGTCATAGAATAATCATGACTGTTTCTATAAATGATTTTAGATATAAAATATTTCACTATTTTGACCGCGTCTTTACCCATAGAAATAATTATTCTTCACTTTATTAAATGGCCTATTTTATTTTTCTGGTACACATAGTAATATTATGTGTAGAGTTTTTAGAGGCACAGTCTGAGATGTCTCTGCATATACGTTATTGTATTTTAGTGCTACACAAAAATATAGTTCTTAACAGATACTAAACAAAACTATTGAAAATGCAGTTAAAATAATTAAAAATAGTTAAATTTAAAAATAGGTGTTAGCCTACTTTTCTTGAAGTGCTTTTAGTTTTAGAAAGGCTTTTTATAAACCAAAATAATGTTAAAATTAAGAATTTTCAATTGTGGGACTTAATGTAGTTTAAAAATATCATATCGTTACATACTTTTTCAACTTTGTATTATTTCTATTAGCGATAATGAACTCATATTGCCTAATGAAACTCAAAGTGTGTTCTTCATTCATTGCCAAACTGTAAGGAAAATACAGTTGGTGGAAACTTGACAGGACAAGTATTCTAGTATTTCAGTATTTCAGACATTTTTCAAAACGACATTTTCAAAATGACCTTCATCTACAGACTGAAATTAATATCAAGAGCTAAACCTACAGCAAATATGACGCATGAAGAATTCTCTTCAGCTTTCTAGACAAAGAGCCTGCTGTGAAGCTGCCAAAATACTGCTCGGTGAAACAGAAAACCTTTTTTTTTTTTTTTATTTATTTTTTTTTTTTTTTAAAAAAAAAAAGAAATCCACATTAAATAGATTTTCTAGTTCTCCGCCAAAATTTGATTTTAGTTTACACAGCAATTACTAGCTGATGTGCAAGTATTATTAACAGCTGGTCTGTCTTTGTCTATTTATTTTGAGGCTGAGTGCTTTTTGTCTTGTACCGAAATCCAAACAAAATAGTTTCCTGACTACAGCAGTTCTAAGTTAAAAACAAATAAAAGCTGAAAAGTTATTTTCAAGGAAACTTACATGCAGTATTTATGTAACTGCTTATGAATTGACAGTGTTGAATGGTAATGTATTATAAAGTGCTGTTACTCTGAATGTCTATTGTTTTCTAAATATTTTCAATTGCAGTGCAAAAAATAACTTTTCTCCAAGACGAGAATTCCTCTGTTTTTTTTTTAAAAAAGTGAAGCTCAGTAAAAATCAGTGATGTTTGGAGGTTTATAGAATCTACTCAAATATTAAGAGAACTACGGTTTCAAAATATTTAGATTTGATGAAGCATGATATATAATAATATTATATATAGATATAGATAATAATAACTAGCTTGAGACAGTACTTCATGTATCTGTTACTAATGCTATCCAAACCACTAAACTATCCCAAAGTGAGAAGATCTGGAAGAATAGAAAAAATGCTATGCAGCATTTATTACGGGGCAAACTGCTGCATATCCATGTGCTCCACACTTCTATTTCAATTTGTTTCTGGCACAAACTAAAGCAAAAGCAAGGACTCACCCAGAGAAAGAAGCAGTAATAATAAGGCAATGATTCCAAAGCGCACAATAATCCAAATTAGAAAATAAAACGAAGGATATTTTTAGCTGAATGTAATTATGTCACAGCATCTGGAGATAAATTCTAAGTGCAAGTATGATTTCTAATATTTATTTGAGACAACTGTAATTTTAATTCGGAGTTGTAAATTTACCTATGTTGCTCAGATAATAATGCCTCCAATTTATTTCCATGGAAACTACAACAGATACAAAGAGTACAATAGCACTGTTAAATGGAACAAATTTTCAGCTACAAAACATTGTTTTTTCAATATGGTCACCACTGGTAGCTATGAATTTTTTGCCAGTGATGAACAAGAACATGCATGCTGCACCCATAAAAATCTGCATCAGTAGAGGTGATTTACTGTTTCACATCTGCTTTGATGGCAGTGTTGCTAGGAAAATGTTACCCAAGAATTCCATCAGCCTGAACAAATGGAATTCAGAAAGCACCAAATCCAAAGTATATTGTGAGTGTGGCTCACAATATACCTTGAATGCCTCCAGGGATGGGGCATCCACAGTCTCCTTGGGCAAACTGTTCCAGTTTGCTAAAATTGACAATATGTTCCATGGCCTTCAAACTGGTATGGGGCCTGACATTCTCATGTTGCAAGGGAAAAATTGTCTTCTCTGGCATGACAATGGAAGTTCTAATCTTCAGCTTAGACACAGATATGATGTAGCAGTCAGAATTGATGGTTTGTCTGGGTTCCAGGAATCCAGAAGAATCACCCCTTTGCTATCCCAAAAGACCAACATTTTTACTCACTGAGAGTTGCATCTTGAATTTTTTCAGGAATTCAGGAATTCACAAGTCATCACTCCATGAATTGCCATTTTGCATCCAGCTTGTAATGGTGACACTAAGTCTTGCCACTGATAGTGATGCAATCCATGATAATGTCACTTTCAACTTTGCAATAGGTTCTGACAAACTTGTATATGGTGTTTTTTCTATTCCTGTGTGAGCATTTGTGAAATCCGCCTGACACAAACTTTACAATATTTTCCACCATTGTCTCCAATGCATTGAAGATATTCAGCTCTGCACACAGTTCTCTGTCGTAATCTGCCAAGTCACATGGATGAACTGATCAAATCAATCTTCATTTCATACTGTGACTGTTTTTCATATTGCTGTCATCACTGCAGAAGTGCATTACCTACTGCCTCACTGTGCTGATATCCACTGTTTGATCTCAATTCAGCAAGTATCAGTGAATGTCTGCAAAGTTATACATCTGACTGGAAGGAAGACATGCTTTCAAATACTTAAGAGATAGAAGCCACTAAGCCAGCTATCAGTTTGATGCCAAGCACCTTTGTGTAATTACAATTAGAATTGAGGCACAATCTATGTGATTTCTGGAAAGCGAGAATGGATACAGCCTCCCACACCCTTAAGTCCTGCCCATGGAACAGGTAATTCCTGCATTTCCATGCATTTCCAGAGCAGTGCATTCATCCCAGTATGGGAATTATTGTTGTTTTTTTTTTGTTTGCATTTTTTTATTTTTTCCCCCAGAAGGCCAACTATGTTCTGGGCTGCATTAAAAAAGGGGTGGCCAGCAGGAAGAGGGAGATGACTGTTTGCCTCTACTTGGCTCTCATGAGGCCTCACCTGGAGTACTGTGTCCAGGTCTGGGGCCCCCAATACAGGAAGAACATGGAGCTCTTGAAACAGGTCCAGAGGAGGGCTACTAAGACGAGCAGAGGGCTGGAGCACCCCTCTTAGGAAGAAAGGTTGGAGGTACTGGGTTTGTTTAGCTTGGAGAAGAGAAGGCTCCAGGGAGATCTCTTTGTGGCCTTCCAGTTCATGAAAGGAGTGTATAAGGGAGAGGGAATGGCTGTTTACATGGGTGAATTGTGATAGGACAAGAGGGAATGGTTTTAAACTACGACAGAGGAGATTTAGGGTAGATATTAGGAGGAAGTTTTTCACACAGAGGGTGGTGACACACTGGAACAGTTTGCCCAAGGAGGTTGTGGATGCCCCATCCCTGGAAGCATTCAAGGTCAGGCTGGATGTGGCTCTGGGCAGCCTGGTCTAATGGTTGGCGGCCCTGCACATAGCAGGGGGTTTGAAACTAGATGATCTTTGAGGTCCTTTTCATCCTAGGCTATTCTATGATTCTACGATTCTATGACTCTATATTCTGAGCAGGCTGTTGCATATGGATATATGGTCCATAATCACATGTATTCTAAGCAGTCAATGTATTATTCAATTATTTATCAGTGTTCTGAGGGGGAGGAGAGGTAAATTAGGGTAGACAAGGGTAAAATAGTACGGACAAATTGCAAGGAAAAGTCATACAACCTGTCTTGTTGATGTGTTTGTACGACGGAGGGGAAGAAGGGGCTTGCAATCTGGAGGATCTCAGGCTGGCTGAGGGAAGCTCAGAAAGCTGCCCTTCAGTATTCTGATTTTATACTCTTTGCATGTGATTTGCCATGATAAGCACGGGAGTGCCTACTGTTACAAGATGCACAAACTAAGATATAAGCAGAGATATGAAGAACAAAAAGCTTTGCAGAAAATCAGAGAAAATTCCCTTTGTTCCTTCAGACCTCGTTTTCAGATCCCCCAAATGTGAGGGATGGCTTATTTGCTAATCATCGCACAGTTTTATGGTCTCCATGTTTTTGCCAAAGGCGGCATTTTCTCTTTTCCTTGACAACTTCCAGTCATAGCTTAGACCCCTGACACAAGTACTAGGCTGAATCCTGTTGGGCACAGACATGTTGAGGGGAGTAACAGAGGCATAGCTATGGCTTTATCAAGCCTGAACAGATAGGGGCAATTCTCGTTACTGGTCAGAGGATGGCTACATGACCAACATGCTGTCCAGTTCTCTGGTCTTGCACAACCTCTCCCCTTCTTCAGCAGGTTATGCTTGGGCCATACTCCACACCTAGATAAGAAGGAAGGACTTCACAAGGATACACATGCCTGTCAGTATATGTGGGGTTGAGCAAGGAGAAGGAGAAGGTAAGAGCAAAAAACAAATAATTGCCAAGTGTGAATGGTGCAGGGTGAGAACATTTTTGACCAATGAGATCTTTAGAAATTATTTAGTGCTTTTGCTACCTTCTGGTTGCGTATCTAGGTGTCAAAGAAGACCTTATCACTTCCTGCAAGATTTTTCTAGCAGTAGAACCTTTCGGTTCTTGAACTCATCCTGAAATTCCTAATCAAAAGATACTGGACTTGATGCTTGTAAGCCATGCTCCTGGTGATCCATCCATTTGAACCTGATTGTGATAAATTCTTTAGATTTATACTGCTTTTATATCAGTTCCAGCTACACTTAACTTCCTCATGTTTCACTGTTAATTTTGTTTGTTTGTTTGTTTCTTGTGTATCTCTTTATGCATTCATTCTCTATCATTTCTCTGGTGCATATTCTAATTTCATAACCAGCCCCTTATAATTTCAAAGCAAGACACTAGTGACAGACAGACTGCTGATGAACCAAAGGAATATGGACCAAAGGAATATGGATTCTGAACAGAGTTCAGAACTCACCTGACTTAAACATGGATTCCCACATTCCTTATGTGTGTTTGCAATCAAGGCCTTGGTGAATAGACCAGTAAACTATAGAAGAAAGCCTTCCATCTAATCCTATAGGAAGAACCTGGAATCTTGACCCATGTATCAGGAGAGCGCTTGGAATAAGGGATGTGTCTCTGGGAGGAATGAATATATCTCTAGGACCTTTTATTTCATATATTTCGAATTGCAGTGTATTTATATTTTTTCTGTGTTTTTAATTTACAATTAATTACAAAAAATCACACATCACATAGTTATACTTACGAGCATGTGTAAGATATTATTCTGTTAACATCTGTGTCTCAAAGCTTGCTGGGGACACAGATGGACTTGTTCAAGTCCCGAGCAAGGATTGTGAAATCCTCTGTCTGAAGGACACAGATGAACAAGTCCAGGCAAGTCCTGGGCAAAGGTTGTGAGATCCGTTGTCTGGGGGACACAGATGGGCAAGGCCAGGGGCAACGAGAGCGAGATGAGCTGCAGCTAAATAGCTGTGAAGTGCTCCTTTGTGTGGACCTATCTCAGGATGATGGCCATCTCAGGGGGTACTCAATGTCTCTTGCTCAAGGCCCATCTTTGTCACCTTTGTAGGCAGGAGAACAAGGAGGATAAAAGAGGAACTGAAAACCATGAGGATAGGTTTCTGACAACTGATTCCTCATGAAGAGCGTAGGATTTCTGGCAGCAGATTCTTCATGAAGAAGAACAGAGGTTTTCTGGCAGCAGATTCCTCCTGAAGAAGAAGAGGGATTCCTGATGATTGAGGTGACTCCTGCATACTGTCGAACTCTCCTGTGCCTGCTGCCTGAGTGCTGCTGCTGCTTCAAGGATTGGCTCTTCAACTTCTTCGTCCTGTGCTTGCTGTCCAAGGCCAGCCATGCTGCTTCTGACAGCATGTAAGTTAGCAGAAAGCCTTGACAACAACAATTTTGTTGCTTCTTCCCAAGCGGTGTGCGATGATGATGAAAAGAAAAATGGTATACCTGTAGCTTGCTATATAATTTTTTTTTTTTTTTCCCCCTCCAAGACAGCTATATTGTCAGTAATTAACACAGAAGTACATAAGGGCATGTGATTACGCACAATAATCAAGAAATGGTGGATCCTTTTATCTGCAATTGAAGTTAATCCTACCCAAAATGGAAAATAATGAGATAGCTGATAGCTTTTGGTGGATTATTAGTTTGTGTTTGTTTGTTTGTTTAAGTAATTTGTGATGTAATTTGTGATGTTTATGTTACAGTTAGTGATTTATTTCTAATTTGCTCCCTCCCTAGCACATTCAAAAATACTCGCTACATCAGAAATAGCAGAGAACAAACAGTAAGGGGAAAAGTGTACATCAAAGTGTCCAGTTTCTGTTTTGCACCAGTTGCTTCCACATACTGGTCAAATCTTATAGTATGTTCTTCATTATTTCCTTTAAATTTAATGTCTGCAGGCGGTAAAAGTTCATTTTCTACTGTCTTGCACACCTTTTTTTTTTTTTTCCTAGAATGATTTTTTTAATCAGAAAATTTTCATTTATATGTGTATATGACAAAAGTATTTTATCAAGATATCAATTTTCATGAAGTTATTAAATTGGAGTAACAGCATCCTTCTTAAGTAGATATCCAAATATCCTGAACTAATCTAAAAGAGTAGCCTATCTTGAAAGGAGTTTAATATTGTCTGGCATTAGATGACCACGGGTATTGGCAAAATCCCTTTCAATTAAGGCTTTATAGACTTTCCATTAATGATACTAGCTTAATTCTTGCAAAAAATGTAATTATTTAAACTCAATAATCTCTGAATGTTGTTTGTAAAATAAATTCCAATTCAATTATTTATTTGGAAATGTTTAGTCAAAACAACTGAATTTACGTTAAAGGGAGAATAAGAAAAATATGCATTAATTTTTAAACATTTACATATTTTGCAGACTTTTCCTTCAGTCAGATATGAAAGGGTTCCATTGGCTAAGGGAATATGCTCTTTGTGACGTATAAAATCTTGTTGTTTTCTTTTTTTTTTTTTTCATTTGAAAATCTTTGCATGTGCCCAATTTCAGAATAAGTTTGAGCACAGAGATATTAGGAAGTTGATTTTGTCACTTAAATTACTAAAGAATTCTCTTCAGATCCTCCTTGTTGTGACTAAACTGACTGTGTCATCACAGTTAGGTAACTGACCATGCGTACACGTTCAAAATTTCTCTTCAGACTCTTTCCAAATTTATCTACTTATGTATATATTTAACTGGAATTCATACTACAGTCCAAGCAAAGAAAACGAGGCTGGTCTTCTCTCTGTAGCAGTAGCAGCATCATTTAACATACACTGGTGGCAAGGAAATAATCTGACTCATTTACAGTAGAAACAAATATCTAGTTGAGAAGGGAATTCAGTCCCTTCTCAGGCGTTAAAATAATGCCAAGACTATTAAACCAGGGGAGAAGAGGAAACAACTGAAGGAAATAATGGAAAGATTGAAGACCATTTGGATGGAAAGAGTGTTGAATGAAAAGAAGGTTGATGGGACTGACAGAAAAATCAGACTTTTCAATGAGCAAATGAACTGAGAAAACAGTTATAGAACAGAATGATGAAAGAGAGTAAATCAGCTGGCAAGACAAGTGAGTTTTGTCATGGAGATGTAAAGGAAAATGTGTAGGAGTAGGAACGAGATAAAACTTAAGACGCGCGTTACTTGAAACCAGTTGGAAATGTCTGAAAATATAGATCAAACAAAATCAATTGCCATTCAGTTAAATAAGTATGAAAACAAACACTAGAAAGGATAACTACTCTCTACAATTGGAGGGACAGTGGGATTGCCTAACTGCTGTTGTGATTAATTTCTAAATTTGTTTCTTCTGCTCTTATCTTTTTTTATTTCATGTAGTTTTAGCAGTCGATCTGAAGCTTCATCTCACTCACAGTCAATGGAAGTAGCTATGTAAAATGGTGGAAAAGAAAACTAAATGAGATATCTTTTTATTCGGCAATAATTCATTCTTTAAAGTTTGTTTTCATACCAAAAAATAAGCAAAAGTATTAAGACAAAAGAATTGCTTTAGAGGATTATGCAACTGAAAAGTGATCCAGTTAAAAAATATGAAAAGAACCAAGGTTACTTCTGCTTTTAATTTATGTGGATGTTTGAACTTTTATTATTAATTTTGACAATGCTATGAATGTTCTGATCTCCTGAGAGTGGACCATTGCAATTCTGTGTTGTTAGAATAACTCCTTTCAATTTTTGAACTGAGCTGTCCAGAACTCTCCAAATCCACTTCCAGGCCCAGTCTGAAATATAGTATGAAACAGAAGTCGCTGCTAGTAGTCTTACTGAATATGGCCACTCCACTTCGGAGAGAAAAGAGTTTAAATTTTCCATTGCAGTCAGATTTACTGCTATGTAACTGTCCTATTAGCTTACTGGAATAGGCAAATTCTTTTTTAATTTCAGATCAAGCAGGTTTTTTCTTCCCTTTCTGACCAAATTCAAACAAATTACAAACTACAACTGACAACTCTTGCATATGATGATATGCATATGATAATATTATACAGTTTACCAATCCTTCAAGAATTTTCATTGTTAGCAAACTAATTCCAGTTTATTTTTACTAATAAAACGTGCTTGGAAAAACAAGGAAAAGCTTATCTGCAATGATCATACAGATCAAACTAGTTTCTCAGAAGTATACTATGAAGTCCTAAAAACAGATGATGTATCAGATATGGAATTCAGAAATTCCTTTGCAGCACTTAGAATAAGTCTGCTCTGTTACATGCCTTTTGCAACAATCCCCCGTGAAACATTACAAGCTGACAATTGATAACATGGATCTGCTTGAAAAATCTGCATCTATATATATATGCCAGTAGAAAGTGCAGGCAAGACACTGTAGAAACTGGATGAGAACCAGCAAAAACAAGTTGTTTGTAGCTATCCAGGTGAGTCAGTTACTCTGGAAGAAAAAATCTAATAGGTATAAAAATTATGCAGTAACACTCCCCTACACGCATCTAGAATTCTTTAGAATTCTGGTTATATCCTCAAGCTGGAATAAAAAAAAAACTCCACCAAACTTGGCTTTGAACACTTCCTGGGATGGAGTATTCACAATTTCTCAGGGAAGCCTGTTCCAGTGCCTCACCCTCTTCTAAGTAAATAATTTCCTCCTAACATCTAATCTAAATCACCCCTCTTTTTGTTATCTCATGATCTATCACTACACTCTCTGTCATAGAGTTCCTCTGACTTTCCTGTAGGACCCCTTTAAGACCAAAAAGACCTACACAGTGCCTTCTCATTTGCAGGGTGAACAACCCCAGTTCTCTGTGCCTGTCTTCATAGGAGAAGTGCACCAGCACAATGATCATCTTGCTGGCTCTCCTTTGGATGTCCTCCAACAGGTCCATGTCTTTTTCATTCTATGGGAGCCAAAGTTGAACACGCTACTTCAAGATGGATCTCATGAGTGAGGAGTAGAGGGGAAGTATCATCTCCCTAGACCTTCTATCTACACTTCTTTTGATACAGCTCAAGACTTCTGGGCTGCAAGCAGATGCTGCCAGCTTATGTGGAGTTTTTCATCAACCAGTATTACAGAATCATAAAAGAATCAATGAATGGCTTGGATTGGAAGAGATCTCAAGGATCATCAAGTTCCAATAACCCCCTTAAGTCCTTCTCAGAGCTGCTCTCCATCCATTTTCTTGAGATTGTCACCAGGTGCAGGACTATGTACTTGGCCTTGTTTAACTTCCCAATGTTTGCATAGGCCTGTCTGTCAAAACTACTGAGATCCTTCTGGATGACCTTAATGATCCCTTTCCTCCGGTATGTTGACTACACCACACAGCTTGGTGTTGTCAGCGTACTTGTCAAGAGTGCACTCGATCCCACTGTCCATGTTACCAACAAAGGGTACTAGTCTGAATAAACACGTGAGGTGTTTCTTATTGATATCTATCTGGGCATCATTGACAACAACTATTTTAATATGACCATTCAGTCAATTCCTTACTCACTGAGTGGTCCATCTATCAAATTTATGTCTTATCATTTTAAAGACAAGAATGATTTTTGGGGCAGTATAAAATACTGTGCAGAAGTTCAGATAGTGCAGTTTGTCCAAAAAGAGGGACAGATATCTGCCTCAAATTCAGTAGGGATTTAAATTCCAGCATTCATCAGCCCATAGAGAGTTCCAGTTCATAAGCTTTTGTTTTCCAGTTTCTGTCTTCTTTCTATCATAGTTTTATTCATAACAATAACATATTCCATGAAGAATAACTTTGTCACAACCTAAACAACACAGAAATTCTTAGAAGATTTGTCTCGGAAATAGGTATGATAGTCACATCAACAGCAGATAGATATAATGACAAGATTCATAAGTCAAGACCCTCAGCCCAAAATTCAGAAGAAGAATCATCTTTCATCATCAGCCAATAGGGTAAGTTAATCAATGCAGCTTTGATTTCCATCACTTTTACTGTCATACTTGCCTCTACCTGCATGGCTACAAGAATACAGAAAGACAAAGATTTTATGTAATTGAAAAAAGGAAGAAAATTCTGCACAAAGCTTCTTTCTCTATGTCCTAGTATACCACCATAGGACAGCAAAAGTATTTAAATATAGTGCAGCTTGATGCATTGTTCTCAATAAAATAGCTTTCTATCTTATGAGAATGAAAGGTACACACTTTTTCACTTTCATGAAAGGAAACTTAGGCACTCATTAAGAAAACTTTGTTAAGTTTGTGTGAGTTTTCTTTTTATTTTATAATTCAGATGAGAAAATAGGAGGCTACAAGAAACTGGAGGAATCATAGAATGGCCTGGGTTGAAAAGGACCTCAAAGATCATCTAGTTTAAACACCTCTGTCATGGGCAGGGTCTCCAACCACCAGACTAGGCTGCCCAGACTCACATCCATCCTTCTATTAAGTTCTCTGTGGCTAGAGTACTGAGTTAGTATTTTGGAAAAGTACTTTTTTTTTTTTTTTTTTGAATCAGTCTTTTCTGTTCTATGTTTCTAACACTTCTCATTCTGCTGCAGTCATATTCTTAAATGGTAGAACCAGAATAAAATTATAAAATGAAAGTAGGATGGTTGAGAACACAAGTGGTTTGGGCATCATTTCAGAAAAGCACTTAAAAGAAAAACTTCTTCATTGAGACAGACAGTAGATAGTGTATGAGACACTGGAAGACAAAAACTTAAAAATCTAAAGTGATTTACCATTTGGCAAGAGCACAAAGCTTGAAAAAGCCAGTGAATGGAAACCGGCCAGGAAAGAATGCACAATTTGGGGCAACTAAGTTTGGAAAGTTGTAATTGAACCCAAAAGATATATTTCAAACCTTATCAAAAACTTCTGTCTGGGATATTCTTTAACTGGTTGTTAATGTGAATTTCTAATATCTAGGGATGACATAAGATATCAGAACTACACAATCATGGTTAACTGCATCAAAAATGGCTGTTCACTCTTCATGCCAATAAAAGGATCAAAGACAAAATAATGAAGTTAGAATTGTTAGATGCAAAACACACAAAAACACAAGACAAAGCATATTGAGATGAAAAAAGATCAAAACCAGAACACCAAACCAACCAATCCACCAACCAACCAACCAAAATTTAAAGTGTATTACAGACATTTAAGAAACAGATAAATCTACTACAGAGAAATTCCAGCCAGAAGCGTTAGATACAAAAGGCCTGACTCTTTGTTTAAACTTCTTGTGTTACTTCAGAAGCCCTAGAAACCTGCAAGTGACTGGTAAATCTGACAGTGAACAATAAACCCTTCTTTTCTTGGCCAAAGCTGCTGAGATAAACTTGAAGCTTCAAATGAAACTTGCCAGTTGTGCTTAAGCATCTGAACCCCAGATATTTACTTTAGCATGAATTGAATCTCTCTTGAGGTGTTACTGAATATCTTGAAGAGACAATTTACTAACTGTATGTAAGTCCATTAACTGTAATTAAAGCTTAGACATTCAGCTCACATCTAGGCAGTTGCATGAAAGTGCATTAATGTTTTACTAACTATCAAAAGCAAATATTTCTATCTTAAGAAATACCTGAGTTGTAGACTCACAAGAACTGGGAAAATATGCCAGCAAATATTAGTCAGCACTATATTCTTGCTGTTTTTGTAAAACAATACTTAAGCAGTTACCATGAGTCAGTGGATAAAGGTAATAGATAAAGTAGATGAGACTGATGGATCTTGAACTGTCCCAGCATAACTGTATAGATGCGTTATGTTGTTTTCTGGGAACACTGTTAGGAGTTAAGATTAAATCCAGTTCCACAGGGTAAAGAAAAGAAAAAAGAAAATCAGATGAAGTTTATGTGAAATTGCTGAGGAGAAGCTGCCAAATATGAACCATAAGAAATAAACTCTTCCTCCAGAAAGGGTTAGAGTCCTGATAAAATAAAGAACCTACATGCTGCAAGTTATGCATTGATTTATTGATTTATTTGGTTACTTCATTAGAAGGGATAAACACATGCAACATATTAAATACCTACCAAGTCTGCATTTCCTAAATGGCTTATTGTCCCCATTCAGACATCGCCTCATATCATGTTATCTCTACACTGTGTCTTTATCTATCTCTGTTATCTATCTCTGTGTCTTTAACTTAGAAGTATTTACAATATTTTTTTCTACACATTCCCTGGAACTTAATTTATAGGAACAATTTACACAAACAAGCAGGATAGGCCTAATGAGTGGCATTTTGGTAATAATTAGTTCAACTCTCTGGAATGATTTTGATCCACTTCTCCAGGTGGAGTCTAGATGTCATCTGAAGAAGAGAATACACTGTAGGTTTTTCTCAATAACCAGAATAAATAATATATTTTTTCTTCTCTGAGGGAAAAGGAGGAGGAAATGAGCCATGTGATTTTAAACTGTCTTGACACTCACCTTCTAATTAGGCCCTAGCATGTTTGATTTACTAACAGATGTAACCATAGAATGTTGTTTTTTTCCCAGAAATTGTTAAAACCGTTTATCAAGAAAAGCCGTAAGCTACCTACAGGCACATAACACAGGTTTGTTACTCTTTTCTGTCTTATTTTGTACTTTCTGTATGCTTATTCTCACATTAATTTTTTTACTAACTATACTCTATGCCTGCTGTGAGCTTCAGATGGTTAGATCAATCTCAGTGCTCAGGTAGAACCTCAGTGTTTTCTATGAAGCATCTAGTCCAAATGTAGATGATATGAATTCTGATACATTAATCCTCTCTCCCCACAAAGGTAGATGGTTTCTAATAACATCTGCCACATCATAATACAGTACAAAGACAAGGTACTTCCAGGAAATAATGCATTGGTTTCTCAGAAAAGGGTGCACCAACAGATGTTATAGCTTTATTTCTAGAAGTAAAAAGAAACTCTTCAGGGAAACAACGTCTTTTTATTCTTTTCTCATAAAATGAATAAACCACTGGTGTCTGCAGTGATGAAGATGATACAAATCAGTCCAGTTACTGAATTGCAATGCCAATAAGTACATTAAGTTCCATGGACTAGTATGAATGCCATCGTCATAAATCTGATCATCTTCCTGTACGGAACTCTGGTGCAGCTGCACCTCAAATACTGTGTTCAGTTTCTGGCCCCTCACAACAAGAAAGACATGAAGGCCCTGGAATGTGTCTATTGGAGGGCAATGAAGCTGTTGAGGGCTCTGGAGCACGAGTTATACGAGGAGAGGCTGAGGAACTGGGATTATTTAGTGTGGCTAAGAGGAGGCTCAGGGATAACCTTATTGCCATCTAGAACTTCCTGAAGGGAGGTTGTGGCAAGATGGGAGTCAGAAATAGAATGAGAGGGAATGGCCTCCAGTTGCACCAGGAGAGGTTCAGGCTTGAAGCCAGGAAAAATTTCTTCTCAGAAAAAGTGGTGAGGCCTTGGAATGGATTATGGAGGGAGGTGGTGGAGTCACCATCCCTAAAGGTGTCCAAGAAACATTTAGATGTGATACTAAGGGACATGGTTTAGTGGGGAAATATTGGTGGTAAGTGGACATTTGGACTGGGTAATCTTGAAAGTCTTTTTCAACCTTGATGATTCTATGAATATATGATTGTATATCTTTTAGATTCCCAGTGCACAAGGAAGTAATATATTCCTGGAATCCCATTCAGTGCTCAACTCTCAACATAAATGTCAAACCAGCTGAAGGAGTAAGAGCTTTTGGAAGTAATTGCATATATGACTTGAGATCTAATGTCTAATGTAGGAAACAGTGATGTCACAAGCTTCTAAGGCACATCCATTTACTCACTGTTCTTGCTGGTTTTCAGCTCCTCTTGCAGCAGGGTGGCAACTCCAAACCCACTAGAAAAGGCATCATTCCTTCCATTTCTTTTGTTAGGAAACTTCGTGCCTAATGGGCCTAAGGGGAACCGAATCATCAAGGGGAGAGTCAGCTCTCAGCTGACTTTCTTCTGAATAAAAGTTAAATATTTAAGTATGAACTGTGAACATAATCAGGACAGACAAGGGTAAAAAAGGAAGTATTTGTACGTGGCACATTAAGTAAATGAGATTAAACTGCCTATAACTTCATCTGGACTTCTAATATAATCAATGGTTCATCTGTTTTGAATGAGATTACTGATTTTACAAGACTATGTATGAATGAGGTGAATCCCTTTGTCAGTGCCCTAGAGCAAAGTGTTTTTGTGCATCTCACACTGTTTGATTTTTAACCAGTTATACATGAATTAGACTTCCTTCATTTTGAAAACCATATCTTGCAAAATCTGGATTGTTTTTCTGTTTAAATGCCATGGATGGCATATACAAAAAACACAAATGTAAACGCAGAAATACAATTGTATCCTGCTATCCCTTCAGATACTCCTTGTCTCTGGATTTATAATACATTCACCTATCTCATTTCAAACTCATGAAAAATAAACTGTTTTGAAATGATATCTGATATGGATCTAAGGGAAAAGGATGAAGTTAGAAGAGTTTGCAGGTGTTGGTTACTAGGGAAAGACTGAAAAATATGATAGGTATTATAATTAAACAGGAAAAAAGGTAATATTTATGGCAATATTTATAGGAAAAACTGTGAGATTTCTATAAATACTTCAACACTAAGCAAAGAGGCTACTTAGCAAGGTACAAGTGCATCAGGTTCTTGGCAATTAGGTGTCAGAATAAACTGGTCTTAATAACATGGAAAAGCTTTCTTACTTGTGGAAACATGAGGATGGCAGAACAATGAGTATATTGTAATATATAAATATATAAATATATTGTAAGTCTCCGTCCTAGTTCATTTTAAAAAATAGATGTCATATCCCATAGAAAGATGTGCCAAATGGATCACTTCTAGTGCTACTAACACTCAAGACACAATGCACCCAAGATCTGAATCCCATCCCAATTACACAAGCATAAGCACAAAGTGACTTCAGAAAAATGCACAGTTCTATTGGTTTAGCTGAATCACTCTATGTTTACTGAGATCTAAGCATTATTATACTGCTAGTTCTTCTTCTATCTTACTAGATTTTTGAAAGTTTTTCTTCTTATATCTCTCTAAATCACTGAATATTTTTTATGCATCACAGGAGTCTGTGGGTCAGCACTGTCTAGGGAAACAATACTTGCTCTCACAAAACAAGCTTGACTCCTAAGAGGAAGTATTTGGCTCTCTGAAATTATTTGCTAATTCTTCATTAATTTAATGTGCTGTATTTCCAGATCACCTGAACCATTAAAGAACTGTTAGATCAAATTACATAAAATGATTAATTTAATCTACAGTCACCAAATGTAGTTATTGTAAAAAAGAGACCATAAATATACTTAGGAAGCTGAGACTTTCTTTCAGTGATATACTGTTTTTTCTCTAGCAAATTATTCAGAACATTAGCAGCTTTAATCTTGATATTTCAAGAAAGCCTGCTTAAATATTTTTAATGACAAATGATCCTTTGGAAAAATTGATATTCCTTAAACATGTATTTGTCATCCTACAGTCAAATGACAACAGAGACAAGCAACAAAGAGCTTTAACTTGCTTACCCAATTTATTTTAAAATTATACATTTTGCTCAATCAGGATGAATTATTCTTTTATTCTTTTTTAAGTTTTGTCCTATACTCCTGCATCCAGTCTGCTGAAAACTGTTTATTTTAAACTGAAGCTATTGCTTAAGTTTCAGATCAATTACTTTTAATTTCAAAGCCAGCAAAGCTTGTTTCAGCATTGTGAGAAAAAAAAATTTGGTTTTATTGTCCTACCAGGAAGGCAAAATAAGATATTTTCTCCTCTTAATGGAAGCAAAGCACAAGTTGTGGCAGACCAGACAGGCATAGAGTTGAAGGAGGTGGACAATAATAAAGGGTGGCTGAATGGAATCGGGTATATCTTTCAAGGTGTTTGGCTAGGCTTGAAAGCTGCTATGAAGAGTGAGCTCATTACTGACATGAATCATGTCAGAAAAAGAGGGGTGTTCAGTTCGTGAGCATGGCAATGTTTTTCATGACTCCAAGAAACCACCCCTGGCCTATTGCCTAGGGTCTTCTACAAGAACAGCCCAAGTTCCTGATCCTTCACGTCCTCCAAGACACTCACCAAGACATTTGTGCATTGCTTTTACCAGCTGCAACATGTGTCTATGGGAAGTACAGACCTACTCTTCAGGCAGCATGCACTGCTGAAGCATCTGATACGCAAAGTTTCTGGCAAAGGTGAACAAGGCAGGAAGGAGGAAAATACTGTCTAATTTAATGCATACAGTAAAAGCAGAATCCCTTCCCCCAAAAAACAAGCAACCAGTAACAAAAACACACCATCAAGTAAGTGCCAGGAGAATTAAGCAAGAAACTATGTCCAAGGACAGCAGAAAGAGTTAACTCTTTTCAAGGTGAATCCAATCACAGAATTCTTAGTTGTACATTTTATTCTGAAGATGTTTATTTATGAAGAAAAGGTGATATTAGGGTAAGTATGAGATACTGCTGTTTATCCAACCGGCAGAACGTAGCCTGCAAATTATACTGATAAAAAATTGTATTTTTATAAATATATCACTTGTGTAGGAAGCTCAGTTTCCTTAACATGGGACTTGAAGATCTGCCTTTGGCATTTACTTTTACTGGCCATTGAGGACAGAATTAAAAGGTTGGAGCATGAAATTACTTGCCTGTTACTACTGGCATCTCCTCTGGAGGTTCTTGCCAGTTCCTTCCTGACTACAGCTGTGAAGATCTCTGTTGTAGACTGTGCTTCTGCACTCTTCTGGGTCTTCTATTAATGTGTGCTGTGTGCTCTCTCTAGATTTATAATTTCTTCCCAGTTCAAAATTAAATAAAAAGTAATCATACTAAACATTCCCTTGCATGTTCAGGCACATTTGACAGCATTTTGATATTTGTTTTTCTTCTTCAGATGTTGACATCAGTTCACCATTTGAATACTTGTTCTGGCACTGTGGTGTTCACAGGATAAATTCACTCCTATGTCACTTTCATGCTACTACTCTTGTCTCGTCCTTATCCTCTACCTCTTGCCAAAACCTTGTATGACCGCTTATATTTTCTTGACTGTTTTCTTTTGACACTCATAAAATGTGAGGTATAAGTGCTTTAGATTTGTCTTATTCTCAGAAATCTCACCACATGCTACCTGTTTAATTTACTTGGTAGAAAATTTGTGTCTTTCTCCCAGGTTGAGTCTAGGAGACTGATTTGATCACTTCCACCTATTTCTGGATGCTTAATAGAAAACCCCAAGGCAAATACATAGGTCACTCAGACTCCATTCATTAGTTAATGGGAGACAATAAAGACCTCACCAGAGCAGATTAGCATGCTGCAAATAAAAGTGTTTTAGCAAATGGTGCCTTTCTTTCTCCATTTTCTAAGATTTTGATGTGACTACAATTCTAAATGAAATTCCTAAAGTAAAGAGGCATGAATCCATTAGCTGCTTTTTTGTTTTTTGGTTGTTTTTTTTTTTTTTTTTTAATTCAAATTTGTTTTCATATATCAAGGAAAGACATTTATGTTCACAGAGCTAAGTTATATCCATGAGGGAGGATCATGCTTATGTGATTGTCAGATTTTCTTTGCAGTTGTCATTCCATCTGCTAAAAAATACTGGAAATGTATCATGTCTTGTTTGAATCATCTCAAAAAGATTTCTGCACACTGAAAATGCATCAGTAAATGAATAGTAAGAACACGATATATCATGCATGACAATATATTCAAATATATATTATTTCTTTCTACTTTGATTGTATCAATATTAGTATTTGTTTTCCTATTTTTCTGAACACTAAAAATAAATTTAAAAAATGTAAATAAACCCAAGGGATTTCTGTATTGTTACATTAAAGGTGGAAAATCAGCTTCTGTTTTGGATTTATATTATATGTTTGCACTGCAAATATATTTTAGCAGAAGATGATTTAATCTAAAATATAACATTTTCAGATACATGAATGCCAGATACATAAGCCATAGTAGTTTACACAACATTTCTAATAGAGATTTTGTTGAAACTATATTTTCTTGAACATTCCTGGAAGAATTTCATTGATTTTATATTTCCCGAAACAATCTCACCACATTACTAAATTTTTATCATATATGAATTTACTCAGATGCTTGTGTGTGCGATGTATTTAATAATGTGTATTGCCATTGCTTCTCAAAACAGAGAAATAGAAGAGGAAAATGAGTTCCTTGGTTCATATCTGGGGAACGACTCGTATAATCAACACAAAGCTATGAATAAATGCATGTATATGCAAAGGGGTATACTTTGATTCACTTCTTTTCATCTGATTCCATTTATGAATGTATGTTTCATTTTGCTAAAAGGATGATAGCTACCATAACATAGTAAGTTAAATGGATGTGATTGGACAGCTTCTTTGTTTTATTTTCTCCCTGCCTGCCATTGTGTGTTAAGCCCATCCTCTATACCCAAAGCACTTATTTATATTGAGGAAGTGTACAAATGGTTTTTGACCTACAGACAGAGGAACATATTTGTTCCTTTTATTGACTGATTTTTTTTTCTCGTATATAGATATATCCTGTATGTTTTAAGTCAGTGAGAAATATTTTTTTAACAGAAAATACTTTGCAAATGTAAGTTCAAATTCCTATCCAAAATATCATTAATGCTCTTCTCAGTGAGAGTGTCAGAATCACAAATAAATGATCAGTTCAGCAGAATATGGAGCGTTATCAGTTCTTTTTGAATCCAGTAGAAAATGAGGTTACTTTGTAGAACACTAGAAATATTCAACACGATGGATAAAGCCCAAATGTGGGAATTGTCACTGTTACTGGTGACCCATTTTACTTGTACTAAGATTGTTTGTTTCTTAGTACTGTTGAAATGGGCTTCCAAAAAAGGAGAGAGCAATCCCAGTTTAATTAGTAAGTCAACACCATAAAGGAGTGAGCATTTTCAAAATGTTTAAAAAGAGTACTTCTGATCCTTTTGCAAATCAATTAGTCCTCCAATTAAACAAAAAATGCCAGGGTTATACTTCATTAGTGCTTAAAAGCAGCAGAGAAAGAACTGCAAATTTTTTAAAAAATGCCTTGAAAATCAAAGACAAAACATTAAAGTCACTTTGTAAAATAGCATTAATGTTCATGAAATATTCTTTAAGTGGAAATTGCCTTGGGAAGCTGGGAAATATTCACATATTGCTAGAGGTCACAGATGAAATTCAAAACACAACACAGTTTAAAATGACACAAGGGTCAAGAGTACAGTTAAAGTAAATCCAATATTAAAAAAGAAAACAAACAAACAACAGCAACAACAAAACAACAACAAAAAATGCACCCCATACTGAAAAGCTCTGAAGAAATTAATTTATTTGGTAGTTTAAGGTCTTTTTTCATTTTCAGTGCTACTTTTGATTGCTAGCCTCCTCAACCATTTTTTCATTACAGAAAAAAAAAAAAAAGAAAAAAGAAAAAAATAATAATAATAAAAAAACAAATTGTTTAAATGTAAGATTGCTCACACTGGGCTTGTTTCAAGTGTTTTCTATTTTGTTTATTTGGGGAAAAATCATTTTTCAGTCAGCTTTTCAAACTGAAGAATATAATTTTAAAACCTCCTTTGGGCAAGGATTTTTTAATTATTATTTTCTTTTTTTTTTATTTATTCTTTATAATAACTTAGTTTAATGAACCAGTGGCATTGTTTACATGTCCAGATCCACTAGTATACTGTGAAGTAGTTAAAGCTTACAGATTAACAGCACCTTCTGTATTTTGGCTATTTTTTTTTTTTTTTTCAACTGTAGCAGCTGGCAAAATAAAAGATATTCCCACTACAGTCTTTCTTTCATTTATGTTTATTTTATCACAGCTAAAACAACACTATTATTAGAAAATATTTTTGTGCCACGTAATTCAGATTCTCCCAGTTGTGCGTTATTTAGGCGGAGGAAAACAACAGGCATTGATGTAATCTCACCAATGGAGCATTGGTTTTAGCTGCCAAGGCCTTGGGCAAAAGGGGCTCTCAGGTTTCCCCAGGGCCAGCCCATACATTCACTTGCTTTACACCTCTTGCCTGCACAGCATCTGATTTACCAACCCTAAGAAGCTGCATCCTTTTTGTAGCAGAGGTGCTAGGCACTTTAGTGTGAGGGCACATTACCTGTCATACATGTTTGAGGTTGCTGTAATTCCAGTTTATTCTGCTCTTGCAGACCTGCAGTTCACCACCTCAGTAGGGATAAACAGAACCAGGTCATGCTTTTCTCTGGCCGTACCAGTAATGCTAGCAGAGCTGGCACCTAATCTTGCATATAGAAATGGTATTATCCACAGATGTCATTATTTATTGGTAAATCATAAGGGTAAATTGATAGGTCATCGATTAATTGTTGGTAAATGTAATTGCATAATATTTGTCCATAAAACTTAGCTTCAGGAATGGCTAAACATCTGGGAAAGCATAAGTTAGCTGTTGCTGATGGGACTTTGGGTGCAGTAATCCTTTTCCAGCGAAGGGCTATAAAGGATGTGCTATACAGTGGCATTTAATTCAGGTATGATCCTGTTGTAGACTAAACGTAGACTAGAAGCAAGGATATGTCTAGCTAGGACTATAGCTAGGTGAGGAGACTCCAGGTTGCCATAATAGTAATAACAATAGTAATAATAATAATAATAATAAACACCAATATCAGATCAACAATAAAAAACACGATTCACACCAGAATATCATGGCTGAATTAACACATGCTGTTTATAGAATAGCAATTTCTCTCTTATGGGTACAGTACACATTACACTCTGCAACAAACTTCTAAAATGTATTTGTAGACAGCTACACTGTGCCACCTGGAGTTTTAATAAACCCAAACAAATTATTTTCTCTCCATCTCATACCATTTTATTTATGAATAAAGTATTCAGATTTTGAGCAAGTGTTTACTTCCATTATTCATAGATACAGAATTCATGAATAGATTTGCAAGTGTTGTGAGGATGTTTCATCAGCTATCCAGAAAGTACTATTAACTGTGTAATTTGTGAGTATATTTTGGATGCTGCAAAAAGGAGGGAAAATGAGGAAAGGATGAGTGCAAGAGTTTTACAGAAGTGGGAGTTCCCAAATATTTTAGAATGATGATATTTTGAATGAGAATCTTGAGAATTACCACCACAGAGAAATCCATAGTAATGACACATGGCACGAGTGACACTAAAAGATTAGGCATTTTTCTCCTCTTCTTTTCTCTCTCTTCCATCAGCCTGAATAGTTATTTTGGCTATTACATAGATAAAAGTTTGTGTCTGGTTCAAATGCATTTAAGAAAATAGGTCTGAGGTTCTTGCTGAACTGCTCCTGGTGCAATTGCCCCCTTTTAGGGAAAACTTTTTTTTATTAGGGAAAACCACTAGCTGAGAGAAGAAGACTTGTAGTGTAAATATGTCTACAGATTTTTATTTTTTACAGGAAGAGCAAATGGCTGTGGCTCTTTTGTCGATTAAAATACTTGTGCTTTTACAGCACAGAAATGTAGCAAGTATAAAAAAGTCAATATAAATCATATTCATTTCCTTAATAACAAACAAAATACAGCCAATTCAGTCATTTGAAGACAGGTTCTAACTTCAGCAAACATAGGCAGCTCTTGAAATTAACGAAGGCTTACCAAGACAAGAAAGATTCCAGCTAAACCTGGAAAAAAATCCATCTATTTGGAAAACGATCATAACTCTCAGCCTTGTCTATCTAGTAAACAAGAGCTACACAATCTGAGGGATATCTACAAATATAAAAAGCTATATTTCTGCCAATACTGTAAGAATCAGACATTATCATTTGAACTGCCAGTTTCTAAATTCTGTTTCTTTTTCCTTGTACTAGTTTCAGTAATTGCGGAAGAAACTTCAAAACACCATACTAGAATAATTTTTTTTGCTACTAAAATAATAGGTTAATTGATATGATAGTAAATGGGATCAAAGCTCACACATACACGCATGATTTTTAAATACAGAATGATTTTATATAGCTACCATTAAACAGTCTAGCCAAACAATGCATTACTGCATGCAAACAAAAGCTTTGAGTACCAGCACCTGCTTACAATATGGCTCAGTATTAATTGGACCAGTGAGTCAGATCTGTGAGTTCCCATATGGAGTCCCACCTGTTTACTGACATGCTCATAAAAGATATAACACTGCATCCTGTATACAAAATGTTGATTTGAACTATTCTGTCTGTTTAATACAGTTTTAGTCGTGACCATGAGCCTATCTCGTCTTTCTCGGTCTGTCATCCAGAATGACTTAGTGTAGCAATATAAAGGTACCTCCAGGGCCAATAGTTTGTGTGCTGTCACTGATAGTGAAGCCTGGGAATTGGGATAAAAGCAACCGTTTCTTCTCATGGCAAACTTAGCCTGATTTCCTAATGGAAATATTTGCAACAGTGTGTGAATAGGTGGACTCATGAAAGTTTTTGAAGTAACAGTTTTTTGTAAATATGTGAACAGAAACTTTAAATGGAAATCATTAAAAGAACCATAGGGAAACGAACCAAGAGAAAATACCTAAGCATAGGATAGGAGTGCCATAGGTTCCATGGCACTTAACATAGTCTTTGATGGTGATTGTCTCGCAACTGTAAGAATAAACAATATTTCACCTATTAGAAAATATCACAGCACACCTGAAAACTCAGAATGGATGAACATATGAATGAGAAATGGGCAGAGATTTAAGAGTACTCCTTACAGAGACAAAGAAAAGGTACTGCTTCGTTACCAGCTACTGAACATTTTGTTTCTAACATTATGAGGGCTGTTCTGAAAGCGATGCCTCTTATTCTATTATATTGGCCCATGACATCAGAGGAACCATGTTGATGGTACAGCAGTAGAGGTTGAACCTTCCCACCAATATTCCATTACATTTTGTTGCCATGTGACCGATAGTAGCAGAGAGGAAGTCTGACAAAATGGCATCTGAAGTTCGTGTGAAAAAAAGGGGCTGCTAGTTTTTTTTCCTTCCTTGAGCTCAGCTCCCATCTTCCTATCCCTTTTCCCTTTCCCTTCCCATTCTGTGGGGCAGGGGGGCCCAGGGGCTTACTGCCTCCCTGTCTCGGGAATAGATTGATCTAGTTAACTCCATGACAGAAGTTTTGGCTGAAAGTACACAATGAAAATAAGAAAGATCTTGATTTCAAGACACTGAAAATCATACAGAAACAACAAAGACTGTGGGATATGAAAGGAATCCAGTGTGTTACAAGGTTGCCAAGCTATCATTCCAAGTATACACACATATAACTCAGCCTCTGAGCCAGCTAACACATGCTTCTGTAATACAAAAAAAATAACAGATATATTTGAAAAAGGTAAAAAAAAGTCAGAAGTACCAGTACTAAAATTTTACATCTCTGCAATGTACCCACAGAAACAGTAAAAGAAAGAATGCTTAGAAAGACGTGTGAGTTTTGAAGACAGTAACCTTTAGCATTCAGGTTAGTAATCTCTGGTATTCGCAGGAGAGATCATGACAGAGAGAAGTGACCATGAGTTGGGCTCGTATAATGGGATTGGCTTCACCAGTCCCTTCATATAGAAGCTGCATCATGAAGAAAAATCCCATCAAAAACATCAGTTTTGAGGGAATGTGAGCAGCCCCACTGCTTGCCACTGATACTAAAGACCTATGATATGAGCAACAGAAGCCAAGAAAATCATCAGTGGTGGTAGACAGATGGAGAACTCCATGATTTATTCCACAACATTAAACTGCTGTCTTAGCAGAACTAAGGAGAGGTCCAGCCATGAGTTTCAGTAACTACCTACCCTTGATACAAGGCAGGCCATCTAGGAAAGTAGCAAGGAAAAGTTCATGGCTACTAAAAGAAAATGCCACAAGAGATTAGAGGTGATGGATGTGTACAAGATTGTATTTTGTTTTAGAAGGTGATGAGGAGAAATCTCATCAGACTTAAGAGATTTCATATTGAAGGCAGACTGTTTCTAATGGCTAGCTGTGAGTGAAGTGCTTTGATATCTGCCAGCATTACAGACACATGGGCTCTGTCTCTGGCAGGGTAGTTTTATCACTCATTTATATCTGAAAAGGGTAAGAGAAGAAGAAAGAAGGAAGCCATAGTATGCCCAGCTTCTGCAGAAGTCTTCAATTTGTCCAGCTCTCTGGATTTTGGACTTTCACAGTCTGTGGGTACATTACTGAATTATGTGGGTGACTTGGTATCATATTACACTGAGAAGGTGGATTTTCCAAGCATCTTTGCTTCAGTCTTCAATCCTAATACTGCTCCTCAGGAATCCCAGATCTTGAAGACAGTAGAGAGGAGAAAAGGAGGGAAGGAACACATCTCCCTGATCAAGACTAGGTCATAGATGGTTTAGGCAAACTCAATGCACACAAATCCATGGGTTCCAATAGCTTTAGCCCATGAGTGCTAAGGGAGCTGGTAGAAGTGATTACCAAGCTACTCTCAACTTTTCAACTTTTGAAAGTTCATGGAGAGTGGGAGATGTGCCTAGGGACTGGAGGAAAGCCAGTGTCACTCCAGTCTTCAAAAAATGCTAGAAGGAGGAGCAGGGAAACTACAGGACAGTCAGCCTCAACTGCATCCCTGGGAAAGTGATGGAGCAACTTGTTCTGGATGTCACCTCCAAGCAACTGGAAGAAAAGAAGTTTATCAGGAATAGTCAGTATGAATTCACCAAGAAAAATCATACTAATCAATCTGGTAGCCTTCTATGGTGTCATGACTGGGTCAGTGAGAAGAAAGCAGTGAATGTTGTCTATCTTGGCTTCAGTGAAGCTTTTGATGCTATCTCCCATAACATCCTCATAGGTAAGCTTAGAAAGTGTGGGAAAAATGAGTGGACATAAACCTTGATAAATCTTGATCACAATTGTGTAAATGTTTATTAAATATTAGTCAAGGAAGAAATAAAATTAAATTATTTTTAAACATTCATTGCTTCTCAGTTACTCTGCAATGTAATTTAACTTATTTTTTGTTTGTTTGTTTTCTAAGAGAAACAAAAAAGTCATGTAAATATAACTGAATCTATGCTGAACACATTAGTAATTCCTTCAGCTTACCAAAACAGCATTTTTTAAAAAGTTCTATCAATCATCAGAAGCATTAGCTTCAAAAATATTTTTTATTTTTTCATCAACTTTTTGCCTTTTTAAATAACGTTACTTTCCCCTGTGATTCACTCCCAGAGGCTGTTAATTAAAATAGAACTAGACGCAGACTGGACTGTTTATATTAGTTCATAACACAGCACTTTCCAGCTTGACAGTTTTTATATAACAGTAATTCTCTGTGTGATTCTGGCTTATGTCAATTACACACACCTTCTTCATAAATCTGAAGTGCTTCAGTAGTGGGCTTTTTTATTTTTTTTTCCATTTAACATTTCAACTCTCATGTCTTTTGTGTAAAATTATTCACACCATTTGACACAAATTCCACTTGTTTCATCCCAAATCCCATATTTTTAAGAGTTTAAGTGAGACAATGCATATTATATATTAATTCCAATGAGAAGATCAATTTCATCCTGTAATTCTAGGGCAAACATTTAGACTGTCTTATTCCACCCCAAACTGGTACAGTCTGACTTTGGGCTTGTTTGTCTTGGCTACTTGGGATAGGATAGACACAGGGTTCTCTCTCTGAAATTTGAAGAAAAGAACCATGGAGCAGCTCAGAAGTTGTGCAGTTGCATTTATCCTTCCACTGTGCTAATGTACCTTGCCTCTCAGTAAAGAATATCCACTCTGTTATGGCATAATGTTAATGTGAGTGGAGTATAAACCAGACTCAGTTTAAGCACAGCCAGTCTAGAAAACAGACAAAGTAAATACAAAACTGCAGAAGGTAATTCAGACTATTTAATTTTCAAGTGACACCATTAAAGATATCAAAACCAGTAGTTGCAGTTAAGCTGAGAAAAACCTGTTAACATGAGCACTCTAGAAAAGAAAATCTGTTTTCCTCCAACTTCTTTTAGCTAAAAAGGAGTTGTATTTGCAATAACTGAGAGTAGACTGAACTGGTAGTTTTCAATTTTCTTATTCAATGCAGACATCATTTCAGCCCAGAATGTGTGAATGATCATAAATAAGGAGTTTTTTCTATCCCCTGACGGTTAAGATTTTATGTAGAAGAGGAGAATACCAGATCCTGGTCCTTGCTCCAGGTACTGTAAGGAATTTCCCATTGTCCCATGTGTAAAAGAGATTTTGAATAGAAATGAGAAAAAGAAAATCCATTCTCCGTACCAGTTACAAAATATAGTATATTCTGGGTGAGATGAGCAGGTTAATTATTGCTTAAGTAGATGAAACAAAATTGCAAGAGAATAAGGAAACAAATGTAATTACCTTATTATTTGTGACGTGTAGTTGTATTCTCAGCAATCTATAAATATCTGGATGATCTCATAATAAAAGCAAAGAAGATAATTTTGTATATCAGTGTGGCACTGAAATCCAGATTACTCACAAATTCAGTAACATTGTCAGAAGAAAACCTACTAAAGCCTTGAAGCACTCAACAGTGTTGGAAAAGAATAATTTGTCAGCATGGTGTCAGAATGCTTTGTTAGCAATAACCTCTGACAAATTTTTTTTAAAAATGTGTATTTTTTGAAGTCCTTCCAGTAACAAGATAGCAAAACTTAATAAGTATTTCCATTGTTTTCAAGGTTTCCAAGTAATAGTTTGGTCAACTATCTGGAAAAAAAAATAAAAGTAAAAATAAAATAATAATAATAACGATCAAATTTTTAACGAAGATACAGCAGTTTTTCATGACTTGCTATATTTTTGCGAAATTTCTATAAGTATTTTTTCTTATTTTTAATGTATAGACAATGCACCATTTCTACAGCAAACAGCTTTATTCAAAGTCTTGGAAGTCTAAGAAAATTATACTGTATTTTTTTGTTTTAAGGGAACGAACAAAAAGTAAAGGCATTTAACATAAAAAGGGGAATTCACAATGGAATTTTGGAAGTAAATTAATTTTAATGGTTACTTTATCACGTTATTCCCACATGTTTTATACCTTTCAGTGGTATATAAGAGCTACTTTTATGTACGTTGCAGTTTTTTCCACTAAGTTACACTTTTGTATTTTAAATGAAATCCATCTTGTTTTTTTTGTTGGCTTTTTTGTTGTTTCTTTGTTTTTTGCATATAGTTGTTTTTATGAATTGTGTTAATCAAAAATTTCTGTGTCCAGTGATAGTTCATTCTAAATACTGCAAGTGAAGAAATGCTATTGATTGATATGCGAAAATGTTTAGGAAAACTATGGATTCAGAAAAGTTCCTCTTAAAATACTAATGACATTCAAATATATCTTAAATGCATTTACAAAATAACTATGCAAGTAATGGAAAAGATGAAGCTCCTATTTGGGATATAATTTGCTCTGTATACAAAACATAAATTATGAACTTATTGTACAAGTAAGATTTCTGGATGTTGCTCACCATAACACAGAGAGTCATATGAAGACCTGTAACCAGTTGAGAATAAGGCCCTTCCTGGCTATTGTGAACACTCAGAGTTACAAAGCCTGGATTTCTCAGATTCTCTCTCCTTGCTACAATAAAAGAAGTTAATATTTAATTTAAAGTATATTTCCTATTTGCTTTCATTCTGTGCCTGTGAATAAAATTTTAAAGGGATTACTAGCCAGGGGCATAATAGATACGCCAGGAACTGGAAAAACTGTCATTCGAAGGCAAAGACAAATTTATGGTAGGTTATTATGGATTCACCTGCTAGCAGGACAAAAAGAATAGGTACTACTATAGAATGAAAATCACAATTATTCAGCTTTCAATTTTAGAAGAAAATTAATTTAAAAATTACTTTCCTTATACTGTTTCTTATACATGTAAGCATTTATGAACCAAACAAGACCAATCAAAATTTGTAGCTTTTAGTCACAGAATCACAGAATTGTAGGGGTTGGAAGGGACCTCCAGAGATCATCGAGTCCAACCCCCCTGCCAAAGCAGGTTCCCTACACCAGGTCGCACAGGTAGGCATCCAGGCAGGTCTTGAACATCTCCAGAGAAGGAGACTCCACAACCTCCCTGGGCAGCCTGTTCCAGTGCTCTGTCACCTCACTGTAAAGAAGTTCTTGTGCACATTTGTGCGGAACTTCCTGTGCTGCAGTTGCAGCTGGACTGGGGAGCCCAGAACTGGACACAGTACTCCAGATGAGGCCTCACCAGGGCAGAGTAGAGGGGGAGGATCACCTCCTTCGACCTGCTGGCCACGCTCTTTTTAATGCATCCCAGGATGCCATTGGCCCTCTTGGCCACAAAGGCACACTGCTGGCTCATGGCCAACCTGTCATCCACCAGGACACCCAGGTCCCTCTCCGCAGAGCTTCCCTCCAGCAGCTCATCCCCCAACCTGTACTGGTGCATGGAATTAATTCCTCCCCAGATGCAAGACTCTACACTTGCTTTTGTTAAACCTCATCCGTTTTTTTTCTGCCCAGCTCTCCAGCCTGTCCAGGTCTCACTGAATGGCAGCACGGCCTTCAGGTGTGTCATCCAATCCTCCCAACTTCGTATCATCAGCAAACTTGCTGAGGGTGGCCACTATCCCCTCATCAAGGTCATTGATGAAGATGTTGAACAAGACCAGACCCAGGACCGTCCCCTGAGGAACACCGCTAGTTACAGTCTCCAACCAAGTAGTGGCAGTATCCTCTTCATAAAATACAGTATCATCATTATTGTCAGGGTTGTCCTGATTGCAACCCTCATATTTATTAATCTGGCACACACTTGTAATGGAAATGTATTTCATAAATAAAATGTACTGTTCATTATCCTCAGTGGTTCATTTCCCAAAGCAAAACATTTGGCATGAAATCCTGCCTCTCAATATATACATCCTACACTAAAATTTTCATTAACCTTAGAGCAGCCAGTATTTTACCATTTCTTATTCATCTTTTAAAAGGACCATATTATGAAAGTATAATGAGAAGCTGATATACCTGCTCCATTAGTAGAAGAACTTTATATCAGAGCTGTATTCAAAGTCAAAGCTTCATGGTGACTTCACTCCTGAGATTTCCTTGCATTTCAATTTAATAGAATATTTCACTAATAATATATAGCATATCCTAATTAGGATGGTGGAAAATGAAACATACCTCTGTTATTTCAAGGACCCAAGGACCTTTTAATTATTCTATAAATACAGTGCGCACATAACTTAAACAGAATCTGACTGTATAACCAGGGTATGCTAAGCCTTTACATAATACTTTCTGTCTTCAAAGTCTTGGGCAAACATTGACTAAGTACACCAGGTATGATGATAAATTTGCATTAAGTGAAGAAATAGCTTTTCTGGCAAGGACTAGGAAGGGTAATTGCAATGGTTGTGTGAGTTAAATGTAAAAGCCATGAATGGAAGCTCTGAAATGTCAAATGGGTAAGTTGACTGTAGAAGAGTAAAGAAAAGAGTACTATACATACTATACAGTACTATACAGCTGGAGTAGAATTTGTGACTGCAGACAGTAAAAAATGAATGGAGAGGTAACTGTAAGGCAAGTAGTTTGTGGAAATAGGAGAAAGAAGTCCTATTTGGATTTTGGTTCTCCTATTTATAGCAAACACTACCAAACATCTGAGTGCATTACCTTCAGTTTCCTGCATGCTGTTTATACTCCTGGTTTCTAATGTATGATTATTTGTTTTACTTATTTTTATTTGACACACCAAATGTTACAGGTCTCACTGGGAAAATCTTTAATCACACCTTTTTCACTACTTCAGATTGACAACCAAATGTTCTCAAAACTGGGAGTTAGTGAAAAAAATATAAAATTATCTTAAAAAATGTCAAGAAAACAATAAATATGAAATCTCTGCGTAAGCTGCAGTCTCATATCTGAGCTACTATGTTACACTTGCTTCATACATTAGGCTTCTTTTTTCATAATCATTAATGCTCTAAGTGCATTTGAGACATAAATATATAAAACATGAGATTCTCAGGCTATTATATCAACAGCTAGAGTTTAAAGAAAAGTAATCATATTGTCACAATAAAATTGTGAATACGTATAATACAATTTCCTAAGAACATTAGCATTACTCCTGTATAGTTTTTTTTTGTTGTTGTTGTTTGTTTTGGTGTTTTGGTTTGTTTTTTTTTTTAAAGATTTTTAAAATTTATGAAGATCTAGCTAAATGTGAAGACTTTGGCTAACATCTGGCCAAACATATTGATTTGAAAGGATTCAGGTCAACATGCAAGACTAATAGTATTTTGCCTTTAAGTACATGTATATATAATTTTATTCCAGTTATTACTGAACATTTGCACTTGGAAGTTATAGAACTAAATTTATTATTTATAAAAGAAATGCTAAAATAATGTCTAATAATGTTGCACTTTCTAACTACCCCTCCTGGAGTACCAAAGAATTGGAACAAGTTGTTATGAGTGATTTAGTGATTTCCCCAGTGTCCTAGTATATTTTTACTGTCAGGTAAGCATTGCAAAAATTTTTTTTTTTTTTTTTGTCTCTGAACTAATGCTTTGGAAATACTGAGCTTTTAGAGAAAATAACTCATAATACAGTCCAGGTTGTAAAATTTCTTCATCCATTCAGATTTTACAGAGTTTAATAAATTTGGTTGCAAGTTGTAAGCGCTGAGTTCTTTGGTGACTAAATCTGTATGGATGTGCAGTGCATATTGTGGAACCATGTTAAACATCATTTTATTTATCTAGATATTTATACATGTCAATGCAGGCAACTGGTTCTACAATCCAACAGATGATATAGAGTACTTCACAGCAGTCTCTCTGGAATATCAGGGTAGTGATGTTGGAGCAGACTGATGAACATTTGCATTCCACCAGCACTGGACAATGTTTTCCTCAGTGGAGCTGAATTTTTTTGTTTTGCTTTATAAATCTCCAAATGGATTTCCACTTGCTATTTCAAAAGTTACTCCCCTGCCCTTATTCTTATTGCCAGAGATGGATTAAGCAATCACAGTCACACTTGATTCTGTATTTGCCAAACGAGCATGTTCTGTGCAAAGGACTACTTCATTTGGAATCTTTTTCACCATGGGATGTATTTATTTCTTTTTTTTTTCAACTCAAAACAACAACAACAAAAAAACAAAAACTGAATTTGAGGGACAGTACAGGCAACTAACTGAATGTGAAAATTTCTGTTTACCAGGGAAGCACAAGAGACAGACCATGCTCAAATTCTGAATGGAAATATCAGCAAAATAAGTGTTCATTTTTTTGTTTTTCCATGTTAAATATACAAAATGTTCCTGGTAGCACTGCAACAGCACACTTTGAAATTTGTCAGAAACCAAAATTTTAAATAAATGCATGTAATTTAGAAGTACATATGTTTTTGAAGATAAATCTTAGCTTGCACAATTTATATCTTATGTCAGATGGGACGTAAATCCCTAATTCTGGACAATATCACAGATATTCACTTCTAGTAAAACTTTCATTTTAACATTAACTGCAATGAAACATTCCTGTATAATGTGCTTCTATTTCCAACCATTCTTTGTAGTAGTATATGGTTATTCAATTTAGCGGCACAGAAGGTAACTACTGTAAACATCACACTCCATTTAAGAAAAGTAAAAATAATTCATGGAGTTTCTAATTCAAGAAAGAAAATCATGAGTGGCCAAATGGAACTGCAAACTGAGACTTAACTACTATTGGTCATGCTGTGTTAGATTCACTGGAAAAAAAAAAAATAAATAATAAAAAAGAAAGAATAATAATGAAGTGGTTTCAGTATTTGTTACTGCTCTCCTCATAATGCCGCCTGCCAGGAAATCTGTCTGGGGAAGCTGAACTCTTTCCCATTTAAATTATATGGGCACAATTCCAATCTTTTGAAATAAATAATCTATAGGAGTATCTTTGCAACAAGAATCTTTATAGTGATTAAAATGTAATTGCTCACTGGGAACTTGTTGCATAATTCAGTATCTGTCTCCATAATGGGAACAAACTGTATGGTTTGAACATACTTTTAGATGCAGATTGAGCTCTTTTCTACATCCGAGATGAAAAGCAACCTTAGACTTGCCTGATAACTGCATTTGATTTTAGAATGAAAGTAGACAAATTGGGAAGGCAAAATTTCAGCATCAAAGCTCCATCACAGAATCTTTAACAAGCCTAAGAAACAGAATACAATGGATAGGGTACTTTTATTCAAAGGTATATCAAAATTGAATGCTTAATTTTAGAGACAGATTTTCTTTATCCTTGAGCTAGCATAGAGTGAATGCAATGTAGAAGTTAAGAAAAAAAGCATAAAGTATATAGAGGAGAAAAACAGCTATGCTCACGAAAATCTTTTGCTAGACCATTCCTGAGGTCACTGTTGTAAACTTCAAAGGAAAGTATTTTTATCCATTATATTTTAATGTATTACTGTTGTCTTTGCAATCTGTCTGCCAAGGGTCATTAGGAGGAAAGGCTTAGAAATACTCAAAATGGATTCAGTAAAAAAATAAAAAACAGTAAGCTCAGTTTCAGTCTGCTACATTTCTTATTACAAGGCATTAGAAATGTCAAAAAGCAAAACAGATAGGCAAAGGTGCTCTTTTCTTCTAACTAATCCATGTCATGATTAAAACAGTATACAGATAACCCAAGTCACTCACCTTTATTGCTATTATTTCCTTTCTACACAGTTCCAGTGAACATGAAAAACACAATTTCTTTTGTTAAATGAATATAAATATGGAAAACAAATTTTAAGAAAAGTAAATGCTCAAGCTTCACATTCTGTATATTTATTCAGATTGCAGCCTGTTGGACCTTGTGCTCTTGGAAAACTCTTATATTTCAGAAATGTTGCCAGAAAATAAAATGTAGAGATAAAAACATGATTTTGCATCAATAATTACCCCTTTGTCCCCTAAGATCTATCCGTGGTCAGTCACTGTAATTGCCCCAAAAACAAAGTTCCTCAGAGGCCATGTTTCTCCCAAAGTTCTAGGCAGAGTTCACTTTCCACCACAATTCAGCATTTCAAGAAACTAAAATAGATGAGAGAATTAGGTATGTTTGCAGATACTGATTCATTTGGTGAGAGAATGTGCCATAAACTGTGAAGCAGCTGGAGCTTCCTATAGGATGATCATTTCTTGCACAGGCATGTTGAATTGTCTTAGTCTAGAGGGTAAAGCATATATCTGAGAACAGTCTACAGCCTTTTGGCCTTTAAGCAACTGGATGCACTGTTGTTCTTATAACTAACTGTTGATGCCTTTCAGAGAGCAATCCAGAAGCCTAATTAATTGTGGCCATGAAGCATACAGATCTAGCTGCAAACTCATCAAAGTATTGTAGGCACTTGACAAAACCTCTATCCTGTTTGCCTTCAAAATCTTGACTTTTTCATCTGGAAGCTGATCCCCCATGCAGAATGGTTTATTTTAGTTGTATTGGTTATGTTTGGTGAAGGACAGACAAAGAGATACTAGTGCTGGACCCCATAATACTTCGCAACCTCATATGTAGATGATATTACATATTTTATACAGCCAGACCTGTTCAGAGTCCAACAATGTTCTCTCTGCTTCCACTGTACATGTGCTTGTGCAGATATATGCAGGTATAGTCTTTAGAATGATGAAGGATCTACACAACTCCTGCTGCTTCTCCCACAAAAATATTTGAAATATGGCTTCCAAAGTAAAGTTCTTGATCGCATATAACCAGCCATGAAGAAAGAAAACAATGAAGATGTTTCCCTTAACCTCTTTAATTTTTGTTAGAGTCATTCAGAAATTGAATACATAGCCTTAGCACAGAAACCACAATTCTAAACAGTCTGATGGAAAGGAAAAACAAGAAAAATATAGAACAACGTTGCTCAGATTCTTCCCTGAAGGTCTATTTTTTCTACTACAAGCTTTTCCAAGCCAATTGATGGTTAGCAGTTTAGGTCACCTACCAGCATATTTTTTACAGCTCTGCAATGATGATGATGTAGTTATTCTGTGACTTCACAAACTCGGTCACATTAATAGCTGATGGAGTTAGAAGCATTTCAGAGAAGAAATTCTAGTTAATTTTGGCTTAATACAATGAACATTTTGTTCTAGACAGTAGAGAGTGTGTCACCAACAATATAAGAAAATCAGAGGGTATTTTGTGTTTTTTTTTTTTTTCTCTTAAGGCCAAACTTTCATTACTTTTTTTAACCAAATCTCAATTTGAAGTGTATCACTTGCCTAAATGTCTCTTCTTCTCTTAATTTTACTCCTTTCCATATAACAGTAATGATTTGAGTCACAGCTGTTTCACTGGGAAAACTTACTACATTTCAGTGTGAAAAAGTAAATCTGTTTAAAACAGATTCAGTGTCAGATTTAACTAATCTATTTCACTTCATACAGATATGGACTGGAAATTAACATGATCAGTTATGGCATCTCAGCTGTGAGACTGGTAACAAACAGCTGTGAAGAATAATTTCATGAGCTATTTCAACTAGAGGCATAAGAACATTTCTTCTTGTGTACTGACATATTGAGAAGTCGTGTAAACTCCTAGTCTGCTGGATAGTTACAGGGCAAAATAATTTATTTCTTTCTACATCTAATTAATAAACAAATCTCCACAAATCTATTGTGCAAGTAGGTGACACCTTGCAAATCATTATGGATATTAGGGTGCTTAAAGAGAGCTTCTGCAATAAAAAGCATCTGCCCACAAGTGTAGATCAAGTTGAGAAAGTAGAGTTTAAATGGCAGAGAAAGATTTATTTGGAAAAAAAATAAAAAGCACTTGCAACAAGGCAAATATATTTAGAACAAGGAGAGTGGTAACATGAAGGAAGAAAATAAGAAATCAGTATGTGATACCTTATCAGGGATTGAATCTGTCATTTGGTCTCTGCTTACCAACTTTATGGCAAAATAAATAACTGAAAGGTATGTCTCAGTTATCTTCAGATAACTAATTCTAATCACAGATGTCTAAGTATCTGAAATGTTTTAAAATATCCTCCCTGACTTCTCATCTGCTGCTCTCAAGATGTACAGAGCTCCCATGTTTTGTACTCTATTTTTACCAGTCTAGTGTAGATATCTTAGGAATGCTATGGCATCTAAAATGGTACAAGTCATACACAATAGGCAATTGAATCTGAATCTGGACCTAAATTCCAGCCAAAAGCCTTTGCCAGGGAGAAAGACTAGATGAAAGTAAATAAATAGATAATAATAACAATAATAATAATAAAAAATAAAAAGAATTCCAGACTTTTGATTTTTAACTTTGGTAAATACTTTCTGAGAAATAATCATGAATCTTAGCTGATCTGAATTTGAAAAGTAAATTCTATTGTCTAATTCATAGATGGCAATTGCTAGGAAAGTACAAAAAATTCTCTTTTTTTGGAGCTACTTTGGTAGCTGAAAACATGCACTGCAACTCAGGATTTACACTTTCAGAGCAATCAATTCCTTAGTAACACTGAGGCTTTCATATGATGTTTTAGTTTGGATCAGTCTATAACTGTATTGACAGAAAGGAAAGAAAGACAGACCAGACTGAAAGTAGACAACTGCAAACTGTTGCTACCTGGTTTAACATTGCATCTAGCAACTTCAAACAACTCTACATTAGATTAGCTGCTGTGATACTGCAATCTGTTATGCAATATAAGTGTGGCTGATATCTTTTCACAACAAACAAGAACTACTTGTTCTTAAAATAAAAATAAAATGTACTTTCACATGCTTGTTTTTTTGAAGTATCTTGCATTTACATTTATGTTCCTACTTTAATACTACCATAAACCCTATTTGTGTTATGAACCATTTTTATGCTCCAAATTCCTTGTTTATGCATCATTCATGATGCCCATGCAATAGAAGAGGGATTTACTTTTTAAATTTTAAAATTGAGACTGAAAGATATTCCATATTAAATATCCTACTAGTTCATCTATGTATGCAATATTTTTGTAATTTAATGTCCTGTACTGATATCTCAGTAGCAAATCACACTCAATAGAATATAGTACCAGAATACTGTGTCAACAGCTTCACTGAAACTTCTACATGATGGCATATAGAATCATACTTACTTAAATATTAAGAAGGAAATCAATGTAAAATACTTGGCAAGTACTTTCAGTTTGAAATAATCAATCTGGTGCATTCTAAGGCTGGATGAGGAAACTGATCATATATGACCCCTCTACTAGAGGTAGTACTATTACACTATCCCTAAGAGACAGATGTTTACTACTCATTAAAGTTTCAGATTCCATCATCATATAAATATGTTAATGTTCACTAAAATAAATCTCCAATTTTCGCATGACACAAAGATTCCAAAACCAGCAGGATTTTCACTGTTTTGTTCATTTTCAAAATCTGTGAGAACCTAATCCATGATAATTGTATTAGAATCATAGAATAGAATAGAATAAGGTTGGGAAAGACCTTCTAGTCCAACCATCAACCTGTCATCACCATGCCCACTAAATCATGCCCCTAAATACCACATCTACATGATTGTTGAACACTTACAGGGACAGTGGCTCTTCTACCTCCCTGGGCAGCCTCTTCCAATGCTTGACCACTCTTTCAGAGAATATTTTTTTCCCTAAATCCAACTTGAACCTCCACTGGTGTAACTTGAAGCCATTCCCTCTTATCCTATATATTCTTTCTGGTTAGCAATTGTTGTGCATTGCCATTGTTCCCTGTTTAGCTTTTATTTTATCCTATTCTATGTTATTTTGTCATTAGTAATTAGAAAGAAAAGCTACTGCTGTGTTTTAATTTGAAAATTATTTCCTGCATTGATACAGTCTTTGTGAGTTGAACTTTATCTCAAGAGAAATCTTACAGCTGAATTGCTTGTAAAGCTTTCAAATGACAATTTTTAGTAGATATAGCATGGTATACTCATATACATTGCAATAAATGAAAAAGAAAAGGAAAATTTTGTGATAAATATAATTTAAATCAATAAACTGGATAACTTCTCTTAAATGATCTTTTGTTCCCACAAAAGGTCAGATATTCTAGTGGTTCATAAAGATCCTGAATAGACAGGCATTTATTAATTCATAGAATCATGGAATCATAGAATCATAGAATCACCAAGGTTGGAAAAGACCTAAAAGATCACCCAGTCCAACCGTTCACCTATTCCCAACAGCTCCCACTAAACCATGTCCCTCAACACAACATCCAGCCTTTCCTTGAACACCCCCAGGCTCGGTGACTCCACCACCTCCCTGGGCAGTCCATTCCAGTGCCTGACCACCCTTTCTGAAAAGTAATACTTCCTCATGTCCAGCCTGAATCTCCCCTGCCGTAGCTTGAAACCATTCCCCCTGGTCCTATCACTAATGACACGAGAGAAGAGGCCGACCCCCAGCTCACTACAACCTCCCTTCAGGAAATGAGGTCTCCCCTGAGCCTCCTCTTCTCCAGGCTGAACATTGCCAGCTTCTTCAGCCTCTCCTCATATGGCCTGTGTTCCAGACCCCTCACCAGCTTTGTTGCCCTCCTTTGAACATGTTCCAGGGCCTCAATATCTTTTTTGCAGTGAGGGGCCCAAAACTGGACAAAGTACTCGAGGTGCGGCCTCACCAGTGCTGAGTATAGGGGAACAATCACCTCTCTGCTCCTGCTTGCAACACTGTTTCTGATGCAAGCCAGGATGCCATTGGCCTTCTTGGCCACCTGGGCACACTGTCGGCTCATGTTCAGCCGAGCATCAATCAATACCCCCAGGTCCATTTCCTCTACGCAGTCCTCCAGCCACACCGCCCCAAGCCTGTAGCATTGCCTGGGGTTGTTGTAGCCGAAGTGCAGTACCCAATTCCAATTTAGGAAAAGGAAAAGGAAAAGGAAAAGGAAAAGGAAAAGGA
>NW_024885532.1:2545221-2548137 GCF_019232065.1 Centrocercus urophasianus
GAAAAGGAAAAGGAAAAGGAAAAGGAAAAGGAAAAGGAAAAGAAAGATTAAAAACCAGATTGGACAGTTTTTGTCAAACAGGTATTAAAACAGAGACAATTATCTCAGTTTGGATGTTAGGAAATACTACTTCTCTGAAAGAGTACTCAGGTGCTGGAATGGGCTGTCCAGTGACGTGGTGGAGTCACCTACCCTGGAGGTGTCCAAATGTTTAGACTTTGTGTTGAGGGACATGGTTTACTGAGAACTATTGGTGATAGGTGGATGCTTGGATTGGATCATCCTGTAGATCTTTTACAACCTTGGTAATTCTTTGATTCTATGATCTTGCTGTTGTTACTTGTTTTAATATGTCTTTTAAAATTTTCAATCAAATATGGACCAGACAGCACAAATCGATGACTTGTCTAGTTTGATAAGAAAGTTTTACAAAAGAGTTGAAAAGAATATATATATTACATGTAGTGATACTTGCAAATTAGAATCTTAGAAAATAAGTTCAACATTTTTACATTAAAATATTAGCAGCTTCAATAATGAAAATCTTTCTTAAAACTTCAGATTGAAATATCAGAAAGTAAGCCAAATGTTCATTTTAGGCATTTGTATAGAAAACAACTTAGAAAATATTTAAGGGCCTTAAAAGCTTTTTCCACCATCACGTTTTCTGTCTGCTAAAATAAGAGCTGCTTCAAAAAATCCTGAACAACAACAAAGCAGCCAGTAGGAGGAAAATGTAAAAGTCTAAAGCTGTTTACTCTTTCTAAGCATGTGACAACATGTAGTCGTGCACTATAATTGACCAATGAACGCAGGTGGAGTATGAATAAAAGCATCAATAAAATTTGTGCCTGCAGCAGAATTGGTCACAGCCTGACCTGATGGTTGAGCACCAGGTGAGAAGATGTAGCTAACCCAGGGAACTCAAGTGCAAGCAATACATCTGAGTATGTAATGTATGGAAGGGATGAAACCTGAATCTACCCTTCCTCACCCTCCTCTACCAAAAAAAACAGCATCTCTTAAATAGAGACTGCACTTCTCTTGAGCTGTCACTGGTTGCTAGAACCCAATTTTTCTTTTTTGTTACCTGCTATTGTTCCATAGTTCCTGTATCCTGTTAGAAAGCACTCATTGCCTAATCTTCTTTTCAAAGAGAACTTTTTTTTTTTTTTTTTTTTTTTTTAATTACACTGGTGAATTCTATATTCTGGCTTATTTTTAGTATTTTCAGTGTTTTCTATTTACAGTGAATATTTATTTACTGAGAAACAGGATGTTTCTTTTCTCTGTGACTGTCTTCTGTCTGACTATATCTGACTGTAAACTATTAAAATGTGCTTATCATAGTATTATGGGGAATAGCCCTGGAGGTTGACATCATGTTATGCTTCTGATAAGCCCTGAAAAAAAATGGAGTTTTGGCTTTCTTTCTTTCCTTCGTTCAACCAAAAATTAAGTCTGTTATTAGTAAAAAGGATTTAAAGAGAGCTGCGTCCAAGTTTGACTCATCGTTGACCTTATCTACGTATAAGCAGCAGAGAGGGAGCGAATATGATTATATCCTTTCTCTCTCTTTGGTTGTACTACAGATAATTTAAATGACAGTATATTATTGCTCAGTACAGTATATTGTTGCTTCTTTGCTAAGAAAGAAGGAGATGTTATAAAAAGAAGTAGAGGAAAAAAAATAGGCTCAAGCCCTAGTATTTTTCTCTTATCCACAGGAGAGTCACAGAAAGGTGTCAGGCTTCTCTGCAGGATGAATTCTTCATCCTAAGAAGTGCTCAAGAAGTTCCAGCAGAGAGCATAGCATGCCAGCCTGGAAAAACTTACTGTTGTAAACTATTTCATCAACTACAGTACGATGCCTGACTGTTTGCTGCTTTTAAACTGTAACACAGTCTCCTTCTCCTATTTCTCAATGTGATAAAAAGTTTTCATAATGCACCACACAGTGCTAGTACATTTTCTAGCATTGTGTTCTGTATTTTGCATCCTGAAATGGAGTCTAGCAAATGTAAACAAAGAAATGAAGAAGAAACCTCTCTTTTTATTCCCTAGCCTTCCTTTTGTGGAATGCCACCGTATATTCAAGAAAAACTGTAAGCAACATTGTCACTAATGAATGCTGTCTGTTTTAAAGCTCATGGTGTTTTAAGTGGAAAGACAATTAAAACCTACAAAGTATTAAAGAAAACCATTGAGAATTTTAACGTGAGAGCAAATAGCAAAGCAGAATCCTATATATCAGATTTGTAACATCCAGTCTCTCATCAGGGAAATGGCCAGGTACACAAATCATTGACACAACATGCTAAAGTTCCTCTCTGCAAAGATAGGTACAACAGCCTTAATTAGTAAAAAGGAAATACCTGAGACTATTGGAAGCCTAACACTTTACTTAGCTTAGGCAGCATAATTAAATCAGAATTCCTATATTTTAACAAATTCAAACATGTGTAACCAAAAGTCAGTAAAAATGTATTATTCCCTGATCTGTAAGGTGTCCTCTAACAAACAAATTTCAGCAAAGATGGTTCTTCTTTGAAATGTCTACAGACAAAAATGAATGAATCAGTTCTCAAGACTTCAGGATCTCGTGTAGCACATGGAAAACAACAGTGGCAACATGCATTTTTCTTGTTGAAATAACCTGTGGTTGTGATAGGATGCAAACAATGTAGAATTTGTAGGAAAGAACAACAGCCCTCTACTCTATCCTCATGAGGCCAGTCTGGACTACTCTATCTCAGTTAAAGACAGAGAACTACTAAAGAGAGTACAGCGGTGGGCAACAAAGATGACTGGGTACCAGGAGCATCTCTCATGAAGAAATGCTGAAAGATCTGGGAGTATTCAGTCTGGAGAAGAGGAGAGGAGAGGAGAGGAGAGGGGAGGGGAGGGGAGGAGAGG
>NW_024885532.1:2548207-2606191 GCF_019232065.1 Centrocercus urophasianus
AAAATCTTTATATATATATATATATATATATATGCGTGTGTGTGTGTATGTTTGTCCCTGTTGTACTGGGAATGCATGCCATGGGCTGCAGTAATGCAGACTGTCCCGTCCCTGGAGGTGTTCAAGGCCAGGTTGGATGGGGCCTGGGCAGCCTGGTCTAGTATTAAATGGGGAGGTTGGTGGCCCTGCATGTGGCAGGGGGGTTGGAGATTCATGATTCTTGAGGTCCCTTCCAACCCTGGCCATTCTGTGATTCTGTGATTCTGTGATTCTGTGGATGCCTTTCTGCGTAGGAATCTGTAGGGAACTTGCTTTAGCAGAGAGATGGATCCCTTCAAAACCTCATGATTTTGTGATTCAGTGACAAGAATGAACTTCTTGAGAAGTGCATGTGATCTAACCAGGTTCTGGATAGTTCCTTTAAAAATGCATGTATTTTAAAAATCTTTGTTTTTCTTTTTAAATTATTTTTGAAAACAGTGGATTTACACATCTTGGTTTGTAAAGTGTAATATCACGTCACAATGCAATGATGAAATAAATGTATTTTATATGATTTCATCAATCAAAGGAGTATGTATTATATTTTATCAGAAAGGACACTAATATTAGCGAAATAAATGACAATATCTGTTCAAATATGACCCAGAATATAAAGAAAATCAAATCTGAAAGGAATACATGCTTTTGTTTAATGACAAATTGTTATCAACAGTAGTCTTCTTTTTAACATAGTATTAGAATAAAGTACCCAACTATTAGAAAAAGTCACTCAAAAAGAGGATCTAAATACAGCATCCAATCTGTCCCACAGGATGTATCAATAATTTCAAACTCTTAATAAAATTTTATCTCTGCTTACACATAGTTTACAGAATTATTTAATGAAATCATATGATAATTATTTCAGTTTATTTTTGTTTCATAAGCTTTACTAATGACTGCACACATTTTTTAAACTGAGGATCTTGTGTTCATAAGATCATATAAACATTCTAACATGTTGCCCTTAAACATTAGTATTTTACTGCCATGTAAGTCAGGGAAAAACTTTTCTTAGTTGATTTTAGACAAATCCATTTATCTCCCTCTTGTTTCCTATAAAAGACTCCTATAAAGACTCCTTGCTTCTTCTTCCATCTCTTTTCTATCATCTTTCTTCCCTTCCTGATTTCCCTAATTCATAATAGTGTCTGTCCTCCCCTTCCCCATCTTCCTGATTAGGATTACAACAAACTAGTCGGACCAACATTTCAACTGTTGTTTCTTACTCTCACGCCGGGTTTACATATATTAAAAAGAACCTCCTCTCCTTCGTATAAATTGGAGCAGAACAGAGAATCAGGGGGAATGTTATTGAGACAAGACCTTTTGTCTGAAATACCAGGAGTCTTGAATTTGTAAATGAAGCTTATCATTGGAAAGATTGGAAAAGCTCTTTCTTATTTCAGCAGAAAGTGAATTTCATCATCTCTTTAAGGAGACAACTAATATACATTACATTAAACACATTTTTGTTTTTCACAGATGCAGGCTCCAAACTCAAATTTACATACCAATGTTTAAACAACTTTTGTTTTCTCACTGCACAATGATTGAACCTAGATCCTTAAAGGTATCTAAAAAATCATAAAAGCAAATGCCAAAGAGAAAACTAGTATTAAAAAACAAATAACAACAACAAAAAACAGATTATTCCTTTTTAAAAATACTATTTATACCTATTTCTTCTGTGCTCATGGTAACATACATGGTTATACTGTTTCCTAAGCAGTAGTAAACAACCTTGAGTGACTGTGAGTGCGTGAAATGCTATTCTATACAATTTGATTTTTGTATTAAAAAGGAAAGGGATCCCAGTAATTCATAAACATAATCTTCATTTTGTTCATTGTTTTTAATTTAATACACATACATAGGCAATGTTGTTAACTCTCATGCAGTTGTCATGTCTCTTAATAGCTATCATTTGACATCAATAACCAGCTTTGGAAAGATGATTATGTAGATATTTCAGATTTCATTAAAGAGAAAAAATGTCTGATGTCTAACTTTTACAACACTAAACACTTAAAATATCATACCTATGAAGAAATAGCCATTTGGTCTTTCTCGACTATCTATTTTTCTATTTCTTTAAACATTTGAAGTTAGGAACGTTGAATATTTGGGAAATCTTACCCTATATTGGGAGATGCATATTAAATATTAGGATGAATTTCTTCACACAAGGAGTGTTAAGGCGTTGGAACAGGCTGCCCAGGAAAGTAATGAAGTCATTGTCCCTGGAGGTGTTTAAGAAAAGGGCAGATGTAGTACTTAGGAAGTTGATTTAGTGGGCAATATTGGTGGTAAGTGGATGATGGGACTAGATAATCTTAAGAGGTCTTTTCCAATCCTAATGATTATATTATTCTATATCACAAGTTCTATTTGAAGAAAAATTCTGACATCATTATTCTTTCTTGGATGCCTTCTTTCGCTGCCAGTATTTTTCTATTTTTCTCCCTATATATAATTTTCCTTCAACATACAAAAACTCTTCAAAAACATGGCTAGGTTCCAGTGTTAAAGTGAACTCACATATATTTATCCATCTTCCTTTCACAATGGTGTTACTGAGACGTGAGATGACAGTTCAGAGAGAATGGAAACATCCAAATAACATCATATTTTTTCTGTCTTTTTATGAGCTTATTGGTACTTCAACTGCACTGGTCAATAGATGTCCTGTACTTCAAAGTGCTTAAAGCTTCTGTAACTGATAAGCTAATGAGCAGTCTTCATGTCTTTCAAATTCCTAGTAGTAGACTTCATACCCTCTAGAAATTTATCTGAAACTTTGCATCATAAATTTTAAAGATCAACTGGTAACTTTTCAGAATTTAGGTTAATATAATAATAATAGTAAAAGTTCTAGTAAATCAAGAAAAAAATCTGTTACTCTATTCTGATATGTGTTTCTGTGCACATCAGCAGAAAGAAAAAAAAACAGTAGTAGGGAATTTATGATTTGCAATATTACAATGGAATAATCTTACTATGGATTGTTATTGGCAATAAAAAGGGAATAAAATTCAATAAAGGAGAAAGCGTGAAAAAATATAAAAACTTATGAGTATTTTTTTTCACTATCATATCAAGTAACATTAAAATTATAATTTTAGATCATTAAAATGACTAAGGAAAATTTCATTTTCTCATGGGTCAGTACATTTTTCACTATATATTTCTGATTTTATATGACATTTTCTAACCTTTTTATTAGACACTAACTAGATTATTATGTAGAAAGGACTTCTACTTTGTCAAGTAATATATTTAAGCAAATAAAAGAGCAGTCTTTCATCTTATGTACTTGTATTGCTCTAAATGGCTGCACGTATGCATATACATACATATATATACATATACATATATGCATATAAACAGAGATTATCTTCTTTCAACAGCATTTCAAGGCATTGCTCTGGGAAGATTGTTTTTTTTAATACTTGACATATGTTAAGCATTCCACTCAGGTTAGGGAAGATGGTTGTCTGATTGCCTGCCCTATTTTTCTTTCCCAGAGCAGACAGAGTATGCTTATCTGTTAAAAGCACTGCAGAGCTACATTAAGCTTGGACACCTGTAGAGCTTGTCAGCACAGGTTCTCATGCAGGTCACTGGTTGCTGGGGCAGCTTCAAGAACAGAATAACAAACACTGTTTGATATGGGGAAACACATTTCTGTCTCTTTTACTTATCAGTATACTTATAAAAAATCCTTTGGATAATGAAATAGAAAATTGTTCTGGATAAACTTGGCATTTGTATTAAATTCACTAATTTTTAATTGTTGATGCAATTATTTTTGTTCTTGAAACACTGGCACCTGAAAAAGTTGTTTGAATACCTATGACAGTTACAGATCTCAGTGAGGAGCTATAGAAACATCATGATTTTCTAGAATTGAAGATAAATAGAATTCCCAACATTTAAAAGCAAGGGAGACATCCTTATTCTGTAAACTTAATCATCTCCCAGTAAAGTTTACCTTTCATTATATTGTACTGTTATTTAATGGATGTATCCTTGAGATCAACTCAGGTGTTTGTGAAAGTTGCGATTCCCAGTGACATCTCATGTGGCCTGCATGGTCCTTTGGTGGTGCTAATGGATCTTCCATACATCAGTGCACCAACGCTGACACACCTAGGCAGCTTTCTCATCTTAGCTCTATCTAGAACATCTCAGATAATACTGTTTGCTTCAGTCTGGACATCTGCAACAAGTTTCTGAGTATATATATCAATGAATTGTCTACTATAAAGTAAGTAAAAATAGTGGCAATGCAGGTATATTTTCAGTAGTTTATATGAAGATACTGCTTACAGTGCCGAATCATTCCTGTGTAACCGTAGACACAGAATATTACATTCATTTCCTATAATCCTAGAACTTCGAAATTCTTCCTTAAATTAATGACTTGATTAGTCTATCATACAAAATTACTACAAGATGACCAGAAGTGATCTATTATTATGTAAAATAAGTGTACAAATATTACTTTTTTCCAGATGTACTTTAAATGACATAAAGTTTTGATCTTAAATGTGTACTGTTTTAAATTTTGGATTTAAAAAAAAAAACATATATGTATTTATAATTTAAAACCCCCCTAAATTTACTCATTAATGTATTTTCTCGTGCTTTCCTTTTAACATAAAACTTTTACTTTCACACTCTTCAAATTTAAGTGTTAGTTGTAGATAAATATTTATCCAAACATGCATAAACTATAGCAGATATGTTATTAGTTTAGTCTGCAAAACTCTGGTCTCATATAATTACCTAAAATAGATTTATTAACTTGCCAGCCAACATCACACAGTGCCTGGCTATCATCTGTATGTTCTTCATTTTATGTGCCTGCTTCTTGACTCATTAAAAGTACTGTAGGAAGCTTTTCACAAAATAAAATTCCATTATATATACAGTAGAAAAAATATAATGGAATTGAATTCTCATTATCACCATGATTCTTAAATTACTTATTTTTTAAAAATACTTTTCTTTTTAGTTTTAAAAATCTTGACTGCTAACTCCTTTTTCTTTTGCCCTATCAATTTTCTATGAACCACTAGTACTGCTGCTAAAATCTGAGTATAAATGTCAAAGTTGTATGCATAAATGAATATACTATATCTTGTTTTAGGCACTAAATTCGGGATAGACAACATTTAACTACAGATCTACCATCAGATTCTTCTGTAAGTAAACATAGGTGTCTTCTATAGGGATTTGTCTGTCTAAGATGAGTAAGACTTTTCCTATATCTAGCCCTCAAAGTGTTTGAGCACTTAGAAATCAATGTAGAGAAGTTGATTATGACTGGCCTGCTAAATTAAAAAGAACGAGTCAGACATCAGTCCTGGGACTTGGAGTCAAGTAGAACAGACTTGAATGATCCATACTATTGTCTTCTATCTATGTGCTTAAACTATCTTCTTATATAACTTCTTTTTTGAACAAAGCTACTGAGAGTGGTCAAAATAGAGATATAAAGGGAGCTAAGAGTTGAGCAGCAAGTATGGCCAAGTGCCTAGCACACATTCTCTACATGACTATATTTCATGTTGAAATATAGGTACTCGCATCCACAATGAAGCTGAATTTGTACCATCCATGTACTGTAAAAGAAGTTGAATTTCTTTGTACATATTTCACGTATATCTCTCGAGAACATTCCACAGAAAAAAATCAGCTGTCAGAAATGGGTGCTGATCCCTTTGAGGAATCCAATGATTTCATCAAGCTCCTGGATTACTGTCCTCCTAACTATGATGAAATTATTTACAATTTAAGGTTTGCTACAGACTTACTAAGTATTAACCAGTGACTGTGTACCGAGAGTGGTATCTGCAGATGCAGAGAAAAAGCCCTATCAGATTCTTATGACCAATTCTGTAATGAACTAAAAGAGAATCAAAGGAGAAACAATAACAAGTAGGAAAAATGTTGAATAATTCATAGATTGAGTTATGCACAATGTAAAATAAAAATATAAAAGTTAATTTTTTTCTGGACTAAAGATTTTTGCCATTCTTCACATTGTTGCTGTGAAACCTTCCATTTCTGTACACTTTTTACTCTCATCTAGTAAACTGGAAGTTCAGGTAGAACAGTATTTACTATGGTGAATTATGAACAACTGATGATTTTCCTATAGATTATATTAAACATCAATTTACTACATGAATTATTTAATCAATATTAAATAGAAATATTCACAGAAGGAAAAGATTAGTTTTCTAAACGGGACAGACAAAAAAGGCTGTGTTCACTAACTTCAAACACACAAATGAAAAACTCATCATTGGTAGAGAGTCATTATCTGTGTAGGTTGAAGGTAATGCCCCCTATTTATTTCCATTAAATCTATAATAAATACAAAAAGCAAAATAGCACTACTTGATAGAACAAATTCTTAGCTACGAAACACTATTTTTTAACATATTCACCATTATTACATATACATTTTTGCATAAGAGCCTGCATGCTGTAGTCATAAAAGTAAAAATCTGCATGAGTGGAGGTGACCAATGTTTGTTGTCACTGCTGAAACACACCACTGTGCCAATATCCATGGTTGGACTCTATAAATGATCAGCAAGCATCAGTGAATGTCAGTGGGTGCTGTTTTTTTTTTCATCAGAGTGCAATTCAATTCCACACCTTTGCTTCTTGTGCACTTTTGCTTCTATAGGCACTTCCATGTAAAATGACGTTTTGTCAGACTACCCCTCTACTACTGTCTGTCTCACCACAATAAAATGTAATGAAATGTTGGTGGGAAGTTCAAACTTTGCTGCTATACCACCAACATCCACCTCTGATTTTGTGGGCCAACATAATAAAAAAGGGAGCGTTACGTTTGGAGCCGTCCCTGTAAAAATATATTATTATTATTATTATTTTTACAGTTATAATCCCTTGTTTCTTCCCCTGAAGTATATTTTTTTGATTCTTTGGGACCTGCAATTTGTAAATGTCAGGTCATAGTTGCTTGTATTCTTTTTTGAAAAAGTTCACCTTCTATGACACTACTTAAATGTGCTGAGCATTTAACAAGAGGAGAGTTCGTATTGAATTGGAGGTGATGAATAATTCATAAAGTCCAATTTAACAATTTTTTTCTGGGTATTAGATGATAATTGAGAATTGAGCATAATTAATGATTCCTAAAATACCATCATTTGAATTTTTACTCAGTAACATCTAGAAGATGTAGAAAAAGTACACGTTTATTATTTCTTGTTAGATGCAAAACACTCAGCAATTCCAGCGTGGAAATAAAAAACTAAACATTTCTTAGTGTCCCATCAGGATAATTTGACAAACCTCACATTCCCGCCTTGTCTGTGGAAGGAATTTGCTTAGGTATACTACCTTTTCCTTTTTGCCTAAAGATTTTATACATGGGTATCTACAGATATGCCTCCTGTTCTATGATGTTGGCCTGTGATATCTGTGAAATATGGTGGTGTCATGACAGTAGAGGTTGAACCTTCTCACCAATATTCTGTTACATTTTGTTGTAGTGAAAGATGGGAGCAGAGGTGCAATCTGACAAAATGGCATTTGACTTGAAAGAATGTATGAAACAAAGTCTGTCACTGAATTCTTTCATGTGGAAAAAAATGCACTCAGTGGCATTCAATGATGCTTGCTGAATGCTTATGTAGACCAATCAGTGGATGGTGTCACAGTGGGATGGTGGGTGATGCATTTCAGTAGCAGTGACAGCAATATGAAAGACAGGCCATATTCCAGACATCCATGCAGATTTTTTTTGAGTGCAGCATGCAGGAACTTGTCCACTGCTGGTAAAAATGCATAGCAAATGGTGGTGACTATGCTGAAAAACAGTATTTTGTAGTTGAGAATTTGCTCTATTGAATGGTGTTATTGTGTTCTTTGTATCCATGAAAATGAAGAGTTGTAGTTTTTATAGAGATAAAGAGGAGACATTACTTTTGTAGCAACCTATGTGTATTATGTCGTATAGAGTCTATTATCAATGCCCGGGAATGAAGTTAAGGAAATCTATCATGAAATACTAAAAGTAATACTATTTAAAACAATTTATCTTTGGAATTTTTTATATTAGTCAAGATTTCACTCGTGTTCTATCTCATATTCTGTCATGTATTTGTACATAACTTTGGGAAAGCAATTTGAAGTCAATTTTTCCTTGGTGTGTATCCTATTGTACTTATTGTTTTTGTTGTTGCTGTTTTGTGGTTTTTTTTTTCTTCTTGTAAAATGTTTATATTTCTTTGTACTAGAGAAGATAGGAGTTTTTGTGTGTTTTGTATTCATTGACATTAAACTAAACTGTAACATCAGAAATGGTCACTCTGAGGCATGATGGTTCCACTCCTGAAAGCAGGAAATCCTGTAGCAAGACAAAAGTTGATGTAGATTTACGTAGGCTGCTGTGACAATACATTTTTATAAGCTGTTCAGTTTTCCCTGTCTCAAAGGCAATAGACAGTATGTGAGAATCTTGCATGGCAACTGCTTCAACTGGCCTAACACTTAATTATGCTGAATGTAAATTGACTAGGCTGTATTATCACTTTTACTGAAAACTCAAAAAAAGAATTTTACTCTGTTTCAAGTTTTTCAAGACACCGAAACAGGCTTAAGCAGTAGATACTTGGAAATATCAGATTAAAGTTCTTGCAGAATACCTACTATCAGCAAGTTCAGACAACCTTGACAGTTTTACTCCAATACCACAGTTTTAAACCCTTTTCAGTTATCCGATTTTCATATTGCTGCTAATGAATCCCACTGATGGAGTTAAGAATTGTGTCCTAGACTACAATTCATTATTACTCTCTAAGGCTTTCTACTCTGGGATGTGGCAGGAGACAGATAACTTTATTGAAGAACAAAGACTCTTGTGTTGCCTAGGTCAGGCAATTGTATTGGTGTAAAGAATGTTACTGACACTCATTTTTCTTTCTGGAGACTCATTTATCTTCTAGGAGTCAACCTCTCTCAGAGTCAAACCATTAGTGATCATCATCAGAATGCTGCAGTGTTAGCTCAAATCTCTTCATGTTTTACAGTGAAATTTTACTTTATGACAATAAGTCTAATGATTTAGAGATGAAATTGCTTCAGAAGTTTCTTGAAGAATTTATTTGCAAGTTGTCTTAAAAATTATAAACTGCTGAATCTGTGAATTTATTTGTTGACAAATCTTGTTGTCTTCACTCTCAAGTACAAGTACAGTACTGAAATTCCATATTTTTTCCTAACTCTCACATTGCCTGAAAACAAATGGTTAACTGGAATATAATCACTTGTATTAGCATGGATGCTGAGAAGGAGAGAGTTTAAAAACTTTGTGGGAATTTAAGCAAGAAATGAAAATTAAAGTTGATACCCGGGGAATTATAATCTCTAACCTTGTGTTTGATGTAGCAACACTATTTCAAAGGAGAATTTAAGACCTACGCAGAAAAAAAACACCCACATTACTTAATCACAAAAGTGAATTTGCTCAAATTTTGCATTATTTTATTAATAATGGTCTTAATAATGGCTTGTGAAGGTTCTAATCCTTCACTACTGTTAGGAAAAATAGCAAACTTTAAAAGTCACATGTAGCAAAAGCATTTGGGGAGGATTCAGATAAACCGCAAAATAATCTTAAAAGATTTACAAGTGCATTTGCTGATACTTTTGGCCTCTAAGATTTAAACTTGAAGCCTGACATAGGACCAAGATTTTTTTTGTTCATCTGCTGATTGCTTCTGATAACTTTCTTTTCTTCCACCTTCTTGGAAATTACATCCAGAATAAGTTGTTCCATTACCTTCTCAAGGTTTGTGGCCTACTGGCCTGTAGATTACCAGCTCCTTTTTCTTGCTATTGGAAGACTAGAGTGACACTGGCTTTCTTCAAGTCCTCAGGCATCTGTCCTGTTCTTCATGACCTTTCAAAGGTGATAGATCTCTCAATGCTTGTGTATGCATCCCATTAAAGCCCATGGATTTTTGTGCACCAATTTTTTGTCTAAACATTCTCTGACCAGATTCTCCTTGACCAAGAGGAAGATTCTCTCTATCTCCAGGGTCTGAGATTCCTGAGGGGCAGTATTAGTATGAGTATTAGGAGACTGAAACAAATAAGGTGTTCAGTAACTCCACCTTCTCAGTGTACTTCATTACCAGGACAATCACCCCATTCAGCAATGGACCCACGTTTTCCCTAGTCTTCCTTTTTCTTTGATATACTTAAACAAGATTTTCTTGTTGCCCTTGAACCTCCTTCACCATCTTTAATTCTAAGTGGGCCTTAGCATTCCTTGTTGCATTCCTGCATTTCAGCTGTCTGTAGAAGGCCTCATGAACTCCCTCCTCATGATCAGGTGGCCTATATATAGTAAACATTCACAGTGGTGTAACTCAGAGCAACCTGCCCTCTAATTGTTATTCTGAAGCTCTCTGCTCATTCATCATCCATACGTATGTGGAGATGGATACATTACAGTTATTGTCTCACATAAAGAACAGCTCCACCATCTTGCCTTACCGGTCTGTTTCCCAAGGAGTACATAGCCACTCACAACAGCATTCTAGTCAAGCTAGAATCATGTCATATCAATAAAGTGTATTTTATTTAGCAATACAAATCAAAGCTCATGTGGAGATTCAATATATTAAAAATATAAAAAAAAAATGTTGGAGATTCATGACCCTTGAGATGCCTTCCAACCCTGGCCATTCTGTGAAAAGCACCAAGTGAAACTGAGTTCACTTATATAACTGAACAGAGGAAAATAATTATTGTTTGTTTTGATGTCTTACAAATAAAGCATATAGTCCATAGAATGTCCTATGTTCCTGGTCAGAAATACAATCAGGGTAAATTTTTAAATCTATGAGGCTTTGATCACAACATCCCCGTTTACTTTAAAGTGCAGTGAGGGCCAAGCAGACACCCTGCAGGCACTAATAAGATATGGACTACAGAAAGATATTCCAAAATCCTTTGTGACACATCTTCTTGCTTTTTAATTAAAAGTGGAGTCATGTAACTAAAATACATTGGTGGGCATTATGAAGAACATTTTACACATTGGTGAGTTTAATGGAAATTTACAGGAGAGAAAATGTATAATAGACTACGATGTCTGATCAGGAGTCATCAGTTCATTTTTTTGAGGAATACTCTGTGCTTACTCAAGACAGTATTTTGAGTATTTTGATTTCTACGTATTTAGAATTATAAAATGCTTTTTACTATGCAGAGAAAAAAAAATAAAAAATGAGTAACCACCACAGATGACATTCTGCTGTCCTGTCCTCACAAGTTCCCGGTTGAGGGAAAAAAACGTTGAGGAACAAATAAAACAAAACTTCTCAAAGACAAGTCTTATAACAGTACAGATTGACAGTATGAAGAGAAAATGATGCAAGAGAAATTCCCCATCCATTAGACACCTTCCTAAGCTACCTTCTCTATTGGAATACAGGCAGTGAAAATACAGACAATGAAGACTACCTAAAATTAAGTCAGATGTAGCAATAAGATAAGTGATTTGCAGAAATCTTTGGCTTTGTTCTAAGGAGAATGTGTCACTAGTGCCATGATATATCAATTAAATGTAGAGGCTGTCAGTTTAAATGTCCCAGCTGATGTCAACTACTGACATAAAACTAAAAGACAGAAGAGATCTCTAAGATACCTAGGAGTCAAGCATTAAAAGTTTTTATTGGAACAATACAGTACTTTGAACTGTACTTGGAAAAGAGTGAGAAGACAGAGTAAATATTTCAGAACTCGTGCAGATCTTTCCTGCTTGTAAAAATCTGCTAGCTTATGCATAGTTTTCAGGTGCAAGTTTAGTTCTGCTCAGATTTATACATTTGTAAGCAATCCCCAAATAAATCATGTAGTATCCAGAGCAGATGCATTCTAATACAAGCTTGATCAAATATTAAGGTATTTCAAGTAACAGGACAAGTAGAAGTGAATTACTTCAATACACTTCTGAAAAAATGTTTTCTTATTGTTACGTAGTTGGAGTCATGATTTCTTTGTATTTTCTGAGACAAGACACAGGTATATTTACTGTAGCATACAAATCTCAAATCTTTTGTATTTGTACTGCTTCAGTGATGCTCTTAAGTTCTAATGAATAATCAGATGCCTAGAAAACAGTTGTCTGAGTTTACCTCTCTCCAAAACCATGACAGATCATAATATACAACAAAACTGTTTATTTATTTCAAACATGAATTAAAGAGATAGTACATACGTAGGTCATCCTTCTAGACCATACTGTCAATCCTAAATATCCCTATAGCTTACTTGTGATAAGATGCACAATTTTTTTTTTTTTAAGAAATATTCAAAAATCTGCTTTAGTGAGTTTAGAAGAAATTCATCTGTTAGAAGAATTGTCTTATTTTAAAACCATGTCTTTACACAGCAACTCTATTTAAAAATATTTAAATAAAACTAACTGGGAGAAGATCACTGAATGATATTTTTTTTCTAAAATGAACTGAACATTAATCAGTATATTTATCACATATTATTTCAAAAAACAACAAAAATTATTCCTGTTATACAACTTATACGTATATGTAACTTATATGTACATGTATTATATGTAGTATGAAACTCCAGAAGCTTCTAAAGTACAGTGGCATATCTGTTGCTCTGTTCCACCTAATATTGCTGTCATGCTGGCAGAAGTATTGAGTACCATTTTAAAAAGAGATGTTCTTTCCTTTCCTAACTTTAGCCATGGATTTAGTTGAATTTTAAAGTTTGCTCTCAATAGCATTCCAGTTTAGTAACAAAAATGAAGATGTAATTTTTATCTACTGTGCAGCTGAGGTCATAAAGGATTAATCCACTATTCATTTACTGAATATTAAAACTTTCAACAGTCTCACTGTACTGTGATACCAGAATCCTTTATCTTTCATTGGTGAGGTCTATTTCTAAAGAATGCTCCAACTACCTCCATCTCTAACATTACAGAATGACTGGAGTGGAAGAAACCATAAAGATCATCTATTTCTAATTCTCCTTCCATGGATGGGGTCAAAGCCCAATCCAACTTGGCCTTGAACTTTTACAGACAACATGTCCCAGTGTCTCACCACATTCCAAGCAAAGAATTTCCTGCTAACATCTAACTCAAATCTACATTGTTTTAGTTTTGAACTATAAACTTTTGTCTTATCCCTACACTCCTTGATAAGGAATCCTTCTCCAGCTTTCTTGAAGGTCCCCTTCAAGTACTGGAAGTTCACCATGTGGTCTTCCAGGAGATTTTTTTTCTCCAGGCTGAATGAACCCAAATCTCTCACCCTGTCTTTCACAGGAGAGGTGCTCCAGCTCTCTGATCATTCTCATAGTCCTCTACTGGACTCTCTGCAACAGGTCTGTGTCTTTATAATGTTTGAGTCCTCAGAGCTGAACACAATACTTCGGGTGGGATCTCATGAGAGCGATGTAGAGGGGGAGAACCACCTCCTTTGACGTGCTACTCACACTTCTTTCGATGTAGACTAGGATGCAGTTGGATTTCCAGACTGCAAGCACACATTGCTGGTTCATGTACAGGTTTTCATCAGCCAGCACCCGAAAGTCCTTCATTCTTTGTCCAGCCCTTATCTGTGTTGGGATTACCCTGACCAGGTACTCATTGAACTTCGTGAGGATTGCATGGCCAGGCTCTACAGCCTGTCAAGATCCTAGGCACCTTGCCCAACTGAAAAAAGAAAAAAAATTCTCCATTGCAAATAGATTTTTGAATAGATATCTGAAATAAAACAAGTCTCTTCAAATCTCTGTACTGTGAAGTGTCTATGTGAGAAGCAATTCAAGTCTAAACAATGTTAAAATGTACTAAATTTTCCTAATTTGTAAATTAGTGAGTCCTGTTTTTTTTTTTTTTTTAATCATAATTCATTTTCCTTAGATGACTAAAGGTCATTGAAATGTTTCTTCTTTCAGAAAAATAGTGTGCCTCCATAGAGCAATTCATGCTAATTCATGGACATATGGCCTTTCAAATCATTAATTATATTAATTTCACTGCTTTCGCTCATACACTCAGTCAAAAAGGCAGAGAAGAAGAGGGCTATAAGGAAATAATATATGGTATTATCAGTGCCATGTCCAAGAGAATTATTTAATAATAACTAAAACTAGTTTTTTGTTAATAAAGCCTAGTCATTTTCTTGAACTGTATACAGGACAACCTGTGAACTTTATGAAGTTTGTTCACTATTCTCTGTATCAGCCTTGATGATTAATAATTCTACTCTCAGTAGAAGGAGAAATATTCAAAAGCCATAATGACAAACCTGAATCTAATCAGAACACATTTTGAACATGTCACAGTATCTTGATCTTCATTATTGCTAATGACATTTTGTAGCTAATACTGTATACAGAGTGAGTTAAGCAATATTCTTTGGTGAGATACACTCACTGAAATGTACAAAAAAAAATTTACTTAGCGTATAATTTATTTTGGTCTTTTTTTGATCATTTCCTGAGGTTGTAAATGTAACCTAAATAAAATTACAAAACTTAAGAGACCAAAGAGGAGAGTTAAAATTAAAAAAAAAATAAAAATAGACACTTATTTTTGTCACGCAAACAATAGACAAGTCTTTGCATCTGGAATAAAACAAATGATACCTGGTGTTTTTGAGAAAGTGAAATGAGTGACATTTTAATAGCTTTTTACCTCCTAATTTCCTGTTATCTTAAGACAAATTAAGGCTCTACGCAAGGATTACTGCAGCATATCATACACACATACCACCATCCTGAATATCTCCTGGAAATCTACTGGGAGGTTGATTCTGAAGCCCTGGACAAGGTCATCTGGTACAGAGAAGTGGGGAGAAGTCAGCCATGACATGACTCTGAAGGCACTTACAGTGCCAAAGGAGTTTGCACAGAAAAAGTACAGGTAGAAATGATATGTCTTTCATTTACAAACATCTGAATTATCTGAGCTTGCATGTTATTCTCTCTGCAGTGTAACTAAAGAAATTTTCAAATTTCATTAACAAGAAAAAGAATTGCAAATCTTGATATCTTAATGCTATGTAATCAAACTGTAAATTCCTTCTTTGAAGGATAGTGTAATCAATCATTTCTTCATTATTTACACAAGAATCATTTGACTCTTGTAGGAAGGATTTTTCAGATTTCTTCTAAGGAACAAAATTAATGCTTTGCAGATGGATTTTAGTGTCTGAATACCAAGCTGTTTGTGTTCATTGGCAATACATTATACCAGTATGCACTCAGAATTACATCATTCAGATCCACGACTAGTTTTCTCTTAATGTTTTAAATACTCAATTCTGTATTACATTTCTACTAATATAAAAAATGTATAAGCTATTCATTCAAAATGTTTACGCATGGAACTGCATAGGCATTTTTTAATTAAATGAATTGCTATACCAAAGCAATACACTTTTAATAAATAATAATAAATAGAAATGTCTCTGTAGTGAAATTACTGTGGGACATTTTAGAAGGTTCCCCTCCAGCCTCACCAAGCTCTTATTTAAAACTTATTTTCTTTATTACTTACCTAAAAGGTCAGCTTGTTCTAAAAAATATCCCTGCCATGGACAGGGTTATAATCCACTAGATCAAGCTGCTCAAGGTCCCATTCAACCTGATCTTGAATGCTGCCAGGAATGGGGAATCTACAACTTCCCTGGGCAACATGTTCCACTGCCACACCACTCTCTGAGTAAAGACATTATTCCTGAGACCTAACCTAAATATCCCCTTTTAAAACCACTCCTCTTTGACCTTTCAGTATCAGACTATGTAAAAGTCTGCCACCATCTTGTTTACAAGCTCCCTTTAGATACTGTGAGTCTGCAGTGAGATCTCCCTGGAGCCTTCAAGGCTTTGGGATGCGTATCTATAGGCCCTATAAATTTGTACATGTTCAATCTCATCAAGTGGTCTCAAACTTTCTCTTAGCTTACAGTGGAAGGGATTTTGTCCTCCTTACACTCATCTACATGTTCAGGGATATGAGGAACATGGGAAGCAAGCCATACTACCAGTGAAGATTGAGGCAAAGAAGTTGCTGCATATGTCAGCCTTTACTATGTATGTTCTTGCCATTTCTCTCTTTTCATTTATCATAGGAAATACACTCTCCTTGGCCTTTTTCTTCTGACTAATGTACCTAATAGAATCATTTCTTGTTATTTTCATGTGACTTGTCTGGTTCGATTTCATCTGTGCCTTGGCATTCCTGTTCTCATCTCACATATCCAGGCAGCATTCCGTTCAGCTTCCAGGACCAGACAAGTGTAGGATGGAAGGAGTAATTGAAATAGCACCAATTTAAGTCAACATAGACTTTTAGAAGTATATTGTCCAGTTTTCAAATTATGATATGTATTATATATATATATATGATCTTAATAAGTACTTGGAAAAGCTAGACAAATTAAGCCATTTTATTTATTTATTCTACTTCAATTTCCTTTAATCTCTTTAATAAGTTGTGTCTTAAAGCTTCATTTTATTTCTTGTAAGCAAACATAGCAACCATTAAAAACATTCACAGCTGGGAAATTTAAAGAAACTTACATGCAACTAATGTTTAATTTGCATGACATTAAAGGCTGCCTTGTCACTGGCAGCTTTTGGATGAATTCTTTGAACTGTGTAAGAAAGCAAAATGTAGAGTGCGATTCTCACCTAAATATGCTCTCAATTCGTTTGGATACGGAATGGATCATAATATACCCACAATAATACTGATTTATATCTGATCTTTTTCCTAGTACGAAAGATTTTTGTACTATTGACTCATTCTGAGGTGAACTTTTTTTAAGCTTCCCCTTTTCAAACATTTGTTTTGAAATAATAGTATTTTTTACTCAATGCTAAACCGAGATTAGTGACAGTCCACCAAAAAACTTTGAATAAAGTGACACCATCTGCTTTGGAGACCTGGAACAGTTGTTTTAGGAAAGAAATCATGCTGCACTGTGAACACCCAGAATAATCTTTTTGACAAATACACACAGTAAATGTTCACGCTACGCAATATATGGGCAAGACAGCAGCCATTTCCAGCAAACACTTTGAGCAATTCAATTGGACAGTACCGGAATTAACTTCTGCTTTACCATGGAATGAAGCCAAGATCCTGCTATTTGGCCACCACCCTTTTCTCCCTCATAAAACATGCACACAATATCTAACAGCTCTCTGACATCAAAATTTCCACTAACGTATTTGCCAAGTAAATGCAAGATTCCATCAAAATTCAAGTATCTTGAAACTTTGACTGTTTTCATTTGGTTGGAGAATGCAAACTGACCTCATGTAATACACATTAAAAAATAATAACAAAGAAAAAAAAAGCTGTATGGAATATGAAGAGAATTAAACGATGTGTTTTCTATTTTCTACTAGTATTTGTATGAGAGATCTTGATTCAGTTATCTATGTAACAAAAAACAAAAGCAATTCCAGCCAGTTTTCAACACCTGCTTCAACAAAGCCATTCAAACTGTAAACACCATACCTGTATTGACTAGCCTGAGTAGTTTAGATCACTGAAGACAGGCCTCTAAGATCCCTTAACAGTCATTAAAGAGGCATAATCAGTGCATTGAGGAAGACAAAAACTGGTCTAAGTGAAGGTCTTTGGCATGATCAGATCTAGACCAAGAGTCAGGTGAGACTCTCTTTAAGTCTTACAGTAAAATTAGGTGACTGTACAGAAATAAATACAGTGTGCACAAATCCAGAGATATTATCAATAAGAAATAATTTATGTCTCTTTTTATGAAGAATCTGCTTCAGTCATCAAAGTACCTAAAGTTTGCATTGTATTTGGTAACAAAAGCTGAACGTATAATCTGGCAAGGATAGATCAAAAGCTTAATGATGTCAAGAAATTATTTTCCACCTTTTTTTTTTTTTTTTTTCTCCATTCCTCTGAGATTTTGAGTGAGACCTCCAAAGAGGATTCAGATTCTAGGAATTTATCATCTCAAATAGTGCTTGATTGTTCTTCAGTGTTCAGATTGCAAGATACTGTGGCATAGATAGGAAAAAAAAAAAAAAAAGGATAATTTTGGCATTATAAATATATAAATGCATGACTTTTATGCTCTTTCTCCCACTGTTGGCCTTAGACTAAGACATTTATGCAGTTATTCACTTGAGCTTTTATAAGGAGGTGCTCTACTCTCGATCTCTTCAGGTGTTAATTTTGTATTTTAAAAGGTAATTATGATATTTCTAATCCCAAATGCATTATTTTCTCTTAGTTGAGGATCATAAAATGGGAAGAGAGGGGGAGAGCAGAATTCTATTTTTTAAATTAAAAACTTAGCAGGTCACCTTTTAATAGATTTATCTTTGCACAGGGATTTATATATGTGCAGTAAAGACATAAAAGTAGAGATAGCAATTAAGAACTATCCTATGGGATATTATTATGTAAAGATATCCTTTCTCCATCAGTAAAAAGCTGTGTTTCCTATCAGATGTCAAACGCCCTGAGCACAGCTGTCAAAAGGCATTAAAGGAGAAATCAGCATGTAAACCATACACAGCTCTGTGCAGGATTGGATCCTAGATGTAATGAATAACCTTCTCATATTTTAAATTATACTTGACATCATAAGGGAAACATGAGATGAAAATACATTTATTGTTCCTCTACTTGTAAGCAAAAGAGAGAAATGTTGGTATGGCCATCAAAATTGAGCCCTTAAACATCCCTGTCCATGGAACTCAGTAGAAGAGGAGAACTGATAAAAAATGTATTTGATCAAGCTTGCTAGCCTAGAATAAATAATTCAGCAGAAGGAGATGTTCAAAACACCACATGCTTTTGTTTCTCAAAATAAGTCTTTTAATTAGCCCACTGTAAGCATGATAGATAATACACCGGAGAGGTAAAAGTGACCAGTGACTTTTTCAACAAATACCAATTTCAAGAAATGGGTACAAAGAGAAGATCTTTAGTAAAGCGTTAATGTAATGCTCTTAGGCTGCAAATTACTCTGATCCTTGTTAAGATTACCATGGTCAGGCCTTTAGACTGCTAATTACAGGAACAGTTGAGGAGCTGCCCTTAGAAAAATATTCATATTTTCTTTATTCAGTAGTCTTCAATATTGTCATGGTTCTATGATTTTTTGTTTTTTGGGTTTCAGTATTCCACATCAAAACATCATGTAGTGTACGGGGCATTAAAGTGTCACTGCCCCAATCCCAGGTACCTATCCCTGTACATTACAGCAGTCACGGGATCTGGCCCTTCTGGGTGGGGGGCGCTCTCTTGCTGCCTTGCAGTGGGTGCTGAAGGTGCTTTCCTAGCCGTTCCAAGCTTTTCAGGTTTGACTCAGTCCCAGGAACTCTCTTTCTCATCTTGTCTGATTCATTAATCTCAATTTCAATTAAATTGTATTATATTGTGTTATCTTGTATCCAGTATTATAGTAAAATAAGTTTTCCTCCATAGATTGTTGCCGCTGCTCTTTTCCTCCCTTCCTTCCTTGTCATTTCTGTGGGACTGGGGTGGGGGGAGAGGGCAGAGGCCTGTCGCCCCCTGTCATGGACATAGATTGATCTGGTCAACTCCATGACAAATATCAATAGTTTTCTTCAGTTCAGACTTAAAAAAGGAAAAAAGAAGAAAAAAAATATATATATATAGGCATATTGTTAGAAAGATCATTAATTAAATATTGGGACAATAACAAAAACTGTTTATTTCATTGTTTTATGAGGGACCCTCTTTATTTGTTTGTTTGTTTGATTGTTTATTAGAAATGCTTAAGTGCTTGTTTAGAGTCTGTATAAAATCTCTATACCAATACATTTGATGCCTCAATATCTTTCTTTAAAATTCCTTACACAAATAATAATCTTTGACTTTCTTTTTTAAATTAGAGACAGGTTACTTGGATTCAGAAAGGCACCTGTAGCAATTTTGAACAGTAAATAGTTGTACAGGAAGTTAATAAAGAATTATGAAGTTCAGCACCGATATAATAAAAGATTATATCACAATAGATAACAGGTAGAGCAATGCTTTTCTCCATGGGATTTTGAAAAGGATGTGAGTTCAATTATATTCTTAGGAACTTTAATCCTCATTTTCTGTTCACTGCAATAAATACATTGGGAACAAATTTACTCAGTTAACTGCTGAACAATATTGATTATTTTCAACCGATAATTTCAAACTTTTCCCGGGATACGAGTGATTTACTTTGATCACATTTATCAAACTGAGGCCATTTCTAACACAAAAGAGAAAACATATCTTATACATGGAAAAATGATTACTTATTCCTGTGTTACAGAGAGAACAAAAGAACTTTGCTTAAGGTTTCTTTTTTCAAAATTCAGTCTACAAATTATGTTATTGCTTATATCTATCAAGTTCACTATTGTCAGACTGGATGTTAAGGGAATGATCTTGGGTGTCTATAGTTGTCTTCATTATCTCATGGTTTCTGAGAAAAATATATATCTCTAGGAGATAATTTTGAGTATTTTTTACTATAATATAGTGGATAATATGTAAAATAAAATGAAATGAGTTCGCATAACAGTGATTAGCAAAAATATTTACTTTGAATCTTCAAGAACACTTGGCTTCCTTTTGACATGAAGTGCTGGGTTTCACAGGTTCTTACTTTGCAAAACAATGCCACACTACCTGCAAAGGAAAGGCAGGTGTGTTGGCTCAACTCTTCATGTAAAAACAATTCTAGAAGGACATTTAACCAGAATTTTCAAGTCCCAATAATTTGTCCAGAACAGTAGCTGCAACTTTGACCCAGACCTTTGTTGATTTTATCTCTGGTTTCTAGGACAGGCATTTCAGTGAAGTTGTGAAAAGCCTGGGAATGAACAGATAATATATTGTTGTTCAGGGTTGCAATGCTTTTTGAGTTTATTTAGAATGAGGCCTTTGCGTGTGGTAGCAGATGATTTTTATGACAGTTCTTCTCTCCTTACAAAATTCCCTTGGTAGACTCAGATTCAGACCTGTGCTATTAATGTGGTAAATGCATACGGCTGCCTCGAGCCATGGAGGGACAGGAGGGACTCTTGAGAACAAAATAAGGATACCCACTGCATGCACTGAAATCAGTGACAACATGTTGGTCATATATATTCAACCAATGAAAGTAAATTTACATAAGTATACATAAAAACAAGCTCTTAACATAGTATCTTAGTATCTAAAAGCAAATTTACTTCTAACCTCATACCTTTCATTATTGACAGTCTCATTTCATTCTGTTTTAGCATTGAATTTTACTGCTTTAATTTAATTTTAAACTGTAAGTATTTATCAGCAAATTCTGTACATGAATCAAATTTACTTTGCAAAAACAAAATGATTATTTACAATCTCATGATTCTTCCTTACCAGACTTTATTGACTTGGAACTGCTTCATGATTCTCACACTGAGGCCTCAATTGTAGAATGGAAATTTTCAGGAATGGAAGTCACACTTTTGGGACTCTGCCCATCATGTTCATTTCTTCTACTTTTTAACAGGAAAAAAAGAAAGCTACCTATGTATGTATTTAGTTTGCTGCTAATTCTCCTTGTAAGAAGAAACAATGTCCCTATTTAGTAAGAATGCAAATTTTTGCAGTCACTGGGTCTTGACTGTCACTGACATGCAAAGAAGGACATCATTTGTCCTTCAAAACTTTGAAAAATCTCTTCTAGTTATTAAACAGCTTCGTTAACATCTTGGGAAACACCTAATCTCAGCTGGCTGATTTTCACATGTTCAATCTTATCTTTATGGAGTGTTCATATTACTTCTTTTCTAAAGAAAATTTTCAAATCAAAATAACATCAGTTATTTTTAAATTGCGCAATTTTATCTTTTTAATAGATCTATTTTCTCTCCAGCTATGATGTATTAAGTCTTTCTCTTTCACATTGACCTCCATGTATATCTTCAACACATTTTGATTTTTTGCTCACTTTGTTTTATCCGCAACACCAATAATATGCATAATATTACTCAAAAAACCAGATAGCATTATTACCATTACAAGTCAATGAATGTTTTCACCTTAGATAATAGTTTTTGCTGGGGAGTAAATTCAAAGACAAGTGTGTTGAGAATGCATAAATGATCTAACTAGAAGCCTCAGCAGATACTAACATCCCATTACACTTTTCATGTACACCTCAGCATGAACAATTAAATTCTCACTATAAGGAATCTATAAAATAACTTGGAATGTTGAATATTAAAATTTAAACAAGGAGACCAATGAGAAATTAGAGTATTAAGTGAATCTCAAGTAATGCTAACCAGAAGCAAAATCAGTTCAACAATGATCAGTTCAACAGAGAGGCTTAACATCAGAGGTCTGATACACTTTCTGAATTTCTGATACACAGAGGTCTGAACACCGCCCCATAATTTACATAGATCTAAATTACAAATGTGAGCACAATTCATGCTATTGATATTGACTTATATTGATATAATTTCACTGAGAGAAGTAAGGATGTATCTACATAAAACTATAGTAATATATAGTTGGTTCATTTTACTACAACGAACAAAGCTATCTATGAGGCCTGTTTTGAAAGTAATGCCTCGTACTTTTTTATTTGGCATATGATATCAGAGACAGACATCGGTGGTAAGGCAGTGGAAGTCAAACCTTCCCAACAATATTCTGTTCAATTTTGTTGCTGTCTGATGGATGGCAGTAAAGGGGCAGTCTGACAAAATGGTCTGTGACATGGAAGAGCATGTGAAGCAAATTATATCACTTATATCTTACCCATCTATACTCATTGATGCTTGCTGAACATTTATGGAGACCAAATAGTGGATGTTAAGTGCAGTGAGGCTGTGAGCACAGTAAGCACAGTAAACACAGTGAGGCTACACCAGCAGAGGCAACAGCAATATGAAAGACAAATCATGTTCCAGATGGCCGTGCCGATTTTTATGTGTGGCATATAGACTATTTTTCATTGCTGGTGAAAATATGTATCTATAGAAGAAAAAGTTGGAACAAAATCAGGACTAAATACTTATAAAGTCAGCTGATGTTTTTGTTAGCATACTTTAGGCCTTTAATTGTCTCTAGAAGTTCTTGCTGTGCAGAAAAATGAAACATGAGATTCAGCTCAATGAGTTTTCTTCCACTATGTCTGAATTGTCATTAAAAGACTCAGGCTAGCATCATAAAGCCTTGGACTAGATTAATATCAAGAAGTGAAATAATGCTTTTTCAGATAGTTTCAAAGTTTATCTCTGTTATTGTTTAGGAACATACGTAGCGTTTGGAGAACATATTTTTCCTTCTGCCTAGCACACCTGAATGACATAGCTTCTGTTTAAGCTTTATGAAAGACGTACTGCAGGAGGTCTTTCTATTGCAATGGATCTTACATTTGAATGTAGATGAGCTCTTCAAGAAGAGTAGTCAAGGCAGGAAAATAGGACGATTTCATATGTTTTTGAGATTGGGAGACGAAAGCAGAATCAATGCAGTATTCTACTCTTATCGTCTTAAACCTGAGACCATTTTAAACAGTTTTACTCAACACAGAAAAACTCTTTCACAAAATTCTCAGAGATGCACTTGAGCTGCAGCTGAGGATCAAATTTAACTCATGAGTCTACAAGTCAGATATCTGAGGGGAGGGGAGGGTAGGGGAGGAGAGGGAAGGGGAATATAAATCCACAATATATGGAGAAGAAAAGTTTATTATCAAGAATTTGAATGCCCATTGACAATGTCGACTGTGACCCAGTATTATCTTTCCTTCAGTTAGAGAAAGCCAAGCCTTCTAATCTGTGCCAGTCAATCACTATTCATTTCAATTTAATATTTTGTGTGCATTGGAGGGCAATCTTTGTGTCACATAGCTTTATTTTCCTAAAACTTCTAACTTCAAAAAACTCCATGAAGCAATGTGCTGTACTTTACTTTTTGTAGAGCGAGCACCTTGATTCTTCTTATTTATTATGCTAATGCAAAATAATATGTATAGAAGTAAGTAGGACTGTAACTAATCAGTTTTATAAACCATGTTTAATTTTTCTTTGTTTATTAAGTACAGAATTAACTGGAAACAATTAATTTATTTTAAATGATTTATACTAATTTAGCTCCTACCTATTCATCCACACTGTAGTCGCATTTTCCACAAGATTTTCCACAAGACTTCTTTCATCTTCAGGCAGAACTAAAACCCATATTGGCGGTTAATTAATGACTGTATATCATAAACCTTGTGAACTAACAGAGAGGATATAAAAATCATTCAAGACATAAACTTTTTTAGGTGAAATCATGTATGTCAGGTTGCTAGCTCAGCACACCACGACTTTTTAATGTTACATTAAATGATTATAAAATACTTTTATTATTCTGTCACTTTAAACAATCTTGAAAGTTCTGATTTATATCAAGAAAACAAATAATGATCAGCAAACACCAAAAATTTGGTTTGGCCTTTTAAAAAAACTGAAATAAAACTTCTAACTCCCTATGTGCTTGTTTCAATATTTCTCTTTTTTCATCAGTCATCCAATTGGAAGCTGAGTAGAAACAAGCTGATTTTCTAAGTGAGACTCACTTTTAGATAAATGAGCACCAATATGAGTAAGTCAAACTTTGTATTATATATTTATAATATATTATATTGACTCATCCCAAGACACAGACTATTCGTAATTTATACCACAGCTTATTATATCTGAAATTGAAGCCTGTCCTGTTTAGTCTCTTTATTGATTATTTAGATGAGAGTAGATGTGAAAAGGAAACAGATCTGGGAGTATTGGTTGATGCTTGGCGGAAAATGTCCCAGCAGTATGCCCAGGTAGCCAAAAAGGCCATGGCATCATGGCTTGCATCAGGAATAGTGTTGCTAGCAGGAGCAGAGAAGTGAACATCCCTCTGTACTCAGCCCTGGTGAGGTCACTTCTCAAGGACTGTGATCAGTTTTGGGCCCCTCACTACAAGAAAAACATTGAGGCCCTGGCGCATGTTCAGAGAAGGACAATGAAGCTGATGTGGGGTCTTGGGTTCAAGCCTTATGAGAAGCAGCTGAGGAAGGTGGGATTGTTTAGTCTGGAGAAGAGAAGGCTTGGGAGAGACCTTGCTGCTCTCTACAACCACCAGAAAGGAGTTTGCGGTGAGGTGGCAGTTGGCCTCTTCTCCTGCATAACTAGCAATAGCACAAGAGAGAATGGCCTTAAGATGTGCCAGGTAAGATTCAGGTTGGATGTTAGAAAAAATTTCTTCTCTGAGAGTGGTCAGGCATTGGAATGGGCTGCCCAGGGAGGGGGGGGGGGGGGGGCACTGTCCCCAGAGGTGTTCAGGAGACTTTTAGATGTACAGAGTGACATGGTTTAGAGGGAAATATTGGTGATACATATGGACAGTTGGACTGGATGATTTTAGAAGTTTTTTCCATGCTTGGTGATTCTATGATTTTATACTCAGGAGTGTTTTTATTTGGTTGTTTTTGGTTTTTTTTTTTTTTCCACAGTCAAAGAGGAAAGCACTTTTTTATTTTGTTTGTTTGTTTGTTTGTTTTACTTATTTGTTATGATATGTCTCTGGATTGTTCTTGATCTTTACATAAGTCACTTCACAATCTACAGCTGATTATCAGACACACTGTTTTTATATCCATGGGCAAGAAGTACTACATATCTTCCAAATGTACACAGCAGTAACAATTTTAGCTTTATGGTATACATGCTATTTCATTTGTTGACAATACTATGTAGAGCAAAGATTGTTAATGAACATCTAGAAAGCAGCCCAAGGCAGAGATAGAAATAAAATTAAAAAGCCTGTCTGCTACTGTACAAACATTTTACGATAGCTGCAGGGAAATCTGCCTCCACACTCAGACCTCAGTCTGAATAAGGCAGATCTAAAAAGCAAGGGATGGAAAAGTTTCCAGTATATAAACCCTGGTCCTCTCTGTGAAATGTCTACAATTAGAGTAGATGATAGAAAGATGGAAAGATAGAAAGCTGGAAAATGTTTAGGAAAGTGTAAAGAATTGTCATTCACATTCAGTTATTTACAACTGTTCTGAAGCCTCATCTTCTTACTCAGGTTCTTGCAGATTTCCTCAAGACTGTAAGCTATCCTCCTAAACGCTAATAGGTTTCTCAGGTAGTTTCTCAGCATGGTATAGCATTCCTGCTCAAACTTTCTAGTCACCTCAAGTGTGGGATCAAGTCACAGGTGTTCTGTTTCGTTGTGTTGGTTTCCTCATTAAGCTATTCGTATAGTTCTTCCAGCTCCGAATGAAAATAACATCAAACCCCTGTTTTTTTTATTGTTATTTTTTTTTGTTTACAGCTGGGTTTCCAGAACCTTTTCAGTCAGCTGGTCCTGCTCTTAGTATTCCTGGCCCTGACCTGATAAACATAGGCAGATTAACCTTGGGATGTTCAGAGCATCTGCCTAGGAAACAGAAGAGATAGAACAGTTTCTGGGCATAGAAAAAAAAAAAGAAAAACAAAAAACAAACAAACAAGAACATGCATCATGAACAAAACATTTAATCAAAAACGACTCCTTTGCAGAAAAGGAGAGGTAATGCAGAAAGGATAATTACTATTTCCCTGTATGTCAAGAACAGTGGTTGGGCTTAAGTCTTCTGAATCACTGTCCATAGGCCATACTATATTGCACTGACAATGTTGAAGAAAAGAGCCATATACTAATTGGTGCTTAACTAGAATTTTTCCCCAGGAAATAATTTCACTATCTTTAAACTAAGGGTAATAATAACTGAGCTCAGTTCTAGCATACGTAAAAAGCATTACACTTAACCATTTGGCTGATGTTAGTGTGTTAAATGGTGTGTAGCCACTAGTAAACAGATGTAAAGTTTCCAGCCTTCCAGTTGGAAAATGAAAATGGTGAAATAAAGTTAAATGAATAGAATCTTTACTCCTGTGCCCTTATTTCTGAAGTGATGTAAATGCAAGATATATTTAAACTTTGCAAGCAGAACATTCCATTCACCAACAAAACAAAACTGTCTTGAGTTATATTACTGAGTAGTAATATAAAATTTAATACCAGACCAACATAAACCTCAAAAATTTTCACTTAACATGTTCTTAGTATAAACAAAGGGGAAGGAAAAAGAGGGGTATTTGTCAATTGCCTTTTGAATACTGTAAAAATAAGTGGAAAATATTTAGGATAAAGTTCAGTGACATTTGCACTTACTTCTAAGCACAGAAAGAAACCAGTAATTTATGTCCTAATTTTATCCGTTTTCTCTCTCCAATGCTTTGACCTTGAGTGCATTACATATATGAACTGTGCGGGAGTTCCTTTAGTATAACAACTTTAAATGACATTTTTATACTGCGAAAAGAAGAGAGTCCGACAGAAGAAGGTGGAAATCTGAAGTCCACATAGAAACAAGATTGCAATTTGTAAACACCTATGTTGAATTGATGATCCTATTAATTCAATAAACAAATTGCACTAGGAGTGCTCTATAGCATCATTTTTTTCCCCAGAAATATTCTAATCCAAGAAAAACAACTACAGACAGCATGTGGATTTCAGATGCTGAAATTTTTATTTATACAATATCAGCTTCTTTTCGTGACAGAAGACAGCAGAAGATATTTTATGTGGGACTGTTAGAACAATTGGATACAAGAAGGCAAAGAAGGGCCTCTTTTTCAGATTGTAATTCCAATAATTCTAAGTGAGGGGAAAATAAAAGTTTAAATGAAAGAATGGGCAGCCTATCCATACTAAGCATTGTTACTGTATTCAGAAATGTATATGCACCCTACTCTACAGCAGAAGTTGTGAAGGTCATGCTGAAGAAGAAAGACTTCCTTTTCCTGACGCCATCGACATTGTTAATTATATTATAGGAAAAATCAAAATGTTTTAGCTATCAAAAGTCCATGCCATAAATACCTTCCAAATTAAAATTAATGTTGTGACTTCACTAAAAAAAATACTGGGGGAAAAAAATGCATTCTGTGCTGTTGGCATACACTCTAAGCAGCTGCCTTTGAGTCTATAGGTTGCACGGTCTTAATAAAAATATGATATACAGATTTTATGTACTTAAAAGGCTTTGTATAAGTCTTCTCTAGCCCCAGATGAACTGATTTTTTAATGAAAAAATCTTATGAACAGCCCTGATGTTATAAAAAAAAATAAAAATAAAAAAATAAAAAAAACAACAACAAGATTTATTAGTGAAGTAATTCAATACCATTGTTCCAGTGTTTATTGTGGTATTTTTAGAAAACAAAATTGGCTGTAGAGTTTGTTACAAAATTTTCTTTTGACCAGATGCTCTTTTGAGACCAAAGTCTCGCTGACTGGCAGAAGAAGCATCTGGCCAGCTGTCAGGTTTGATTTGGCTCAGTGGAAACAGGCAGCAATAGCAGAATGTAAGAAGGCTGCAATTACACTAGGCAGTAACCCCCCCCCCTGCAATTCCAATAGCTAAGATCATAACCAAATACCTTTGACACCTGATAAAAAGAGCTGATACATTGCTTGGATATGCATTAACTAAAGATTTCATATTGTTGTACTGGCACTGCATCATCAACCCTACAGCAATCCTGCAGGAGTAAAAAGTGGAAACCTGAGAAGAAAAAGTACAAAGAAAAAAAGAATATTGCTGCAGTTCTGCCTTTTTTTCACTGGCTGCCTGGTGCATCAGCCTCATGTATGTTATATTCTGAGTTTGTACTTGCATTTGCAGTGCCCTCATGCTATACTGTTTTCAAATGTTTTGGGCTTTGCTTCCAGTATGTGAATCCTCACATAACAAGAAACTGACTAAAGAGGAAAAGGTGGAAGGAATCTCTCTCCTGAATCTCTCTCCTGCCTTCAATGTGAGCTGACATGAGCTGGCACATGACAGATTCTGTGATAATTTGTATACATCACTTTCACTGACATTAATCAGACTGAAAGATGAGAAGATGGAAGGGGTAAAAAAAAAAAAAAAAAGAAAGCATATCTGTAATACCTCTGTCTGTCATCTTATTCACGTTCTTTTCCTTGTGTTCACAAACTGTTATATACACTGGTATCAAAAACACCTCTAAAAATAAATGGCTGCTTCATCTACAGGACTGTAAAATGTTGAGAGGCTTTTAAAGAAAGAACAGACCACTATCAGATAGCAGGGATGTAGAATAGCACCAAACTGTCCTTCAGAATTCTAGCTTCACAACCTAGCCCAAATAGACTATTTCATGTTTCCAGGTTTCAGTCTGTTGCTGAGTCAATAGCTGCATAACAGTTCGTTGAAAGTATGTACTGAACTGCAAGACTGCAAACTTCCCCTTGTCCTTCAGGAAGGGTCTTTTACTTAGTCATAAGATCAAATATTTTTTGTTTGATTTTTTTTGTTGGTTTTTTTTCCATTTACATAGCTAGCTTATATCTTTAAAAATAAAAGTAAACACGGTATCTTTTGATATACAGATGTTTCTTGGTATCTCTTTTTCCCTACAGCTATATATGCAAACTAGTATCTCTGTTATGCAGACAACCACACCCACCCACACAGTGTGTCAGTAGTGAAATAGTACTTTTATTTGGCTGCTATTGATAGTTGTTTCTCATTAGAACAGCCTGGGCTATTCTCAAACTTTCCATTACAGATATAAATTTATTACTCTTTAACAGTCATACAGGAACAAGTGTTTAAAAATATACTCAAAGAAGGAGGTGAACCAGCCTGCATCCCTGAATTCACAGAACAAAGAATGTTGATATTACTGCCACTGTTAAAAAGTCTTTGTACTTTCCATGGCTAGACATGCAAGTGTTAGCTACTACTCAAAGCTCTATTACTTATATCTAATGATAATAAAAAGTCAAAGAAAATTACCTCTGTCTTGTTTAGTACCACCTCTTGCTATGCTCATTTACTTTAGTTGCTAAAATACTATGGCAGGAAGCCACCATTCCATTTTTTTTTTCTAGCGCAATATGCACTAGAGATTCTGATTGACATTGCTGTGTGTCATAACTCATGAACATGCTTTAAAGACTTCCCCTGTAAAAATTAGCATTATCTTACAGGAATGGGACTTCTCAGCTTTCTCCAAAAAGTGATTGGTAATATGAATAAGACTGAATTTTCATCAGCTCCTTCAAGAATCGCAGAACCAGAATCACAGAATGCTGTGGTTAGGAGGGCCCTCTGTGTCCCTCTGTTCCACCTCCTGTGCCAGCAGAGCCACCCAGAGCAGGGTGCTCAGGCCTAGGTCCAGGCATCTTTTGAGGATCTCCAAAGAGAATAACTCCACAACCTCTCTGGGCAGACTGTGCCAGATCTTGGTTGTCCTCAGGGTAAAGAAGCATTTCACAATGTTCAGAGGGAACCTTCTGTGAATGAGCTGGTGTGCATTGCCTCTGGTCCTGGCATTTGGCATCAATAAAAACAGCATGGCTCCATTTTCTTTGCAGTCTCCCTCCAGCTATTTACTTACATTGATAAGGTCCCTTGATACTTCTCCAGCACAAAGAATCCCATTTCTTTCACCTTTGTATAGATGCTCCAGACACTTAGTCACCTTTGTGATCCCTTGCTGGACTCTCTTCAGTATACTTGTGTCTCCCTCATACTGGGAAGCCCTTAAGCGGGCATGATATTCTACATGTATTCTACTGTAACCTCAGAATCACAGAATGGCCAGGGTTGGAAGGGATCTCAAGGATCATGAATCTCTGAAAGGTGGAAAAGGGGCCCCATAAGAAAAGTAAAAGGCAAAAAGAAGGTTTCACAGTAACTGAGAATAGGGGGGAAGATGGAGGGGGATAGTTAGGAGTAGTTTATAGAAACAGGAATGTAGAGCTTGTTAGAGAAAGGGAAATAGCAGGCACAGGGTCTGGGATAGTGAGGGGAATGAAGGCCACGCTGATAAGGTTTGAGACATCTAGCAGGGAGGTGATTAGATGTCCACAAGAGTGAGACGAAACTAGTTTGGGGGATGCCCCAACTTCTCTGTCAGGAGTTATGGTGAGGAAGGTCAGAACCCTTCACAAAAAAGACAACTAATTCTTTAACCCACGACCCACTATGCACGCACAACAGGGGAGGGTCTGCATGCTTTGGAGTATAATGAATATGTATCCGAATTCCGGGAAACTATTGATTATGTATTAGTTCACTCTATATCTGTAGCACGATTTTTCTAGACAGTGTGCAAGCTGCTCAGAGGAATTATCCCCCTTGCACCAGGGCTTTTTGCGCAATTGCCAATAAAACACACCTTCTCTATATCCTTACAGTCTATAGGGTTTGATTTTCCACACATCATCTCCAGCCCCCCTGCCACATGCAGGGCCACCAACCTCCCCATTTCATACTAGACCAGACTGCCCAGGGCCCCATCAAATCTGGCCTTGAACACCTCTAGGGACAGGGCATCCACAACCTCTCCGGGCAGCCTGTTCCAGTACCTCACCACTTTAACCTCACCATTGATGGTTACAGGAGAAGGATCCCTTCCCCTCACCTGCTGGTAACACTTGGTCTAATGCAGCCTAGAATACCATTAAACCTCTTTCTGACAGGGGCACAAAGCATTGCTGACTCATGTTCAACTTTGTGTGCATCACAAACACCAGGGCTTTTATTGATAAGCTGCTATTCCAGATGTGTAGCCCACAGTGAGTACTGGTACCCGAGGCTGTTCCTCTCAAAATGTAAGACTTTGCAACTCTTTTTATTGAATTTCAGGATGTTCTTACTGTCCTATTTCTCCATTTTGCCCAGCCACTCCTCACAATTTCACCTGTATTATCTGCAAAGTCACTGGGAGTAAATTCTGTCTCATCATCCAGATTATTATCCTCAATATTGTCATTCTGAACATGCTATGTATTTGAAAAGCACTATGTTAGGATTACTGTGAATGTTAGTACTGTTTGTTATTGGCTGAAAACATAAAGATCTAAATGTGGCATGTAGCCTCTATGAAAAGTTCAGTGACTTTTGAATATGAAATCACATTTATAATATTAAAATTACTAGAAAATTGTGGGAATACAAGAAAAACTGTTCAGAGCAGAAGCTGTGTAGCAAGATAAATAGCATGAGAACCAAGGACACCTCTGGAAGAAGAAAGAACGTCTCACGGCTCTGATTGATAAGCACCTGTGTGAAAGGTTGAAGAGTGTTTTGTAGAATGCTCTGTTGACATGTAAAGGGAGATGGGAAAGTTGTAGGGGTGGATGGGAAAGCTAGAAAAAGAAAACTTGTGAAGGTATATAAGTGATGTGAGAACTTGTAATAAATGATTTGGATCATTCACATCTGAGTCCTGCATCAGACTCTGCAAAAAATGATAATACTTTAATACTAAAAAAATGAATAAATAACTTAAAAAGCAACAGGCAGACAAATATATCAATCAAAATACACAATGTTAATTGTGTATATCGTGTATATCTACACGATGTTCTTTAATCTGCTGTTGGTTTAGAGGATCTCTGGACAAAATAAAGATGTAGGAGAGGACATAATACTATGACCTATCTTTTCTATGGTGGATTTCATCAAGCAAAGAATAGAGTGTCTATTCACACCCTCCTAATGGATTTAAAACACTGGATCAATAGTAGAGGATAAAACTAAAGCACTAAAGAAGTCATCGAATTAATAAAATCCCTCTCACCTGAAAAGAGGATAAACAGAACAGAGTTTCAGGTGGTGATTAAGAGAGCATCAGGTTTCAGTGAAAGGCTTAAGTGTGACAAATTAGACTTTGCTGTACATGGAGATAAGGCAAAGGGCTGCAAGACTGAATAACATATTACAACCTTTACAGAAGATTAAAAGGTTTTGTTTATTTTTTAAAAGATACCACGGGAATATCATATGACAAATATTTTGAGGCTATTTATATAACTAATAAAAAGGTAGTAAACTGCTGTGCTGGAGCTACCCTTAGGGCTGCTTGTTGATCTTATTTATTGCAGTCAGAATTATGCTTGATTCATAGCTGTTCTTCTATTTATTTTGTAGAATGCCCGCTGGGACATGTAGGAAATAACATGGAGATTCAGTATGATTTTATTGAATTCTAATAATAAAATATACTAGATGTTGTACTTTTAAGAGCTTGTTAGTTTATAAAAACAGTCCTCCCTTTTTCACACAATTCCTTACGTCTACGTCCATTGCATTCATTTTTGTTCTCAGATGGCAGCTATCTTCAGAATTTCTCAGATTTCTGGGTCAGGGAGGCACTTATTTCTTGGAGGTAGATAATCACAGTTGTAGCCCTGTCTTGTCATGACTGACTAACTTTCTGAGATATAACAAGATCTGTTTGATAATGCCTACTACCAAAACTTATTGGGTAAATTATAGAGTAAAATATCTTTGCATGCATTTAAAGATGATTATAAAAGAATCATAAGGAAAAATAAAAGAGTACAGATGAACTGTGTATGGTTAAGAGTTGGGCAACAAAGAAGATGAAACATATGAATAAAAAGATTAAATGAACCAGTTTCTGTACAAGTATTAAATAAGTGGATTAGCACTCTTCAGCTTGGTAAGGAATTCACTAAGGGGGAAATGATAGAGCATGGAGAAAACTGATCGACTGTTCTCTGTCCCTTGACAGCAAAAGAACTAGTAGGCATCAAATGAAGCTGTCAGCTGTCAGGTTCAAACACGTTTATGGACAGACTGTGCATCTCCAAGACATAGAGTGTTGTGGATGATAAAAATGTAAATAGACTCAAAGGAAGACTAGACATATTCCTGTCAGAAAAATCCATACAAACCATTTCTGCCTCAGGTAGTCTTGTAGGCTACAAGTATTACCATATGCTGCTGTGATTTTTATTCATTTATTTATTTGTTTGTTTGTTTGTTTGTTAATCTGGACTTTTACTTGAGTTGCTCTTTGAATCAAAATCATGTGTTAGCTTAACCTATGATTAATCTTTTCGATATCCTACTATCAGTTGATCCAGTGATCACAGAATCACAGAATGGCCAGGGTTGGAAGGAACCTCAAGGATCATGAATCTCCAGCCCCCCTGCCACATGCAGGGCCACCAACCTCCACATTTAATAGTAGACCAGGCTGCCCAGGGCCCCATCCAATCTGGCCTTGAACACCTCCAGGGAAGGGGAATCCACAATCCTCTCTGGTCAGCACCTTACCAGTCTCTCTGTAAAGAACTTCCCCCTGACAGCCAACCCAAATCTTCCCTCCCTCAATTTAAAACCATTTCCCCTTGTCCTGCTGTTATCTACCCTTTCAAAGAGTTGATTTCCCTCCTCTTTGTAGGCTCCCTTTAGGTACTGAAAGGCTGCAGTGAGGTCACCCCGCAGGCTTTTTTTCTCCAGGCTGAATAAGCCCAGCTCCCTCAGCCTGTCTTCATAGGGGAGGTGCTCCAGTCCCCTGATCATCTTTGTGGCTCTCCTCTGGACCCTCTCCAACAGCTCCCTGTCTTTCCTGTACTGGGGGCTCCAGACCTGGACACAGTACTCCAGATGGGACCTCACAAGAGCAGAGTACAGGGGGACAATCACTTCCCTGACCCTGCTGGCCACCCCTCTTTTGATGGAGCCCAGGATACCATTTGCCTTCCAAGCCGCAAGGGCACACTTCTGGCTCATGTGAAGTTTTTCATCTATCAATATCCCCAGGTCCTTCTCTGCAGGGCTGCTCTCAAGGACCGCTCCTTCCAATCTGTATGAATGCCTGGGATTCCTCTGGCCCAAGTGCAAAACTCCGCACTTTGCCATGTTGAACTTCATCAGGTTCACCCGGGCCCACCTTTCTAGCCTGTCGAGGTCCCTCTGAATGGCATCCCTTCCTTTCATCTTGTCAACTGCACCACTCAGCTTGGTGTCGTCAGCAAACTTGCTGAGGGTGCACTCGATTCCATTATAGATGTCATTGATAAAGATGTTAAAGAGCACCGACCCAAGACAGAACTCTGGGGACGCCACTCGTTACCAGCCTCCACCTGGACATGGAGCCATTGATGACCACCCTCTGTCTGTGGCCTTTTAACCAATTTCTTATCCATCCAGTGGTCCACCCATCAAATCCACATCCCTACAATTTGGAGATAAGGATGTGGTGGGGGACCATGTCAAAGGCCTCGCTCAAGTCCAAGTGATGCCAAAATCCACAACATCTAACAAGCCATCTGCCAACAAAAAAGGAAGAAGACAATGAAGACATTTATCAAAAACAAAATAACAAAAAATCTCTTCTCTCTTCTCTGAACTGTCTTGGGTAAAGTGTTTCAACTAAGATTATCTTCAGCTCACTTTATTCCTATTAGATTGCTTTACAGATAAAAGTCTGTAGTCTAACATAGGTAAATTTACTACAATACAGTCATTTTTTAAGGTCAGCTAATTTGCCTTGTAGGAACTTGAGAGACTAATGATAACAGTATCCATAGGAGAAAGATTTTATAATTTCAATAATTTCAATGTAGGTGACATAAGAATAGAATTCTAGAATATGATTCAGTGGCAAGAAATGGACATGAAGTTCAACCTAATCTAACGCTAAGTGTGCAAATGTTTGCATGTAAGCTACAGTCATCTAAGTTGTCATTATAGTCAACAGAAACTCACTGAAATCATCCTTGAGAAGTTAGGGAACAAATCCACTATTCTTTATCTAAGTATGTTATGTTTTGTCAGTTTAAAAATACATTAACTTTTTATATGTCACTGACAACTATTTAAGCCACTTCAAGAAATGGATTTCAGATCTATGTTTATTATCTTTAGTTTTAAGAAAGAATGAAAGAACGTTTCTCTTATAATATATGCAAATGGAATGCTCATCTGGAACACTCCTTACTTTAAAAATCTATGAATACATTCTGGAATATTTTTTTTTAACCTATGAACCTTTTTTTTCTTTTTTTTCTTTTTTCTTTCTTTTTTTTTCTTTTTTAACAAGGAGTGTAATACAGTTGTAATTTGAAAATAAATGCATATATATATATTTTTGATAGCAGGTTTCATGTTATGGATCCAGTTTTCCACTACTGATATTGTGGAATGATGATAAATTTTGAGATTCCAATCTCAAAGGAACCGTAATACTTCATTCTGATTTCATATAAAACACAAAATATTTGCAATGCTCTTTACTTGAACATACAGTCTTTCCTTGCAAAAGAAATCAAAATAAGTGATTTTTTTAAAAATTGTGAAGCTACCTCAAGAACCTTGGAAAATGATCATATAGAAATCTGAAATATGTTGCATTTTATTAGATGACTGCGGAATACACAACCAATTTTCTGTTCTCTTTTTATGACACACTATAATGTATGGATTTACATTTCTTTACTATAGATATTGTATTTTAGCAGGACTGGAGAAGTGTTTTCTGAATTACAGTGAATTCAGAATTTCAGAAATGGGATGTTATATAAATGCTTCAGGACTATATTTTTATGATATGTTTGCCATAGGAGATAGCTCTTCTGTGTTTGGAAAACCACACTTATAATGTTCTTCAGGAAAAAAAAAAAAAGATTCACCTGCCAGAACACCAGCCTACTTCCAACTGACACAAGTGTCTTGAAATTAAGACTGAGGAACTTGCAGAAAACATTTTATGAGCATTATATATTATGCTACCAAAAAGTAGCATACCTTATGTTTGTTGACTGTAAGATAAAATATTACACAGATAATTAATTTCCCTTGTTGATTTTCATTTTCTTCTTTCTTTCTATAGTCCTTTTTATGCTTGTCTCTGGTACTATCAGATAAAAGCCTTGATTCCAACACCATAAGGCAAAAAAGATTGAAGAAATGAAATTGAGGTTTAAATATTCTGAGAATGATGTTTCTATTCTACACAGCAATAACACAGCAATAAATTTATTTAAAAAAATAAGGTACATTTTAGCCAGAGGTATCACACAAATACAAAACATTTTTTTTTCACAGTGAAAATATTTTTTCTCTTACTTGTTGTTAAATATGGTTGTGATCTATTACTGTTTCTATACATTTCAATCATTTTTATAACATAATTTACTCATTGTAGGATGAGGACCCTGTGTTCTTCACTTTTAGTTTCCTTTGATAGATTGCACCTCTGATCTTGCTGTCACTATATTCCATCAAAACTGTGTCATTCTAATTTTTCTCTTCCTAAGATCACTGAACAAAAATGTAAGGGATTCTTACTTTTCCTGTTGCCTTCTGAAAAATGCACAGGAACTGACACTAGTCTCTATCTTCTGTTGAATACAAAACGTTGTATATGACTTTCTTCTCATCCATCTGTCAGTAGAAGACTATGAAGTAAATGACAGCAAGTAGATACCCAATAACTTTATTACCAGTTTCACCAGTACAATTTTTGAATAGGAACTTGTTTTTCATTTGCTATATCACAGCAGTTTGGGAAAATACTTATCTACTCTGTATTTCTTCAGACATCTTGGACTGACTATGTACATTTGAGTTATGAAAAACTGAAGTTTTACTTACATTGCTCTTTCCAATTGAAGGTATAACAAATGCCAAAAAAAACAAACATTTGTCTTAGCTAAGTCTGTAGCCACTTGAATCAAGTTAATTTGTAGGGTCTTAATTATAGCATAATTTCATGCTCAGCTTCTATAGCATCTGGCACTGTTGTGACTATGTTGGAGCCCTTTTCTTATGCCTATGTGGCGGAAGGTGATAAAAAAAAGTCAGGTTATTTCAAGTGATTCCTTTCTTAGAGAAGAACATGTTTGAAAAGAATGCAGATTGAATGAATTCGTTCTTAATGCAGATGATCAGGAGCTATTTGAAATATATGTGGGGTGTTCATCTCTAAGGGCTATATGTTCTATACTGAGATTTAGAGTATAAAAGCAGAAGCCCTCAAAAAAGTGAGGGATGGAATTAATCTCATCCACTCTCAGAATATATATGTAATAGATGTAACTGACATAATCAACAACTACACATGAATTAGCTGTTTAGAGACCATCTAGTTTCAGTGAAAGAAATTACACAGTTCTTGTCATGCTAAGATAAATGTGTAATACAGCTCAGATAAAAATCATGCTCCAGGAGAGAATTTTTTTCTCTCTATTCAGAGGCAAAGAAAGACCAGTCTCTTTATATCTCAGAAGGAATTAATCCTTTCCAAGTAGTTTGGTTAAAATTTTTTGTTGTCAATACACCTAGATCAAGAGGAAGACCAATGAATGTGGAGCATGGGCCAAACCTGTTGGGGAACATGCAACTTATAAAATATATTGCCTGTCACTGAAGAATTCTTGAGACCATTCACTAACCCTGGCTTACATGTTAGCACAGATACAGCTAAAGATTTATCCAAACTAGAGTTAGACATCACAGCATGTTTAAATACAATGATTGATTGAAAAGGAGATTTTGAATTTAGGACACTGAATGGATGACCTATTAAAATCTCTTCTCCTTGATGCAACACAGTGCTGCTTTTACCCCTGTGGAGTAACCTGTGTAGTATCTCTAGAGTGTGCATATAACAAAGTCTTTTTACAGCACACCATTATTTGGGTTTTCATAGTATATTGTGCATGATCAGAATTTAAAGGATTATATAAAGGATACATACTGCAACATGGATTAATCTTGACTTTCTGAGGTACTGATTATGGTGACTATAGACTAACATCAGGAAAAAATACAATTGCAACATACAGACAGTTCAGGCCTGTCTACCATCTCAGATTTACAATGAATAACATCCTTGAAAAACACTGCATGGTTTCCTGACCCAACAAAGAAAGCCACCTGGCACTACAAGGCCTGGTTCAAATGTGCATTAGTGATACTCCTTTTTGTGATATATATATATATATATGCCAAAAGCTCCTTTTGAGAGTCATATTCTCAAGAGGAGGAGTGGAAACGGGTCCCAAGTAGGCAGAATAAACCTCTAACAATTCAGGGGGAAATAGTTTGAAACGTATTACTCCACCTGCACTGCCACAAGTTCATGCAGCCAGAGGAGGTCCACGCAAATGTCTCTTGGGAGTTGATAGAGGTCATAGCCAAGCCACTTTCCATGGCCTATTTGCATTCCTGGTCAATCCTGGGATTGTATAACATCTGTGGGGCAACTAGTGTGCCCAGATGGCCAAAAAAGCCAATGGCATCATGGCTTGCATCAGGAATAGTGTTGCTAGCAGGAGCAGAGAAGTGAACATCCCTCTGTACTCAGCCCTGGTGAGGTCACTTCTCAAGGACTGTGATCAGTTTTGGGCCCCTCACTACAAGAAAAACATTGAGGCCCTGGCGCATGTTCAGAGAAGGACAATGAAGCTGATGTGGGGTCTTGGGTTCAAGCCTTATGAGAAGCAGCTGAGGAAGGTGGGATTGTTTAGTCTGGAGAAGAGAAGGCTTGGGAGAGACCTTGCTGCTCTCTACAACCACCAGAAAGGAGTTTGCGGTGAGGTGGCAGTTGGCCTCTTCTCCTGCATAACTAGCAATAGCACAAGAGAGAATGGCCTTAAGATGTGCCAGGTAAGATTCAGGTTGGATGTTAGAAAAAATTTCTTCTCTGAGAGTGGTCAGGCATTGGAATGGGCTGCCCAGGGAGGGGGGGGGGGAGGGTCACTGTCCCCAGAGGTGTTCAGGAGACTTTTAGATGTACAGAGTGACATGGTTTAGAGGGAAATATTGGTGATACATATGGACAGTTGGACTGGATGATTTTAAAAGTTTTTTCCATGCTTGGTGATTCTATGATTCTAAATTGTTAGAGAAGTGGTCTTTGCTTTTAGGAATGGTCTCAGGATAAGTCCAGATATTTTAATAACACGTTATTTTCTCATTCTTCTGGATATCTTATATACAAAAATATTTCATTCTATTCCACTGACCTTATTTTTGCAACTTACTTTACATACTAATGCAGTCTCATTAAAAAGAAACCAGATATGTATTTGGAAAATGATAATGACTAAATGATATTTCTATTTGCTCAATTTTGAATAGTAGATAAGGAAGAAACAGTGCTAGAGATAATTACCAAATTTCAATATTTATAGAAACCAGGCACTTGTGTAGATAATAAGACAATTCTCAATGTGCTTTGATGATGATTAAGTGCCAGTTTTCTGTAAATATTGAAATAAGGTAATTATCACTTGAACTATTCATTATTTATCTGCTTTCAAATCACAGTGAATACAGTAGAATTGGCTTTTTTTTTTTTCATAGAAATATGGAACTGAAAATAAGTGTTATATTAACATTCTATTTACTCTCTGGAGAAGTAGCTCAAAAATGTTTTTTTAATGTAATGAGAGGAAATTTCTACATACACAAGTAAGGACAATTTTGTGAATTTATTCATTAAATTAAGAAAACAGACTATTAAATGAACTATCCAGTAGGCTATCTATTATCTCTGCAATCTGGCATTCAGAGATAAATCTATTGGCCAGTTATGTGTATAACTGTATGTTCATAAGATGAGAAGACATTGTCTGAATCACTGAGTTTTGTACTTTATATGTCTGTGCCATTACTTAATTTAAGTTGAAAAATATTTAGCCCTTTTTAAGGGAGTTGCCTTTATTGTCGTTGCTAATCTGGTGATGTACTGGTTTTGGTTGAAATAGAATTAATTTTCTTCATAATAGCTCATATTGTGTTATGTTTTGGATTTGTGAGAAAAAGAGCACTGATAGTATATGTTTATTTTAACTATTACTGAGAAATACTGACACTAAATCAAGGTCTTTTCTGTTTCTAAAGCTGCCCAGCCAGTGAGGAGGCTGGGATGCACAAGAAACTGTGAGGGGACAAAACCAGGACAGCTAACATCAGCTGACCAAAGGGATATCTCATAACATACTATGTCATGCTCTGCAGTGAAAGCTAGGGAAATAGGTTGAACACCTGCGTGTCAGTGGGAAGTAGTGAACGAATTCCTTGCTTTGCCTTGCATGCACATGCAGCTCTTGCTTCAGCTATTAATCTGTCTTAGGTCAACCCACAAATTTTCTCACTTACATTCTTTTAGTTCCCTTCCCTATCCCAGAGAGAGCGAGTGAGTGAACAGTTTTTGGGGCTTCATTGCTTGCCAGAGTTAAATCAAAAAAGTTTACGGTATTGTTTTGGAACCAATTTGTTTTCAAAATGGAATCTTCACATTTACTTTTAATTCACATTAAAAATTATCCTGAGTAGTTACTAGACATTTAATTTTCTCATGCTAGTATTACTAAACACATAAGCTAAATATTTTAAGAAAAGTTCTTGGCTTCTACTGTGCAAGTACTGTATATTTGTTTTGATCTTTAAGTAATTTTAAACACAGAAATACTTAAATATAATATTCTTTTTGTAGCTAAGACACTACAGCATTCTCTAAGTTTATGTATTTTCAGGATTTCTGATAAGGCATGAAGTAGCACACTGAACTTCCCACAAGAGAAGTCTGATAATAATGTAGAAATATGGAGACGTTGAAATGCAAATTAACACACCAAACTGAAATTTATCTTATGATGAAGTGATGTCTATAAAACATTAAGCTTTGTAGTATTATAGTGTCTAATTATACTGCACTCAGAATGATATTTTATTCTAAAGCCACACAGAGCACATATTTCTTTATCACTTGACCCAGCAGTATATTTATAAGCAAGTAAGAGGAACAGTGTGCTACAGCACTGGATACACTGACAAAATGAAAGATCATTTGTTGTTGCTTGCCATGCCTTTGAATATCAAATATACTTTATGTTCAGGAAAAAAAGAATTCACAGTGCCTTAAAATATCCTTTCTGGAGCTACATTTGCAGAAGTTGGGAGTGACTAAAAGCGGAGTATCTAGAGTCTAGGAGCACTCTGTCAGAAAGCCATTTAGCTGGCATGGAGCTTATCGTCCTGGGAGTGCTGACTGTGCAGGGGCTGCCGATCAGCAGACTTTGTGGATTTTCCTGCACACAACACTTTTCTTTTTTTTCTCAACAACATGCTGCCTATCTTCTGCTTCTCAGGCACATCTGTGTGGGATTCAGTTCTTGCTATCAAGGAGACCCTCAGAAACACTGTGCAGAATGAACTGCTTATATGTGGGTTGGACATTGAACAGCTCTGATTAGGCATCTCATTAAAACAAAGATGAATTACTGCTAGTCTTATGCACCCAAAGAAGAGTTGGGATGAAAATATTCTTCCTTTTCTTTTTCTTAAAAGCACTAAAGCTCTATAAGATAATCTATCAGAAATGGAGGACAAAGCTGTCAGATAAAACATTGAAAGACAGTAAGACATTTCATTGAAGAACATTAAAACATAAAAAAATATACCAAAGAAACAGCAGTCCACATCCACATCAAACTTCATCATTTTCATTATTCAGCATGATACCATATTGAAAGGGATATTCCTTAGGCCAGCTGTCCTTGTTCTGATTCTTCCCAGATCCCTTTACACTCCCAGCTCCTTGATGGCAGAACAGCACAAGAAACAGAATAGTCTTTGGCTCTATGTAAGCTCTGTTCAGCAACAACTAAAACATGAGTGGTGATCAACATTATTCTTATCCTAAATCCAAAACACAGCACCATGCCAGCTACCAAAAAGAAAATTAACTCCATCCCAGATAAAATCAGGACGCCACAAAGGGGATTTATGCATCTAAACACATGCAGTTCACCCCATGTACTCAAAACACCTGTCCAAAGCTGTTACAGCAGGGCCACACTCTGCTCACATTGGCAGATAAAGACCTATCTGACAGACCTTAACAGAAGTACTGGGGGAGTGAATTTAAGCAATTGAATTGAAATTGGATAGACATCATCTGCCATTAACATCTGTATCTCTAGAAATCTTAAACATGTGTACACTTTAGGTTGCAATGAGCAGGATATTCTGCTTTCTGGTCTGTTATAGCTACATGATATAAAAATAAAATCCTGTGGTTTTTATATATATGCAAGTGCTTGCAGCTTTCTTGTAAAAAAATGCAAGAAACAGACAGCAAGAATAACATTACCACACACTCAGTACATAAAAGAACGGAGAGCTTCGAGCTAACTGTCTTAAGGATTACAATTTTATTTTATGCAGACAATAATTACCATCATTTTCTAAACATATTGAAATAAATATTTTCTAAATATATTGAAAAGCAAGAATGTATGGGGATGATGTGTAAAATTATGTCTACAAGAACAATTTCCTTTTCTATTTTTTCCTCTGGTCTCAAACACTACAATTTTTCTATGATTGTGTGAGCTTTTCATACCTTACCAGTCTTTAGTCTTGCCTTTCAAATGCATGTGCATTTGCCATGGCTCATAGGAACTCTTGTTTCTGCATGTGTGCATCTGTGTATATGCACATACAGTTGAAGTGGGGAGGATGGGGAGGGTGAAGAATAAATGGATGGATGGATGAGTGTGGGTGGCCTAACAATGCTACAGGCACATGTAGTAGAAATCCAGAAATGAATACAAATGGAGAGTGACTCAATAGGAATGAAAATATGAGTACTCATGTACTCATGTACATGCATATCAGTATTAACTCTACATTGCTATAAATAGGAAGTAGTTCTTATTCCTGTTTCAGTGGTTAAAACCCTGGTTCCATATGGACTGTCTGTTGATGGAATTTGTGCCAGTGCCAACTCCTACCGACTTCAGCCAAGGATAATAACTGTCACATTCACAGTACTGTAGTTTTTTCCACTGTATGTATTATTAAAATACACATAAAACATACCACATGTCCACTACACTCAGAATCATTATTTTAACAGCACATTGCTTTTAAGTACAGTATGATAAATTGTAGCCTCTGGATGGGTCTAAATAACTGCATTAGAGTAGATACACAGCACAGTAATTTGCTCTTACCTGTGTTTATTCATTGTTATTAAAACAATTACCTCTGCAAGTATTTCAGTGCCTATCATCTTTTCTAACTCAGAAAATATAAGGTTTAAGAGTAATTAGAGATGTACCATTAGTTGAGTTTAGAGTTTGAATAATACTGAGAAAAAAGATATTTTTTTTCAAATTATCCCCAACATATACATTATTTAGTTGGATCCAAGCTGCTAAATTTACATCACTGCCAGATGAATACTTGACCTTTTGGATGTCTAATGTACATGTGCTACATTTGAAAATATGAATTTTCTAAGCTTGTATCAGAGACATATGTAATAGGAAATATTACTATGGGCTCAGTCATGGGCACCAGAGAAATTTGATGACTTTCGTTCTCTCCACATGAATAGATCTAGATACTGCCATCCATATTGGCCTAAGAAATGCAAGGGTCCATTTTTTCTGATTCTAGATGAATGAAGCAACATAAGTTAGGTGCATTGTGCACTATTTGATGAAATTGACTGAGCATGAAATCTTGCTACAGAAAGACTTTAGAAGGGATATGCGTATGATATATTGCTTTAAAAAGTGTTTTTGTCTCTTTGATAACATCTACGAGAAGGAAAGTATAAATAATCATAGATAATAAAATCTTGATTTTCTCTTTGACTAATTTATTACAACAGAAATTTTGCGGGGTTTACATTTTGTATTTTTTAATACAAGACAAATTTGATATTTCAAGGTCAATTTTTAATTTAAATATTATTTTTGTGTATGCTAATTCAGATTTTATTATCACTTATTTCATTGAAGACATGAAGTTGAATGGCTTGTGTCACACCTTTATGTTGCCTCAAATAATAACTAGATGAATCAAAATGCATGCATTTGTCTTTACCGAGAATTAAAAAATTCAGCTCTGTTAAATCAGCGGACTTATACTGCATGTTCTTCCTTTTAGTTTATGTATACTGTGATAGTCAGAAGTCACACTATCTCTTTATTTGTCCAGACCAAGCCACCTAAACAGGGAGTATAATATATACAAAAGAGGTACAATCGTTTCTGAAATAGCTAGACATTTTCAGGGTCTGTTTTAGCCAGATGACAAACTGACTTTCAAAACTGCTTAGAAATAGCAGGAAGATAATTTTTGACTTATAGGTAAAGAGCCATAGCTAACAACCTAAAATAAATAAATAAATATAGTAGTTGTTGAGAAGATTAGAGAAGGGGATAGTCACAAGAATGATATTCAAAAGAATAAACTAAACAAGGTGATAATGAATGGTATGGAAAATACTTCAGGAGCAAAAACATTTCTCCTAGTAATATAAAATGAAAGATGGTACAGTTCTGTGTGATTTGACAGCTCTCATAAGGCCAAAAGCAACTAAAATCTGGTTTGGAAACTTATATGGCTAAGAGGCTGCAAAAAAAAAAAAATAAAAAAAATAAAAAAATTGCCTTGGAAAATGCATGTACATGAAAAAGGATTAATAGAGAAGCATAGCTTGTTTTCAGAGTTGGTGCTTGCTCTATTCAGTTTGGCATCTCCTGCAAAATTATAATAGTAAATAAAATGAGTTCAAGAATGGCTCAGTTGTCTTAGAATAGGTTTTAAGCGCCATTTTATATGCTTTAGGGTGTCCACATGGCCTCCAGCTGTCTCTCTGGAGGGATATCTAAAGAAAATTCAAAGTCACCCTGGGGAACCATTAAAATGAAAACTGCCTATTTTCAGGCGTATATGGTATTATTTAAAGTTTCTAAAAAAGGAGAAAGAAAAATCGAGGTTCTCAAATACACAAAAACATTTATTGACTTTACATTAAGTGAGGCATATTTTATTTCCACACATCTAACTTGGAATTATATAGAATACTGAAAACTCATATCCTAGTCAATGCATAGTGAATCCAGTTCAGTACTATGCCAGGAATCATGGCTCTAGTGACAATACAGATATAGGTATTGAAATATGATATTAAAACAAACAAATAAACAAACAGCACTTAGCCTGACAGTAGCAATTAATGAATTAGCAGAAAGCGTAAATGTAGATCTTTGTGCATCTACTTTCCCTAGAACAGGGGATATTATAAAATCCATCTCATCTGATTGTGTTAATGCAATGTTAATTTATGATTGTTAAATACCATAACGGGAAAAGTGATATTGTTTTTACATTTACTCTTTACATATGTCTTGAGCTCACTTCAGAGCTGGAAAAATGTACGCCAGTGGTGCTCCCTGTATTCGGTCAGGAAACACTGACACTTCAGGAGATTCAGAACGGCAGCCTGTTGCATGAGCTCGGAATTTTATTTAATCAGAGGAGGAATCTAGGCAATGGGCAGCTTGACACTGGCCCTAGCCCCATTGTTCATGATTATACTGATACATCAAAGAGGAACAAACAACTTAAACATGGGATTGTCCATGCTGACTTTGTATCAGACGACTTCCTGGCTTAGTCCCGGTCCTTCTGTTTAACACGACCAGGCACAGTTAAAGGGAAACTACTTGAAAAAAGTTACTCTATATGAACAGGTTTGTTGAAGTCTACTCTGGGCTGAGATCCTGCCACTCTTCCTAGCCCTCCAACACTATTTTAGCAGGTTTTGTACCTTCACATGTACCAATATGCCTCATGCTACAACCAGGACATCCTGCACATGTCTACATTCAATTTCATGTTGTGAAAGTATCAATAACATGAACTACACAATTACAGTACACACAAAAGATAATCGTCCTTTCTCAGGTCCAGAGTTGGAAAGGAGAACACAGCAAGTCTGTTTTCAAATTCAGTTCCAGAATACAACTCATGTGCTGTTATTATTAGCAGTATGCTTAGTCACTGCTGATTCTTTTAGCTTTCAGTCTGCTCTGTTTTTTGACAAAACACCATCATTTATACTATGCCTGTGTACTATTTATAACATGAATTAAAACACTTATGCTGCACTGACATATCTTGTGAAGATGTTTGTAGGGCCACATCAAAAAACACTGCTATCAATTCTTCTTAATTAATTAATCTGAAACTGCCTTCCTCTGATGGTTTGATTTGTTCCCCAAACTATTTCAAATATAAAGCATGCATATTCATAATCTCTCTTAGACTTCTGATTTGAGAATAAATGTATAGATACCTATTACAAGTCAGTAACAGAAAAAAAATAGTTTATCAAGATAATGTTCTAAAGCTCAACAGATGCGCACTTCTTTCTCTTCACATCTTTTTTTCTGTATAGCATATGTATTTTGGTTAAAAAAAAAAAAAAAAAAGAATATTTCCTGTGTTTTTATGGAAGAAATGAGCTTATTACCCTTAAAAGTGATTAGACAAAAGTTTCGTCTTGTGATTCCTTCAAAACACAGTTATTTCACTTAGTTTCCCCTGAAATCTCCTCTTCACAGCTTGAGCAACATTATTGATAATCCTGATAAACTGCATACACTTCATGCATGACAGTTTCTTCAGCGTCAGTCGTACACCTGGGATTTCTTAATTTGAATTTATCTGAAACTCATTGTCAGCTTGCAGCCCAAGAGAATGCTTTATCTTTGGCATGACTTTTCTTCTTGATGTTTGTTTTTTTTTCAAAAGACATTGACAGAATTTTTTAAGTGAAATGCATCTTTACTAAATTTCAAAAATAGAAATATAAATACTTTTTGCATGCAGTGACATCTTTGAATGTCCAAGCTTTTTTTTTTTATTATTATTATTCTTAGCTTCAAATAAAGGAAAATCATGTTTAATTCTAATTGGAGATAAAAGGTGAGGATAAGACGAAGAGATATGCTAGCCACTTTTATTTGCTGATCAAAAATAATTTCAGAGTGATGGGATAGTTAATTTTCTTTGTAAAAATGTTTTGAATTTTTGATGAAAATAACATATCAATGTCGTAGTTGTTGCTGAGCATTGCTTACACAGGGGCAAAACTTCTCTCACGCAGCCCTGATGGAGAGGAGGCTGGGAGTTCACAAGGAGATCAGAGGACATAGCCAGGACAGATGAGACAAAAATAGCCAAAGGGATATTCTATACCCTATGGCAACATGCAGAGCAACAAAAGCTGGGGTAAAAGAGGAGGAAGGGTGTAAGAGATTATTCTTTCACATTACTGTCTCAAAACTTGCTGGGGACACAGATAGACAAGTCCAAACAAGTCCTGGGCACTGGTTGAGAAGTTCTTTGTCTGAGGGACACAGGTGGACAAGGCAGGGGCAACAAGAGAGAGATAATCCTCAAATTAATGTCCAGGAAACAGTCTTTTGTGTGGGCTCATGTTGAGGAAAACAGCCATCTCAGGAGGTGCTGCACATGACTCTTACCCAAGCGACCAGGAATGCCATGCTGGCAGAAGAAGGGTAAGAAAGGAACCTACAACCATGAGGTTAGGATTTTCTGGCAACAGATCCCTCACGAAAAAGAAGAGGTTTCTGACATGAGAAGCCTTACGACCTGCCTCTCTCCCTTCTGGACTTGGTCTGTGCTCTACCTGCATGCTGAAGAACAAAGGTGCCTGCCACCAGATTCCTCACTACGGAATTCCTGTATGCTGACGAACTCTCCTGAGCTTGCTACCTGAGTCCTGCTGCTTCCACCCAGACTGGCTCTGTGACTTCTTCCCGCTACTTGCTTGCTGGCCAAGGCCGGTGTATAATCAAAGAATATACAGATATTATAATTAAGAAAGACACAGGAAAGTTAAGCTAAACAAGTTATCACACCAAAGAAGAATGGTTGGAAAACTAACCCTTGCCCTGGGCTTACTGAGAAGACTCCAAGAGGAGCAATCTCCAAAAGAGATCCTTCCCTACTGGTAGTCAGCTCTTAAATGGGGTCTAGGAGAGGTGGAGCCAGATTTTAGCAGCTTCGCTAGGAGAGGTATAAAGGAACACCAATGACCCAATATACCTAGAATCTCTTGTGGCTGCTTCAGTGTTGCAAGGACTGGGAACGCTTGAACCTTATCTATGATAGCACTGGGTAGTACTTTGGTCTTTCCTGAACAAATCACCCCAAGGAATTTTACGGACAGGCTCGGACCTTGCACCTTTTGAGGATTTATAGCCCATCCTCTCTGTTGCAAGTAGGCAGTTAATGAATCTGCCACATGTCCTACCATCTCCTGTGAGTTGGATGTCAACAGGAGATCATCAGTATAATGATATAAGTTAACATCATCAAGTTTTTTCCTATTAGCCAGGTCACGCACCATTAGATTATGACAATATGTTGGCAAATGCACATATCCATGTGGCAGGACCTGAAAGGTCCACTGCCTGCCTCCCCACATAAATGCAAACTGATCTTACAATTCCTCAGCAATTGGGATACTGAAGAATGCATTTGATGGATCTAGGACACAATGATAGGTTTTTATCTCCCTACTCAATGTCTCCATTAGGGAGGCAATATTGGGTACGGCCGCATGAATAGGCGGCATGACCTTATTTAATTCTCTGTAATCTACTGTCATTTTCCACGTGCCATCCGACTTTCGCACTGGCCATATGGGGGAATTATATGGGCTGTATGCAGGTCTTATAATGCCCACTTTTTCTAATTCCTGCACCATTCTCGATATTTCATCTTGCCCACCTGCAAGTCTATCCTATCTTAGTTAGTAATCCGGCACGGTTTCAGCAGGCAAACAGGCCCATGTTTCACATGGCCTCTTAATATTGCCTGCACCACCCGGATACTGATACATCTCTGTCGAAGTCTGAACTCTCCCGTGGTTGTTTGGAGAGCCAGATCCCATAGAATATCTATGCCCAGGATGTATTCTTGGACTGGGGCAATAGACACCTTGTACTCCCGGGGTGGGAGACGCCCAACTTCCAATTTCAAACATGTTTGGGTGACAGGAATAGTCTGTCCCCCAAAACCACCAATCATCACTCTGTTTCCATCAAATTTGTTCAGATCTCCATAGATAACTGATGTTTCTGCTCCGGTGTCCGCTAATGCCATAACTCTCTGAATATTTTTTCGGGACCAATAAATTGTTAATTCTACATAGGGCATCCGGTCCCTTCTAGAGGCCCTAGGAGGACTAACATCCCTTGTCACACCATGAATTGTGCTATGGCAAATTCTTTTGCCTCTGGTGGCTCAGGCATCATGGCCCAAGACACCTGAGGAGTTTTTTTTTCCTATTGGGGAATATGAAGTCTTCTAAATTCCGTGTTGTAGTTGGTAGCCTATTTATAACTCTTAACCCTAGGTTTCTTAGGGAGATTCTGAAAATTTTTGATTGTCCTTTAGTTGTCTCCAAAGCTGGAGAAGGACATGATTGGACTGGCAGTCAATCTTAGTAAATTGGATCCCAGCCCAAATTAAATCATTAAACATTTGTTTTCAGGAAACCCTTATTGGTCCCGATTGAGGAGCTCGAGTAGCCGGCCTCTTGGTTTTAATCACCAGCAGGACCTCGACTTCTTCTAATGTCCAAATGTTGCCCCTAGTCCACAGGCGTTCTGTTTCTCCTAGGTTGGCCACTAACTGGACAGCCTGCTGGACTCCCACTTCTGAGCCCACCAGGGGTTTTAATATAGAGACCAAAGTGCCATACAGATGAGAGCGGGCTTGCTGTAGAATCAAGTCTCTCATCCCTGCTAAGAATTTGACCATATCCCTGTATATAGCGGTATATCAGATTTATTCAGCCATACCATATGGCAGGCCACCATTAACCATTCTATCATAGAGTGGTTTTCATTAAGATATTGAACACCAGCACATAACCTCTGCTTGAGGCCAGGATGGACAGTCATGGTGGCCAACTTGGATATTTCCAGACCATTCACTATAACACTTTCTGCCCCAGAGTCCCACAGTTTTAGTAACCAAGTTGGCACACTTCTTCTAGGCTTCTGCTGAAATTGCTGTACTAAATCCATCAATTCTGTTGCTGTATATGGCTGGGCTGTTACATGCAAGTGAGTCTGGGCAGGGGGCCACTGATCTGGCAGCACCTTCCAGTCTATCCTGTACTTTCTTTGTTTACTGAGTTACAACAGGACAGACCTCTAGCGGATCAGTTGCAATCGGAGCTTTGAGATCTAATTTAGAGTTTTTATTTTCCTCATCAACAAAGTCCATTGTTTCATGAGTCTGGTCATTGCCTACTGAAATGTTGTAAACTTGACCTATTGAAAGATACAGAATTGGTTTCATTCATGTTAATATGCCAAGTTCTTGCTCTAACTTTTCAATAGTCTCTCAAAAGTTGGTTTTAATTTTCTAAAGTGTTATTCCTCATTTCAGCATGATTTAGAGCATTTAATAGTGGCTATACCACAGTGGAGGCAGCTAATTTTTGTTCTTTTGGGATAAATATATCTTTGCAAAGTCCCTGAAAGTAGTCTGCTATGCGATACGGAGAGATATTTCCCATAACACGTAGGGAACCCCATTTTTCAATGATAACCACAAGTTCATAATAGGGAGATCCCATAAATCCTTGAATCTGCCCTGGAATCATTTTATCCAGCGGGTAATATTCGCCCCCTGACCCATTTATAGAAATTTCATAGAAAGGACAAGATGTAAATTTTAATATATTTGGCCTGCTGGCTTGCCAAGTGTATGATCAATGAATATACAGATATTATAATTAAGAAATATATAGGAATGTTAGGCTAACAAGTTACAACACCAAAGAAGAATGGTTGGAAAACTAACCCTTGTCCTGAGTTCACTAAGAAGACTCCAAAAGGAGCAATCTCTGAAAGAGATCCTTCCCTACTGGTAGTCAGCTCTTAAATGGAGTTTAAGAGAGGTGGAGCCAGGCTCCACCCCTTCCAGTAGCACAGGTGAATTACCTTCACCTGTGCTCCCAGGGCTGACTCATTGCTTGCCTCAGATGGTCAATCAGAGGTTCAGGCCTTGATTCAGCAGTTCCCATACAGCTGGACATACTGCTGCTGCCTCTCTCCCTGTGCTTTTGCCTCAGATCTTCAAAACAGCGTGCAACAGAACCGTTGCTGGGTCCTGGTGGTTTACCTGGTGGATAATCCTGGTGGATTATCTCTGCTTCATGTAATTCTTGCTTATTTTCCATTTTTTCTATCATTCTCCTTTCCTTCCCCATCACCTTCATTCATAGTAGTTGCAGTTCTTCCCTTTCCTGTCTCCCTGTTTAGGATTTGTAATAAACTGGTTGGACCAATGTTTGACTTGTTGTTTTTTAATCTTATGCCAGGTAAACATCTATTAAAAAGGATCTCCTCTTCCTCCTATAAATTGGAGTGAGACAAGGGGGCATTTGGAGTGATGGCATTTGTCTTCCTGGGAAACCAGTATGAGTGATGAGCCCTGAGAGTGGCTGAACACCTGCTTGTCCATAGGAAGTAGTAAACAAATTCCTTGTTTCTCTTTACTTGTGCACGCATGCATAATTTCTTGTACTTTTACATTTCTTATCCCTTTCCCTCCTTCTACCTTGAGAGAGTAAATGACTGGTTATGTGGTACTGGATGCCTGTCAGGGTCAAAATACAAGAATAAGGCATGTAATTTCTTCTTTATATTTTTTGTGCATTTCAAAATGTTGTAGTTTTTGCTATGTTTTTTTTTTTTTTTTTATTGTCACAGTAGTGCAGTTTTACAGAACTTTACAGATAGATATCCAACTGCTCATTTGTTTTGCAAGCCTTTGCGATAAGAAAATGGTTCGGCAGGATAAGTAACAGCAGGGATTGTATTTTCATTACTTCTGAAGTAACAGTGCCTTGCCAGAACAGACTGAACTTCAAAGCTGGACTAAAAACACTATACATAGTTTATTTGTTTGGCAGTTACAAAAATAAAAGCCATTTCAAATAAACTATTGTGGCAGCCAAGTATTTGTCAAGGTCTGAATAAGCTTTCATCAGCCAAACTATTTTTCTGGTCCTGAATTTAGTAACTGATCTCTGACTTAACTGCTTTATTGCTGCACAAACTGTCATACTGTGTCCAGAGCACAGAAGAATATAAATAATAATTCATATTTATGAATCTATTCCATCTTTTTATTTAATAAGTATGGTTTCTAATACTTGCTTAATCATAAATTCTAGTCAGGCTCTTTTAATTGGTTTTTGACCTACATACTATTATGGGCCTGATTAACAATTCCCCAGTCAAAGTTGCAAAACATTCTTCTTTGTGTTCAATAATTTAGAGATCCATATGGGAGATGTATTGTTGCTCATTTTCTCAGTGTGAATTTAGTTCAGTCTGAGCTTGCAGTCTCGAGACCCATTTGAGACAAAATAATTTCAAATTCCAAAATACCTCCAACCTTCTAATATACATTCAAGAATGCAGTGAGTCATTAAAATGTATTTCTTCTTCATCTTTAAAGACACCTACAAATTCAATGTCAAGTAAGTTCATGATTAGCAAAAGTGGCCAATGGATCTTAGGTCCAAATGTAAGCCCATTATTTCAAGGAATACAGCCAGAGTGCTTTGCACTATCAAGCTGTAACAGACATGCTTGAGAAGAGCGTTCCCATTCATGAGCAAGGCAGAAATGATGTACATCCCTTGCTGACCTCTACTGCCAGGAAATGACAACAACAAAAAGGAGCATAATGAGGTAAAACACTGAATAAAATACTGAAATATTGTGATTAAAGGTTATTAAGGTAAAGGTCTTTCCAAGCCTAGTTGGCCTGCAAATCACAGTGTTTCTGTAGCCTAAAAACAAACAAACAAACAAACAAAAAAACGGTATATGAAGATTAAAGACCACTCAACCATTTTCCATGTGTTGCTTACAGTTTAGGTGAGGAGCAAGCCTGAAAAAAATCACTGGTTTTATAGGAAGACATCTCAACAACTTCTGTGGTCAACCTAAGACTCTTCCTAAATAAGAGACCTTACAACATCAAGAAACTTCTATTTTCCTGAAACTTTTGTCCTTCCCGTCTAATACACACAGAAAATGGCTGGGTTGGATTCATAAATGTTTTGAATTTAGGGAATACTTTCAGATTGCACCTCAGTTTGGTTGCAGTTTATGCCCCATTCAATACAAACCCACCTAAGTATTATTGAAGTGCTGTCGTCTTATGGTCTTCTGCTGAACAGCAGAATATCTTTCACAATTTATCAGAAAAGGAAACAAGACTGCTGTAGCCCAAACTGCTCCTACGTACACTGACATAAAGAATCAGGAGGAAAACCAAGTTCCTCAAAAGATGCATGCACAACATTTAAGTGAAGATGTACTCTGCTGACAATCTTAACTGTTCGGCAAGTTAAAGTAGTACTCAAACACTAAAAATACTGGATGAGCATCCTAAAACTGAAGATGAGGGAACACGTTTGCTGATAAACCTGTGGCATATTTTTCATGGCCAGGCAGATTTATGTCTCAGAACAGACTTTTTAAGTAACAGAAAATCTACCTCAAATGCAAATTCTACCAGATGCTTGATGATTTGCAAGTCAGTTTTTCCTGAGGGAACTATGTTAAAATCTATTATATATATTCAGATTTTGACATGTCTGTAGATAAGTTAATAAAATTCAGTAGGTAATTCCTTTTTGGAAGAATCTGATGTACTAGTTTCATCACGAAGAAGACACACACACACAAAAATATATATAAATATATGCTTCATGAAAGGTGGCTTAAATTCTTTTAAACATTTTCTATTGCAAAACAAGCTATTTGAATAGTTTTTGTGTCATATATTTTCTTAATTTTCTTCAAAGTTCGAAACTATAATCAGTTTCTTTTCATTGTGTGCTCTTGCATTATCTGTTATGAAAATGCATTTGGTCCATTGCATTATTTCCCTACATTGTGACAGAAACAAATTTGCCACATTTTAAATAAAATGAAAGCTCGCATCTTTCACGGCTATAGGGATTCTCACACTATTTAAGGAATTGAGGGGAGTATAAAACAAATAAGATATGAAATTCAGAGTCAGTCTTAATCTCAGTAGAAAGATTACACTAATAAAATTTATATCCTATCAGATAGACATTATCAACATAATGATTATCAGGATACTCTTTGAAAGCTTATATTATATTTATATGAAAGCTTATTTATATTAAAATCCTCAAACTGAAAATGATAGAAACCATTAGGCAAGCAAAAAACTCTGCATGAGATGTACTTTTATGTCAAGGTTACAAAAGCTCCCCACTTATGTACCGTATTCACTATGTATCTGCAATAAATTCTAGGCCGTAGAGTTTAATCTAAAATACACAGTATAATTTTAGAAACTAATGAAGGATCTGGGGAAAAAAGCTTCAGTGAGCACACACACAAATTGGCAAGAAAGCACTAGGGGTCTGAAACTACAGTAGAAAGGGAATAGTAATTGCTTAAAATTTATTTAAATGTTTAGTCAAGAAAAATGACAAAGAATACTAGCTCAAAGGTTATTTCTGTCTGTTAAAGGATGTTTTAGATTGTGACAGTGTTATTCCAGTGATCACTTTGGAATAACAATAGTAATAATACATTCTGTTTAATTACATGCTGGGAAAATATTTATTTCAATGTATGTTAAGGTTCAGTCAACATTTTGCAACAAAATAATGTTATTGATCTCCCTTTGGTATTAGTTTTCATGGGAGACAACAGAAAAATTTTCAGACTACCTGAAGTTAAAATGGAATTTAAAACATTCAATGAAGAGAAAGGTAGGAATCTAGTTGGACTAAAACCATGGAATGTGATTTTATGAGATTATACTTTGAACAGTTTTTGCAAAAAAAATAAATAATAATAAAAACAAGAAAGCGATTATTTTAAAAATATTTGGTTAGAGGAAAAAAAATTCTATATGTATTCTCCTAAGAGCATCTAAATAACAAAGTGTTCAGAATACTGCTTAGAATGAAAAAACTAAGCAGGAAATAAATAATTTCATCCATATTACAGGACATTCTCTATTGTTCCTGTTCACCTTAAATTTTCATTGAATATTGTTAACAGTGACATTAAATTTTTACAATTGCAATGGGTGGCCACCTATTCCCAAAACTACTTTTAACATATTTTCCTGTCTTTACAGATGGAGACATGGAAAAAAAGAAGATAGAGAACATATAGTACAGATCATCTTAGCTCTGGGCACAATAGTCAGTTTCAGCCACGATGATGTTACCCTTGTGAAGATATGTAATATCAGTAATGATTAATGTTGAAATTACGGACGTATTTCACTGAGATCTCAAAGATCACAAAAATACTATTCTTCTGTTATTCAGTGACAAATTATTGACTTTGCAGGTAACAGCATCCTTGATAATATCAAAATCAGAAATGGTTCATTTAAAACTCAGAGATGGTTCCAAGCATCAATAGTCAGAGCTCCAGAAAACAACAGTTGAGAATTTACCTCTGGTAACACTTCTAGTGCTACAGTGCTGTCCAACAGTACTGTTTGAAGCAGGACCTTGTGAGATGACATTCTAAATTACTAAGTTCCATCTGCTTTCAAAGAGAGGGCCATTTTACATTACTTTTGTACCTTTCATCTTTTGATACAATTGACACACAAGATTTTTGTTTGTTGGTTGTATCAAGACTTTTTTTTCTGAAATGAAAATAAAAGAATATTCATGACTGTTTGGATTTAAGAAGTCTATTCTTGTGTTAAATATTTTAAAATTCACCTCTTTTCTTCATTTTCAGAGAAAGAAAATAACAAACCTTACTCTTTCCCTTCTCCTCATTTTCAGACAATCAAGAGTTGTTCTGAAGATTTCCTCTTTAAATATGATATTCAAGTTAATTCCAAATAGGAGAAATCTAAACCCTAGAATGCTGAATGTAAAGATTCATGTAATATTTATTTTTAAATTTGGGCAATAAGAAATCAGTATTTTAATAGAAATAACATTGAAATAAAGTAGAATTAATGGTTGGGGAAATGTGGATTTTTAATTATTTTGTTTTAGTTTTGTTTTAGAATCAATCACTAAACTTTCTTCCCCCTAAAAATGGAAGGTAACAAAATATTTAATGTTCATTCCATCTATCAATCCATCCAACTACTGTTGCCCCAATACTGTAACTTCCATTGATTTAGCAAGCAATGTCACACTTCATGTAAGTATAGAAATGATGAATATAAAATCTTCTAACTTTCAGGAACATTAAATGATAACTCTACTTGCATGACTCCTTAGTTCCAGCTATTTCCCACTAATAACCACATTTTACAAACTCCCTACAGAGCAGATAAGATATCTCATGCCACTGGGATGATTGTGAACATGGAGTATGCTTGAAGAAATGTTCTCTATCTGGGATTAGTAGGTACTACATTTTTAGCAAACCACACACAGGATGATATTCTTTGTTTTGGTTTTTGTTGTTGTTGTTTTGGTTTGTTTTTTTTTTCCTGTTTCAATAATTTTTCCATGAAATTTTACATACCTTTAACCCTGAAAAGAAGATACTATATACACTGTGAGCAAAAAATCAGAGACACTATCAAAACTCTAAGAGTTGATGAGTCTGTTTATAGTTTAACAATATGCACACTAGATTTCATAACAAGAGGATTTCCCACTGAAGTATCACACTATACTTCACAAAATTGTATCAGAGGGTGCAAATGGGAAAAAATATGCAAGTAACACATGAGATGAATTAAATTAATGGCATCTATATTTTTTCTAGAAATGTTATATTTAATTGAATAGTTGTGAAAAGCCATTTATGTTAAGGGTATTTATGTGCACAGAAAAGTCCTTCTGCAAAACCAAGTTTGATTCCTTGCTGTCATGGAGTTGACTAAATCAATCTATGTCTGTTACAGGGGGCAACAGGCCTCTGCCCTTCCCCCCCCCCACCCCAGTCCCACAAAAATGGGAAGGAAGGAAGGGAGGAAAAGAACAGTGGCAACAATCTATGGAGGAAAACTTATTTTACTATAATATCGCAATACAAGATAACACAATATATACAATTTAATTGAAATTGAGATTAATAAATCAGACAAGATGAGAGAGAGAGTTCCCGGGGCC
>NW_024885532.1:2606217-2755275 GCF_019232065.1 Centrocercus urophasianus
AGGGCCAGATCCTGTGACTTCTGTAATGTACAGGGATAGGTACCTGGGATTGTTTCCAGCATTCCACATCAAAACATCATGTAGTGTACGGGGCATTAACATTTTAATGCCCCGTACACTACATGATGTTTTGATGTGGAATGCTGAAACCCAAAAAACAAAAACATAGAACCATGACACTTGCTATTGAAAGCAAATGTATTAGACAATTGTTCAATCTTTTTACAATTACTCAAAACTAGTCCTGTGAGAAAAACAAAACAACTCATGAAACCTGTGAGAAATTTTATTTTCAAATCTAAAGGTACGTGAGTTAACATTGACTTCTTTTTAATTCTAAAAAATCACTGAAGTCAGTGGGAAAAGTATACCTCTTCTCCAGATTCCCAAATGCTTCTTTTTTGTAATTCTAGTGCACAGAAACTTGCTGAGACCAAGACACAAAACTTCTATGCTAGATCCTCTGCATGAAAAGGGAAAGTGAAAAGGGTCCAAAGCTATCTCTTGCTTATTGAAGATAAGAAGTAAACTTCAAATGCTATAGAAGTAGTAAAGAATCATGTGTTATAAAAGTTAATTTTTTAAACATTAAAAGAAAGGCTTTTCAAATTCATACTGTATTGATATTTAATTATAAAGTGCATTTGCAGCTGGGGTATTAAAGAACAGGGAAAACATCTCATTGTGATATGTAACAATTTCCTCAATGACGCATTCTATAACAAAAAGAGTTCTGAAGATCAGAAAGCTTAGTGCTCAGCAAGAATTTAATAAACAGACTCATTTACAGTAAATCATTCATTTACTGGGAGAACTGTCAGTGATTTTAGGGCAGAAGACAGCAACACACATAGAAAGGTACATATATTTGTTACAGACAAAACAAACAAACAAATAACAAAAAAAACAAACAAAACTATGGAAATGTCTTATTCACAATTCTTCAGAAAGGAAATAATCTCCTTTTTCCCCTTCCACTCTGTTTTACAATTCAGATCTCATAGTGAAGTGGAATAGTATAGCAGTTAGCACAAGTCTGGCCTAGTTAGCCTAATTGCTATAATAAGCCCCTGAAATGTAACCAACTTTTTGCTGTAGTAAAAAAATATGATCAACCATCTTCTCCAAACAACAGAAAGTTGATTTTTGCGTGCTTAAGGAGATACATAGAGCAAGCAGAGTAAGAGCCAACTGCAAAAGCAAATCAATATAGTTCAATCTGATGAGATATTAAATTGATAATCATTAATGAGATATTCTCTATCCAAGCCTACAGAAGAAGATGCTTAAGAATACCCACAGTAACTGAGAAAAAGCAGAAGATATTCCGCAGAGGACTCAGCAAAAGGAGAACCTGTGAGATTCTGAGGGGGCTTCAGGATGCCTAACCAGTGTTAGGACTGTCTCCACAAAATCCCAGCAGACTCTGCATGTGACTCAGTACCAAAACTACTTACCAGACTGCTGCACTAACCTGCCTGACTTCTCTCCAAAAGCATCCTCTCTCCCACAGAACAGGGACAGACTCTAAAGTGTAAAATTGTGTACGTCTATGTTTAAGGTGTTTTGGTATCCAGCTCCAATTAATATCCACAAAGTAATTTGTTCTTAAACCACAAGAAATGTTTTTATTTTTTACATAGATAGGAAAAACAAAAGGAAGCATTTGAAAAAAATTTTTTAAGAAACTTTGTTCACCATCTACATTGTGAAATATCCATAAAGTGTGTGGGAGTCTGCTCTTATAAACCACTTGAAAGGATGTGGAAAAAAAACAGGGCCACAGTAGGCAGATCTTGCTTCAGCAGTCTTCCCATCAATTACAGCCTCTTCTTCATCTTAACTACATTACAATGTATATGTCAGTCTGCAAACCTAATCTCTCAGAAGGCATTGTGTCACGCTGCTGAAGGTGAATCACATTCAAGCACTCCTGGCATTTTTTTTGTTGCCTAGCAGTTCTGGAACTCCTGTGGGCCTAAAACATAACAATTACTTCATGTATTTTTCCAAATGGTCTTTACTCTGGTAGAAATCAACTCAAGCCTATGAAACTGAGTTTTACAGAATGAAACAGAAATATGCGATATACTAAAAATAGAGCGTGAACACATTGTGTGTTTTTGAAGGTCTAGAGATCTATTGTGCTTAAAAGGCACACACAGCCAATTTCGTTCTGATGGAACCATATCCTGTCTTTATATAACAAAAATATTTAAATCTGGTATATTTGATGCCCACCTACTACTACTATGCCCTATAGCAAGCTTGCATAGCTTCTAGGTTAATGTGTTAAATAATTATCTCTCTACTTGAGTACCCCATTACACACTCAAGACCCCAACCATATTGTCATTATCTACATTGTTTCATGCTTCATAAAATCATAGACTCATTTACACTGAAAAAGACTTTCAAGATTATCACAGAATTACAGAATTGTAGAGATTGGAAGAGAATCTCTGAATATCCATTTTTCCCTTAACTCTGATCTCAAGAGACTCCACCTGGAGTACTATGCCCAGTTCTGGGGCTCTAACACAAGAAGGACATCAAAATGTTGGAACAGGTCCAGAGAAGGGCCAGCAAGATGATCTGAGGGCTGAAGCATCTCTCCTACAAGGAAGAGGCTGATAGAGTTGGGGCTCTTCAGACTGGGGAAGGGAAGGGAACTGGGAAAACCTTACAGTAGCCTTCCAGTACTTGAAGGGGGCCTACAGGAAAGCGGGGGAGGAACTTTTTAGAAGGACAGAGCAACAGGACAAAGGGAAATGGCTTTAAAGTGGAAGAGAGTAGATTTAGATTAGATATTAAAAAAAATTACTGTGAGGGTGGTGAGACAGTGGACCTGGTTTCCCTGGAGGCATTCAAGGCCAGGCTGATTCGGGCTTTGAGTAACTTGTTTAGTGGGAGGTGTCCCTGCCTATAGCAGGGGAGTTGGAACTAGATGATCTGGACAACTTATTCTAATTCTCTGTAACTCTCAATTTCAAGAAGCTTTTCCTCATGTTTGTATGAAATTTTGTATGTTTCAGCTCATGCTCATTGCCTCTTGTTCTCTTGTTCTCTTGCTGGGAAAAGTGTTTGATTCCATCAACTTGACTCCTGTCCTTTATGTATCTATAAGCATTGATAAATCTCCCCTCTCAGTTTTCCTTGAACTGGGGAGCCCAGAATGGGACACAATACTCCAGATGTGCCTTCAACAGGACAGAAAAGAGGGGAAGGATAATCTTCCCAAATCTGCTTGCTACGCTCTTATTAATGCATCCCAGGATACCATTTATTCTTCTTGGCCACAAGGATATACTTCTGGCTCACAATCAACTTTCTGTCCACCAGGACATCCAGGTCATTCTTTGCAGAGCTTCTTTCAGGTCAGCTCCTAACTTGTACTGGTGCCTATAGTTATTCCTCCCAGATACAGGACTTTACATTTGCCCATGGTAAACTTCATAAGGTTCCTCTACACCCAACCTTCCAGCCTCTTTAGATCTTGCTGAATGGCAACACAGACTTCTGGTGTGACTATTCCTGATACCCTTATTTTCTTCCACTACCTAGAAATGACATCTAGAATAAGTTGTTCCATCATATTCCCAGGAGTGCTGATGTGGCTGACTGGCCCGCAATTTAAATATGTCCAAGGATGAGGAGTTCACACTGGGCAGCCTGTTCCAGTGCTTGATCAAACTTTCAAAATTTCCTCCTTAAATAAAGAAGAAAAAGTCACTCGCATTCCACTTTTCATTGACTTGTTTTGCTGTCTACACTTAACAAATAAAAATAAAATTCCTTTAAAAGTTATATTATGCCCATACAAAGAAACACCAGAGTGTTCCATACTTCTTTAATTTTCCAAGTACCAAAATATACTAGGAAAAAATTTAAAAAGTTATCAGCTGGCATGTCAGGTCTCCTTGCTTCTAACTAGTTTGTCTGGATTTTAAAAGTAAACACGTACATTAAATCAATTTACAGAAGTACTTTAATAGCAATTTAAAAATAGCAGTATGCTTATTAAAGCCTAATGTTTTTCATATAAACAGAATCTACTTAGCATTTAGCAGTTTGGTTTTATCAAAGAAAACGTCGTTCAGTGAATTAAAGTGTAACAAACATCCAGATAGACTGGAAACGTAACTGTGAAGCTAATCTAACAACTAAATCAAAAGAGGTATCAGTTTAAAAAATCAATTTAATTATTTAAATAGCCATTGGAGACGTAATTTGAAGATATCAGATCTTTTCCATTTGCACCTCTAGTAGCACACTGAAGTGACTAGAACTAACTACAGTGACATTTCTAGAGAAAGTTTTTCTTTATTTGTGTGTATAGTAAAGAGACTGATGCTTCCGGAATAATATTCCATGAATGTATTTATATATTTTGTCCCAAATTATACTTACATAATAATGAAGTAGACTAAGAGAACACAACTGCAACTTCACTGTTGTAGAGCAAACAAAGGTTATGACAGGGGTTTTATTTGAGAAATAGGTGCTATAGGAAAGGATATCAAAGAGGAATTAATTTACCCCTCCCAGCAAAGTTTGGAGAAAGGGGAGAGCTGAATAATGCAGCCTTCTCCCATTCATACTCTCACACCACAGGGGAAGGGTGTAGGGAAGGGAAACCGAGGCAGACTCAGATTACACATGCACTCCTGGAAGCATCACTGAGACAGAAGGGGTGACTCTAGCCCCACTCCTCTCCAGGCACTCATGTACTCATGTGTTGGTTCAGGCTGTGACCTTGGAATTCCGCTCCAACTGTCATATAAACCATTATATTAAGAAATGTGAATAGATTAGAATACCAAGGCTAGAACAAATTACTCGGGGTGGTGCAAGTTAATTCCTGTTTAATCACCAAGCAAGAAAAAGAAGTTCATTTTATGTAAAAGTATAAGCCACATAAAGCATCTGTTCCATACTCTGACCTCCAATTAAATATAAAAACTCAAAAACAAAAAGCTGTCACCAAAATATGAAATTTGTTCTTTACATTAATTCTTTGAAAGCTGAAAATGCAGTTCTTTTTACCAGAAATACTTCAATTAGACATGTTTGTATAGCATCTGCTTAAATTTTACAAGTAAATTTCACAATTCATTTGCTAATACTGAACATGCCTTTTTTTCTTTTCAGTCTCTCGCTTTCCCCTTCCCTCATATGTAGCAAACAAACAAACAAAAAAGCGTTAGTTTAAATAATGGGAACAGTGAGCAATGTTCCAATAAAAAATGCAAACTTAAGCTTTTGCTGACTGTACAAATACTGTTTCCTGACCTATTCCACTTGTTATCAACTTGTTCTGAGAATCTGCTATGTGAACTGGAGCTTAGTACCAGGTGTCTCTTGTTATGATGTAGAATTTAAGCATGAGATAATAGAAATTGCCTTAAAAAGTTAGTTGAAAATAGAGGACCTAGACCTATAAACAAGCTGCAGATGGTCAATTAATTACTGGTCATTGAAGAACTACAACCTTGACAATGGGAAATAGTCTGCTTTCAGCATACTAAAGACAACAGTAAGCAATTAAAAACAGCTGAACAACAAGATAAGGCACCTGTCTGAGAAAGTAACACTCTAATTGTAGAGCATATACTCCAGGATGCAGAGGCTGAAAGTGCTTAAAATTATGGGATTTGAAATTGAGGTAAGGGAGAAAAAGAGGCTGTAGGGAAATAAAATAATTATCATAGGAACTGTTCTGCAGAATCAGTGTGGGATTGCTGGATTTAAGTGTGCTGCTTGTTTTTCCTGCTTGCTCTGAAGAGCAGAAGTTCTTCCTCATGCTGCCTGCATATTTCAAAAGTTTTCAGTGCTCTAGAGAATCTTTGGTCTGCTGTCTGGCAACTGTCTAGGACTATGCATGTGTGTGTTTCTGTTTTTCCTACTAAAAATTGAATATTTCTCTTCTGTAACACTTTAACTTATTTTTAAACTGTTATTAGATGTACGTAAACCTGAACACATTTTCTTTCCTCATTTGCCTTTTACCATACTTTATGTCTTTCTTTGCTTTTCGTAGCACCTCGTACTACATAGTTTGATAGTGATTCAGCTATTTTACATTCCTGAATATGCATTTTGTTGATTCTTAATAACTGTCAAAATAGTCAGCATGTTATATGCAAGGGAATTATTAAGAATGGATGGCTACTGTTTGTTAATTCATATTCTGTAGCCAGTAGTTTAGTAAACTGTTTAACCACTATTGAATTATCTTGTTTGCCCTTTGTTATGGTTTTATGTTTTTGTTTTTGCTTTTTTTTGTTTTTGCTTTATACAAAGCAAAAACAAAAACATAAAACCATGACACCCTTGATCAACTACTTTGAAAAAAGTTTGAAGAACAGCCTGTCTTCATTAACACATCTTTGCAAGTTAGGCATCAGTCAGAGATAGGGTTTGTTATGTTGCTAATGTAAGTTTTTTCCCCTTCTTGGGGACTAAGTTAGTGTCTCTGTAAGGTTAAGAGATCTTTATAGACTTAAAAATTCTCATTTGTTTTAAATCTATTTTTTCCATGTATATTATTATTTTTTTAAATTCTAACTTAAATAAATTTGTCTGTTACATAGGCATTTCAGTAGTTGATTTCCAAGGACAAGGCAAACTTGAAGCTACAAAAAAGAAATGAGAAATAAGGGCTAAATGACGCAGTAAAAGGTATGGGTAGAACTTGCCTTTACCTTGGGGAAATGTGATGAAACATGCAAGAGCTGATTCGCACAACAGGAAATGACAACAGTATCAGTGGACTGTTAAGAGAAGTAGGATGCCTGATTTGCAGTGATGCCTCCTCCTAGCTTTTAATTAATAAATATCTTCATTTTTATTATGTTTTCCTTCTTTTTCTACTTCTAAAAAGGTAAATTATCTTCCCAAGATTTAATAGAGTAAAAATTCCCAATTGTGAAATCTATTACGTGGCGACAGTCCCAAAAGGGAAGTAGTAGAAGCTTTATTGCTAGGTACGTTTAAATCTAGATGAGACACTGCATTGGAAAATATACTTTAGGGAACAATCAAGTGAATACATGAAATACATGACCAAATAGGTATTTTTGACTCTAATTTCTACCACTAACATCCATGTTATGGTATGAATTGAAGGTTATTTAGAGATTACTGTGATATGTGGCTGTTAGATACTCATTATATTAAAAGTCTTTATTTCACATCATTATGTTCATTATTATAGGTTCCGCATTTGGTAATTTGACCACACTTAAAATGAAGCATACATTAATAAGGATTGAGCTGCAGCCAAAAATATCCACCTGATTTTAAGTCGTTGCTTTTCGTATAGCAACTAGAAAATCACATTGGCCATTCTTCATCATCAAAAATGTTGCCTAGGAATAGCAATTGGAATAGCATGTCAATGAAAATATCTCCTCATGTCCTAATAGGCTGTAAATGGACAAAAGAAATAAGCAAGAAGATATTGGAAATCTCTGGTTGACAAGTATGTACCTAACAAAGGGGTTTTTATGAAAGGTTTTGGAACTGAAATACTTCTAGCACTACAGGTAATTAAGCAATATAAAAGGGGGGATAGTATAGATTTTTTCCTTTGATTTCTTTGTACAGATATAGTCAATTCAGTTAGAAGTGAACACTCCAGACACAGCTAAAGAAATTTCTCAAGTACCACTCCCCACTACACAAGAGGTTTATCTGCCCATCCATATCACTTACACCAGATTGAAGTGGATATAAACCTTAAATTTCAGTTTTTCATTCAGAAACTAACTTACCCTTTGTTTGGAATACACTTCATTTTGCTGCTTTATTTGTGGCTAAGAGGGATGGGCAATTTGGATCTCTGATTTTGAGTGTTTTGGTGCTAGGCTTTCCTTTTGATTCCTCTGCACATAAAAGATGCAACCTTATATACGAAAAGCGGCACCCAAGAAAATCAGTCTTGCCTTTTTTGTGATGTGTTGTCAGAGTTATTACAGCTTCAGGTGAGCAGTAATTCTTGAGCATGTTATAGGAAGAGACAGATGGGTAAAAATCAGTGCGAAGCAGTACATTTATACAGACTTCGGAAGTGAGAGTGTGAAACCATAGTAACAGCCACCTATAGCCTTTCTAACATTACAAAAGATCTATAGCATGTAAAACCCCCTCTAAATCATGCAGGAAGGCTTTAATGTTTAATGTAGAACATTGCTGGCAAACTGTCAAAGATAGGACCAGAAAAGATGTGACAACATACCAGCTACAGTGACAACATGAGAAGTAATACAGATGCTAGATACAGTGTGCAGGAGGAAAGGAGAGGAGAATGAACGAAAGGATGAAGCTAATTTTTCCCACAGATTGCTGTTATCTTGGCATCTAAAATGAGGTCAACTGTGCAGAAGGAATAAAATGTTCTTACAGGACAGAGAAGACAAAAATCTTTGAGTAGATTTGAATTAGCGTTCTTGCGCGTTCATGCTTATATTGACTTGCCCCTTGACCCATTTAGGCTTGCTTCAGAATAAATCATTTGGCAGACTAGGTTATGTCTTTGCCTTTAGCTTTTGAATATATTTCCTTCCCTTTACAGTTTTTTTTTTGTTTGTTTGTTTGTTTTCCAGCCAACATATATGTATTAATGCAAAAAATCATTTACATTTATCATTCTTTTTCTTACAGTGTGAGTTTTATTCATTTTTAATGACTAATTTGCAGTTTTTAACTTCAAATAAGATATAAACGGAATGTTCTGCACCTTTTGTCATTTATAAAATGTTACCCATTTACAGGCTGTTTTATGACTCCTATAGGAAGCAACCTTTATACTGAAGGTTAAATAAACCTAAAAGTTCCCTAGTGCAAAATAAGTTCTGTTATCAGTCTCATCAGTCTCTTTGTCCCTGGATGGCATCTGCTTTGTGTACTGATTTATCAACAGTGTAATTTATCTACAGTGTACTGATTTATCAATCTAATCCTTTAACAGCAGAAATACGTTACTCTGTAATAACTGCTGGAATGGTATTGGAAGAACCTAGAAAGACCACTGACGTAGTCTGAAAACATGTAAATTTCATCCAGAGAAGCCAATATTTAAACTTTACAATAGGGACTTTAGGGTGAAGTCTTGTGGTTGGAGATAAGGGCAAGGAGATCACTTGCCATCATGGGCAAAACAAACTTCACTAGAGGAAAGCTAATGAAATGTATTACCAACTAAAATAGATTACAGTAAGTAAGAAATAAAAACAAAATTAAAAGCAACACTTTCCCCCCACATTTTATCCAGGTTCAGCTCCATTCCTGCATCCCCACATCTGCCTCTTCCCACCTCAAGTGGCAAAGAGAGAAGTGGGGAAGTGAGAATTGAAACCAGTTTTTAACAGTTGCACTCTTCTGCTACTTCTTACTCTCATTTTTTCCCTGTTCTTGTGTGGGCTTTCTACAGGATGCAGTCCTTCAGAAGATATTCACGAGCTCTGGAATGACACTGTGATTATATGCTTCAATGTATTGCACAGCCTGCAGGAAAATACCTGTTCCAGCACCTGCAGCACCTCCTCCCACTCCTCCTCTGACCTTGGTGTTCATAATGCCCTTTCTCACTTCTTTCCTCCCTTTGTATAGCATTTTTTTTTTTTTTTTACGATGTTTTTTCTGAAGTACCCCTATCTTGGCTGCTGGGCCCACTCCTGCCCTTCACTACTGGATCTAATGGGAATCAGCTCTGCCCAGCATGTAGCAGCCCCAGCTTCACCTCACAGGGAACCCTGCAGCCCCTTACTACTGAAACTCTGCTGCCTACCCATAATATAAAGCTTTTGGAAAAGGAATAGCCACCTTGCATTCTTGTCATGCATTAATTTTAAAGTTCTTGCTAAGCACTTTTAGTTCCTTTCACATCACCCTCTACAGGTCAGAGGAAGTCCCTTTATGAATTTTTTTCCTTCAGAAAAGGTACCATGGTATTACCAGGTCTGGTGATTTCTTAGAGTTATAGGCTTCTCATAATAAATGTTCCTAGTCCTGCTTGTCATGGTTTTGTGATTTTTGGCTTTCGGTATTCCACATCATAACATCATGTGGGGCACTGGGACTTTAACTGTTAATGCTCAAGTCCTGGGTACCTGCCCTGAAGAGAAGAAGAACTACATTCCCCAAGGGACCTTGCGGTCAGGGAGAGGAGGTTTAACTCCTGGCAAGGTCACCTGATGTGCTCTTTTTTGCCTGCCCTTCGTCGCGGGCGCTGCTCCTATCTCCCTGCTGCTCAACTGCACTGCGCATCTCACTTCAGCGTTGTGGTGAGGCCTATCCACCTTTCGGACATTCTCTCTCTCTCTCATTATATTTGATTTATTAGCTTCAATTCTGATTATATTGTATTATAGTGTGTTATCTTGCATTCCGATACTATATTTAGTAAATTAGTTTGTTTCTCCTCAGATCATTGCCACTGTTTTTAATTATTTTGGGGTCCCCTGTTTCCTTTTTTCCAGAGGTGCGGATCTGTGGATCCCTCCGCCCCGCTCGTCACGGAACCGGGCCGAACCAGCCCGTAAAGCGTTGACACTGCTGTACATATGTATGTGTAGGCAGAGTTCCAAGGAAGGCAAACAACTGACATTTGTGGTGTTCCCAGCACTGCGTGTAAACCCCCATCATGTACATGACGTTTCCTGAAAAGGAAGGACTAGACTTGAAGACATGTACATATAGATGTTATCCTGTAATTATTAGCTACATGATATACCACTGCCTGAAGTTCCTGAATTTTGTATATGTTTCAAGTCCGTAAACTGAGGTACAAAATAATCTTTCTGCTTCTATATGAATATTGTAGTATGCTGGGTTTTTTTGTCTCAAGGAAAAAGGAAAACTAACCTAATTCAGCCAGAAGCTTGTAATATCTCATCATAAGGTGATGAAGAGAAAATTAATGTGAATTTTATATCTGTTTCTTGCCTAAATACTTTTTTGTTTTCGTTCAGATACCTGAGACTCTTTAGAATTCAGAAAATAACTCAAGATATGTTGCTATTTTGCTAGACATTTACAAATATAAGATCATTAAAAATATGCTGGTTTTTTACTCTCAAAAGCAATGCAGCAAGAGAAGTATAGTCTCATGACCCCAAAATTCAAGAGTTTATATATGTATAAATTAATATATTCCCAGTTATATCTTGTATCATTTTGCTTCACCTTTTATAGAATGGTGATGTATTTTTTCATTTTCTTTTCCTCCTTGAATTATTATTATTTACATAACCATTCATCTTGTTGGCATAATGAAAGGTGTTATGAAGAGTTATTTAACGTATTAAAAAAAAATAGGGAAATAGATGTTGCTTGGGAACCATGTAGTTCTTTTAAAATCATTTGAAAATGTACAGTCAGGTACTTTGAGGCTTATTTTCCTGCTTAGATTTATGTTGAAATAAGTCATTCTATAAGCTAGTGAAAGGATGAGTGAAATAATGAAATATTCTTTTAGAAGGAAAAGGTCCTTTCTGCACCAGTTTATCCCTATGTCTGAAAAACAAAATGCTCAGTTAGATTGCTTTTTCACCTTCCTGATTTTGCCTTTATATAATTATGGGTTTAGTGTGAGATTCTAAATTTTTGCTGAGCCATAGTTGAAAATTTTATATGCATTTAATGTTTCGTTTATATTACAGGATGTACAGTCCAAGCACTTTCAAAGTATTTAAATGTAGTATGCCAAGGGAGACTCATCTTAATTACTGATTTCATACAGGTAATACGAACCCAGAAAATATAATGTATTTAGAGGATTTGTTTAGTTTTTGTTTGTTGTCGTTTTTAAGAAAGCCTTTCTCACGTATTTCTGGAAGAGTTATTACACATTCCTTGGAATATTTGCAAATCTATGTTTACATCTTCCAAGGAATGAGTGAAGCTCTACGCTATAAATTCCTCTAACACTAGAACTATGAATATTATTACATGAAGCCATGTTTTAAATTTTGCCCTGATTTGGATCTTTGACAGATTTCAGATATTACCTGTGGAAGACATTTAGTTTTGCTTTCCCAAAACCACCTACCAAGAAACACTCCAGACATATCAACACACAACTACTATAAAAAAAGATTTAAACTTGAGACCAGTCACTGCTGAACTGGAGCTCATTTAAAGTCAGAACAGGAAGCAAATTAAATCAGAAATTAATGTGAAGAGCTTTTGTACTACAATAAATAAATAAATAATAATAATGTATGAGAAAAATAACAAAGATAAGTTACAAATGGAAACAAATGATTTCTCAGATTCTAGACTATAAGCTTTACCTCTAAAACTAAACAATAGCATATGTATTGAAGATTATAAAATGGGATATGTGGACTGGCTCACTCTTGTACTTCAAAAAATCATCACTGTGGGACTTCTTTTATAGCTGCAGCTTGGATCAGAAGTGTGATATCTGATTCAACATTCTTATATACCACCTAGGGTCACACAGGGCTTTCTAAATGCAAAGAGCAAGATATTGTAATATTTGCAAAATATAAGCTTTAAATTCAGTCAAATTGAGAGATTTCACCAAGTGTCTTTTTTATATGTCCTGGATGGGAAACATCTTAAGAAAGACTTAGCAGTAGCTTTGCCAGTCTGCCTTCCCAGCATTCTTTGCTGAATTGTGGTTGTGTGAATACAGAAATTTCCCGTTAATAAAAAGAAAACAAAAGAACAGGTAAACAAAAGAACAGGTAAAACAAATGAACAGAAAGAGCTGCCTTGACTGTAATATCTTTAAGCACTTGTAAAATACTCAATCTTATTATTTCTACTTACCATTACTCCATAAATTTTCAAATTCTGAATTTATTTGCCCATTCAGTGATAAGGCAATAAACGCATTCCCAAGAAAGCAACTTTGCATTTCCTCATTTACTTTTTTCAACAGTCTTTCTCTCAATTTCCAACATTTTTCTCCCATCTCTGTTATCTTAATAGCAATGTATTGTTATTCACATGTTTGCAGCCACCCTCAAAATATTTTTCATTATTCTCATACATCTCAAGTACATTTGCAGATCTGTGACTTCCCTTTTGGGACACTCTCTTGTATTCTCATTGATTTCTTAATTTTGATTTTCTAGAAAATTCATGAGTTCTATCCACTTGCTCTTATTCTATATAATCACTCATTTCTCAAGTAGTTTATTTTCTTCAGTCACAGCCTAATGGTATCCACTGATATTTTAAAATCATTATATCTACTTTATTCTCAAGCTACAAGTGAAAAGGATGCAAATATCATTGAGACTCATTCTTTTAGAATTCATGCCAGAAGTACCTTAACAATAGAAACAAAGTATTTTCTTTTTTATGACAGATTTCAAGGTCACCCTTCATTTTCTAATACTAACAGAATCACTGCATTTTATGTATTCAATTACTCATCCTTTGATGAAGTCATTGTAATAGGGTAATACTATTATTCCCCTGTTACAAAAGTTAAAGAACTAAATGAAAGCATGTAGCTAAAAAACCCAGGGATTTATTAAAAAAAAAAATTAAAAAATTGTGGTTTGACATACTCTGTGTTTGCTTTGGAAGAATGTTTGAATCATTCTATTACAAATAGTCTAAAGAAGCTTACTTGAGACTTCTGAGCAAAACGTGTCCGAGTTCCCTGAGAAGTGCAAAATCACAGGCAAGTAATTTTCCCTCTCTACAGATCTGCATAGTACTTTGGGTTGTTTTGGTTTCATTTGTTTTGCTGATTCGTTCACTTGCTTTTTTTTTTTTTTTTTTTTTTTTTTTTTTTCCTAAACAAGTTAGAAGATGGTTCTGCATATTAACACAGCCTTGATGTACTCATATATATAACTCAATACTGGTGGAAGAACGTTTGTCCCATGTTACTCCAGCTTTTATCATTTCTTATTTATCCATTTAATTACAGGTTACCATTTTTGAATCTATAGTTGAATTATTCTAAATTTAATTCTACTTTGCATAGGCAGCCAGAAAAGTTCTTTTCCGCTAGCTGAGGAAAGAATGGAGTGCATATCAAATAATTCAAAATGCAAAGGGAAAAATGTGTCTTTTATTTAATATTTAAGCATGAGAAAAGAACAGTCATTTGTACACTTTATTGAATACTAGACCTTGTCCTGAGATTTCACTGAATAATCTTCCAGTTATTGTAGTATTGCTAGGATATTTGGCAACAGTACAGCACTAGGTGTACATTTAGTTATGAAGACATTAGCACTGCAAGTAAAGCACGTAATACCTACTCCAAAGAACTGGCTCAGTCAGAATTAAGACATTAGTCAGATATGAGTTTTTATTCTGCATTGACTTTTATGTATTTCAATATGTAATATTGAAAATATCAATATGTATTGTAGTAATATTGATATTTTCTTATAAATTGTCTAACAGAAACAGATATTTTAATATGAATATACCAGTTAAATAGTTAATGTAAGTTAACTACCACCAGGTATTTCTTGATAATGACAAAACCCAAGAAGAATTGTCCAGGTCATTTGTGGTACAAAGTACTTTATTTATCTGGCAAACAGGGAATCTATTTCACTCAAATTGATTGACGCTGCTCAAAGGGGAGATATTGACTTTTATTAACCTCTTTTTGCTTTTAGCTTTTTCATTCACTCTCAAAGTCTTCAAATAGGTTGTTTCAATTGACGTATACAAAAAGAAACAGAAGTTTTTATCTTGTGATAGAGCTTTTGCTACAAACAGTAACATTCACTGCAGTTATAATGTGGAAACTCCAACAGAGGAATAATTTACACTGAAGTATTAATTTCATGGTACCTATTTAAAAAAAAAAAAAATCAGTAACCAACTGGAATCCTTATTAAAGATCTATAATATTTTCAGTATAATTTCCACTTTCTAATGTAGAAACAAAAAATACATATCTTTCTTTTCAAGCAGGTAGTTTAGTGTGAGTGCTTATAAAGATTCATATACCAGCATGAAAACATTAAAGCACTAAGGAAGAAGCTTTCAAGTAGTTGTCTTTAAGTAGCACTTGGTTCATTGTTTATCTTATCGTCCTATGTGTATACATGATTGGCAATGTTGGCTCCTGTTATTCTTTTTGACAATTCAGAATATCTTGCTTAAAAATGAAAAGGTGAACTGGGTTTACATGGCAAGGTTTTGGTAGCGAGGTAGGGGGAGCCGTAAGATGATTGCAAGGATGGCTTCTGTAAGGTGAAGTCATCAGCTCCTCCTGTGTCAGCATAGGTAGTTCCAGCCAAATCCAAAAGGGACTCACCACTGCCCAAAGCAAAACCACTAGTATCACTTCTTTAATAGAATATTTAAGAAAGTGTAACAAGTTCTGCGGGCAGTTGTGAGAGAGAAGAGTAAGAAAAATGGGAGAGAAACAACATTTGCAGTCATCAAAGTCAGTGAAGGAGGGAGAGTAGGAAATGTTCCAGAGCAGAGATTCATGTGCAGCCCATGGGGAAGACCTTGACAAAGCAGTTATTCTTTGCAGTCCATGGAATACCGTGTAAGAATAAACACACTGCAGTCCATTGAAGAAATCCTTGTGGCCTGAAGGAAGCTGCAGACTCCTGGCAGGAAACACAGACTGAAGCCACTGTAGAAGCATGTTTTCTGGTGGATATGGCAGTACATGGGGGTGACAAGGACCTATGTTAGATCAGTTCATGAATGACTGTATCTCATGTAGAGGCCCCACTCTGTTATTCATTGTAAATAAATCAATCTTCCCCAGGTCAAATCTGTTTTGCCCATGATGGTAATTAGTGAAGTATCTCCCTGTTCATGTCTCAAAACTCATGAGTTTCTTCATTGTATTTTCACCCCATCTTGCTGAGGAGGAGTGAGAGAGCAGCTTGGTTGGCATATGGGGATGGGTTAACCCCCAAAAAAGCTTTTTTTTTTTTTTTTTTAATCTTAATTAAGAGTTCCAAATATTTTAAAAAGATGTGCCAGATGTGTAAGGACCGGACTTTTATGCTCCTACATGCTAATAAAAAAAAATATCTTTACTTAGTGGTAATTTCACTGACACTCCTTACTGTGGTTGATGCTGCTCAAAATGAAAAATGTTGGAAGTGCCTCCACTGAGTCTCTAAATGCGTGCAATTACTAATTACTGCAGTTGCTAAATTATGTTTTAAGTACTTCTGTTTCTTTTCACACATATTAAGTGCCACACCCTATTGTTTAATATGTTTGAATGCAATCATAGGCAAAAAAAAAAAAAAAAAAAAAAAAAAAAAAAAAAAAAAGATTAGTTAACTTCTATTAATTAAAGAAAGGTCAGAACATGACAAAAGAAATCATAATGTATCTAACTGGAATGAGAACCTGACATATTTCTTGTGGCCTTTTGGATTGGTTTCAATGCTTTTCTGGTCTCTATATGAACCTCTGATGAACTGTGGAAGTATGACTGACTACAGGACAGATGACCCAGTGCTCTGATCTGTGTAAAAATCTTACATTCAGTTCTATTTAACCTACTTCCTAATGTCTCCTGCAATGAGAAAATTCTAAAAGGAAACCTAAGGAAATAAAAAGTATTGCAAAACAGAACAATCTTTTTAATCTAAAGCATAGGGGAAAAAGTATATATATTTTGCTTTTCTTTTAGAGAGAAATTGAAGCCATAACACTGATAATATGTAATAGAGAATAGAAATGCAGATTCTTTGACACAAGAAACAACGCTTAATTATGCTGTACCTTCAAACCTCTAATTTTGAAGAATTATAATTTCCTTCTTGTATTAGAAAACATTGCAGTTTTTCATAGTTTAATGCAAGCATAATCCCCCCAACATGTAATTTATATATTCTTATCTGAAATAATTGTCATTAATTGTAAAAGACTTACTATCCATGAAATACTTTATAAATCTTGCTGTATTATCCTATAACAGTTTATTGCATAGAGACTGAGGTATGTATTAATAAGAACTACAAAAAAAAAAAAAAAAAAAAAAAAGTCTGGTGAAAGATTTCTCTCTTCTATCAAAATATTTTGTGAAATCGTCATGTCTCAGATAAGCCAAAGAAATGTTGAGCACTGCTTTCTTTCCTATTGAATTAATTTTCTATGATTTTGCACATAAAAATATTATTTTTTGTAGGACAGTAGTATTCGCTTTTGATTACCAAATTATTTATAGAGTGTAAACAAATGCTATTTAAATTGTTTGCCAGATGCTAGCAGAAGTTAAAAATTATTTCTACTTATTAAACTTTTTTTCTTGTTTTTAGGTGGTTTTTGTTTTTTTTTTTGGTTTTTTTTTTTTTTGTGTACATTAGGAAAAGCTGGAGATTCTGTTTCATCAGATGTTAGATCCTCTTTCTGACTAATTTCAGTCTGTTAATCATCAGAGCACCAGAATTCTCCATAAATATTGCTGCATAGCAAGTTAGCACAGCAAATTAACAGCAGCGATAATGTCACTGGAAATATAAATTACAAGAACTGAGTTTCAGGTAAACCCAAAGGAAGAAGTGCAGGCAGTGTTCAACACTTGCTTTAAGAGCATCCCTATATATAGGTTTGAGTATGTCTAAAGCAAGGGAAACAGTTCCCACAGGGATTTAGTTTCACTTCTTATTTCATAAAATATTGCCTTATTGCATTCTTTGGAGGAAAAACTATTAGCTATCCTATCCTCATCTCTCACTCTTTCATGCAACTCTCATATATCAAGGGTCAGGGCTCTGCAATTTTTTACTTTGACCATTCTTTCCCTATAATCTTTAAATACTATTCAAGCCAAAACACAGCCTTATCAATAATTAAATCCAGTGTTGATCATCATCAAGATATGCATATTTTTTTAAAATGTGATAACAGAATTAATCATGGTAAATAAAAGGAAAACTAACATTCAAAGGAAAACAAGCAAGTTTTTTGTGTTTTCTTTTTAATAGAGGAGAATAACTTTGAATTAGGTTACAGCCTGTGAAATATATAATCCACCATCTTTATCAGCCAACACTGGAAACATGATTTTCGGACAATATTCTTTGCGCCTCTTATCTGATCATCAGAGAAACTGATACTATGATAGTATCAGCTATCATTTTAATACTACCACTGTTTCTTGGTGTCAGCCACAAAATTATAACTCAAGATTTCCTGTTTGAATTTTACTTCTCTTCATTTTCAGTATTAATTTGAGGGCAATCTTATTTGAAGTTCTATTAGTAAATCTCTAAATTATTAGTTTCAAAGTAAGAAGGTAATTTTATTTTAAAAATATGCTAAGTTTTACACATGGCAAAGTTGTGCCTGTTCAATGGATAACAGAGTTTTTTGTGGACTTACAGAGCAGTTGATACAACTGACCTCTTCTAGAACTGTCGCATCTTGCATTGTAAATATGCATGAGATCCACATTTTTAAGTTGATAAAAGGCAAATTCAACACATTTGAAACATACGGCTCAAAGGTAAGTGCTGAATCAATGAAAAGGAAAAGATCATCACAAAGCACGATAGCAGACGATGCCTGGAAATTGTTCAAGGACAAACTTTTAGATAAAATAAAGGACATTGTACTGTCAATAGGTAATTATAAAAAAAAAAAGGCATAAAGAAAGAATGAAAGTTCTCATATGATTGTGTACATTCACAGAATATTCTCTCAGTTGTTCATAATCATCTTAGTGGACAGGCTGAATACATGAACAAGAAATCATCAAAATAGCAAAATAATGAAAGCACTGTAATTAGAGAAACAAATGATATTAACCTTATTATTACTGACTCCTGTTAAATTTCACATATTGTGACATACTTATTCTATGTATCATCTGAGTAGAATGTGAATGGATTATCAGTTGGATAATGCAGAATAAGTGTACTTTTTAATATCAGCATTTAGCAAATTAACCACTGTCACTGTCCTAACAATCACAAAGAATATACAGAGAAGAAGAATATAGAATGTGAGAACACTTTATAAAACAAACAGCTCTGTTGAAGAAAACAGAGAATGGCAGAAAGGGAAACTGCAGAATTTGATGAGTTACTAGTGAAAAATGAAACGAGAAAAGGGAAGTAATGTGAAGAAAAGAAGACAGAAAGAGAGAGCGAGTAAGCAAGAAAAGAGGTCAATGCAAATCTTTTCATCTCACTTCTATTCACTCTATACTTGCTATGCAGAAACTTAATTTTATATCAGAAAGTGCAGGAAATAACTTTGAGATAATAATCAAAGGTGGTATACAAGCTTTGTGTTGGCAAGATGGTGAAGATGTGTAGAAAGAAAAAAAAAAAGCTTAAGTTCCATGAGAATATGGAAACTAAAAGCCACTGACCTATTTTTCCTTAGCCAGTTCATCGGACCAACTGCTTAAAGAAAATACTTTTCCTCAGTATTTTCAATGTAAGTGATTATATAACTTCGCTGTATCTGTAACTACAGGATGCTACAACTCCCTGATTTTCTGTCACACTAACTGAAGCAGAAACTCAGTATGCAATTTGGCAGAAACAACACAATTAACACTGTGTGTATTCGTCTGTTTTATGATAATATGAAACTTCACAATTTTTTTCACTTGAATTTCATATTCAAAATTTAACCCTGTTCTAAGTGGAAATCTAGTTCCTCATTCTCAAAATACTTGCACTTTATTGCAAAGACTGTTCATGTTCATGATATTTTCAGATATGCAACGTGGAACTATTCAGAAGAATCCAGAAAAAAAGTTAAAACAATGTCAGAGTTCTAGCTCCTATGTCATAGTAATAGAGCTTGTATAGCCTGAGAAAGAGCCAATTGAAGACAGTTAATATATGTAAAAACGTTTCAATTTTTAATGTCCAAAATGGAGATTAAAAAAAAAGTATTGGACTTCAAGTAAAACAAGAAAAGTCTTAGACTAAAGTTCTAAATACTAAATAGGTTACTAAGAAAATTTGTGGAAATTCAAAATTGGCAGCTGTTAAGAACAGATTTAACAAAATTTGCCAGGAATGAACTTACTAGAGTTGTTAAGTACTAACTTTATGAAGTGGAAGAGTACTGTTCCAAATGCTGTGATTCTGACTGTAGCTCATTATTTCACTGAGGAATAGATTGTGCATTCTTTTAAGCAATAGGGGGAAAGACAAAAAAAAAAAAAAAAAAAAAAAAAGACGTTCAATATTGCCTTTAGGAAATTAATGCTTAATCACTGCCAGACATACAATTTCATGTGAAAGAATGAATGTATTTACCTGAAGATAACCTGTTTATCTAATTTACACTAAAATGTGAGATCCTTTGGAAAAAAGCTACTACTGTAAAGAAGAAGGCATTCCAGCAAAATTTTCACAATTAATGTTGTAACTGTAGTACAATGAGGAAATTCAAGCACATTTGTGGAGTAGTAGGTTATCAAACTTCTGTGTGCATACTAAGCACACTCCATTTTTTCCCTGAATGTTCGAGGAACTTCACATTAGTCTAAAGTATGGATGTGACAAAGTGACTTCAGATGAAGTGGCTGTCTGAGCACAAATATTTATTCATGACAGTCTTTTTGTAAGTAGCTGAGATGATTAGAGCATGTTTTTATGAAGTTCAAGACTTTTAGTAGGAGTGGATCATATGCATATCCTGAAGTAAACATTAGGGCATCTGACCATCTAGATTATAAGAACACAGATTTGGAGAGTACTGTTCAATCAAACTAAAAGTGTTGATACAGGGACCCTTGCAATGGTGACTGTGTACATATGTGTATATGTGTGTGTGTATATATATGTGTCATGTGCATGAAAACTCATTCAAGCAGTAAATTAAGGAATGATGTGAGGGAATAGAACCAACATGCTGTAAGTTACCTGTCACTTGCTGTCCTTTTTGTGAACCCCAAGTGCTTGGCTATGTCACTATCTTATTATTTGCTGGCATTTTACTTAAGTGTGCAGTTGGATCTGCATCATTCCTGGCAGGATGCAAGGAATGCTCCCTCTAGTGACACATATTTCCCTTGCTTCTCAGCTGTGATTCTTTGCCATGAAAAACCCCATAGAAGCCTAATAAGTACACATAGTCTCAGAGACATAAGGAAATCACCCAATCTCATTGTCGCCAACAGGCCTTGCCTAGAACCCCTTGCCCGGGGTACAGTGACCCTATTTTGTCTCCGTTGGAGTCCATTGTCTCCAGATGTCCCCACCTGAATGGGGTCTGGTTTGCTAAAACTCTTAAGTGTCAGAACCTGTTGATGTACCTATTAATGACCCTTGGACCACCGACCAACCTCAGGCTCTGGAGGACAGTTCTCACCAGGAAAGGCTTGGCCAGTTCTATGATGCCTGCAGTGCCCTATTTTTTGGCTCCAAGGGAGCTGCTGTTCTGGGCTGAGTTCTGCCATTTAATACAAAACCTACTGTAAGAAATAGTTCTTTCTCTTGGACATATACTGCTCATCACAGGAAATTCATACTGGGACACTGCTTTATCCAACCTGATTTTATGCCTCTCTCACAGAGAAATAAGTGTCTTGAGTGCAAAGGGCTCCCTCCCTCACCCAAGTGCCATCCACAACATGCAGCCTAGCCATGACATAGAAAGCCAGTAGGATACTCAAGGAATTCTATTGAAACTGGTCACATGCTGTACTGTCATGGCGCCTGGAGAAATTGGAATTGTCTTGATGTGTTTTGGAGAGATACATCCAATCCCATCTGGGGCTGTGATGCTAGGCTGTATGGACACAGAGTCCTACTGATAATTGGTTGGATGCTCTCCATGTGAAGCTGCAGAAAATTCAAAGAAGCTTCAAATTGAAATACCATGGAAAAGGCATAATAGGATTAGGTAGTTAATTGACTCTCAAATTTGTATTAATTAAATCATCTCTCATTGTACATTATAATTCTATTGAGTGTATATATTTAGTATCATGCATCTACTGTAAATGTGTTTTCTTCCTTACAGGAGGCTTCACTAGCAGATTTCTAAATTTAGTATAATGAAAAAAGAGACAATGAAAGTGAACAAAATGATTGCTTGCTTTTATATCAACTGCACGTATACTATGACAAAACTTATTTTGACCTACAGAATATTTTGAGGTCCTATAACACCATCTGTTTATATATTATCTTCAACATGTTAGCAGTACTAGCTTATATATTTACACTTTTATTTTCTCATTTGATTTCCAGATACTAAAAATACAGGTTTTCCACTTCTAAAATGCGGAAGAAAATATTACTTCCAATTACTCCAAATAGCATGCTAGTATAATTTGCTAGAGTTTTTGTACATCTAGACATTACAAAAGCTGAATTTTATTATTATTATTATTATTATTATTATTATTATTTATCCTGCTAGGCAGTAGTAGGTGTTATTCTTAAATAAAATATTCAAGTGCTTAACTCTGAGCACAAGTAACCTCATAAAAACCAATGAGCTAAGCACATTTTAAAATTAATCATGACAACAAATCATCAGAGGCTCAAGGCTTTTAAATTATATGTACCAAAAGTATTACAGTAACTTTCAAGGAACAATAAAAAAAATATTTAAAAAATGTAAAGCAGCGCATTACAAATAACTTATTTATACATTATTGAGCAATATCTTTGGACATTTACTTTTTCCCCAAAATATCCAAACATTATGCCCAACTAAAAGGAGCTTCTCATTTCTGAAATGAAGATCCATAGTTAAGAAGCATATGTGCTACAGGGAGGAAGAAAGAGGGGAACAATACTCTGAAAGTTATAAATAACTTAAAAGTAAATTCTAAGTATAGTTTTCTTCAGAAGACTTTCAGGCTGGATTCAAAAGGATGTTATAACTGTGAAGTGCAACTTGCATTAAATTTGACACTTAAGAATGTGATCCAGACACCCTCATGTTGTATTTTGTTTATTTGCAGTTGTCTAAACTCCTGCTGTGTCAAATTACTTACAGTTTGCCAAAATGGGCAACTAAATGAAATTATCAAATGTGTGTAATGTATTAGTCAAAATATCAGATTTTTTTCTATCTGTGTTATGTCCACAAGACCCATCTACAATATTATATTTAAGCTTTCCTGCTTTTAACCCTAGTGCATACATTTATTTTTTTTTTCCTGGCTTCAGTATGACCGAGTTTTAACTGAGCTGTGCATCTCAGTCTGTAGTCCAGCTGAAGAGGTAGGAAAAGCATGTGTTTTTGCCAAGTAAGGCATTGGACTCACACCTTTGAACCCCCTCAGCAGGTGATAATACTATAGGTGAGAAGTGGAGGCAGTTTGCCCTTTGCACAGAGCCCTCTTCCTTTGTGACTATACAGTGAAGGTTGAGAGACAATTATCTATCTGAAAGAATGATCTGAAGTATATCAATATGGGTCAAACTCAGTTAAGATGACAGCTGTTCAAACTGGTAGACTGTACTTTAGTTGCATTTTGAAAACACTGGAACTGGAAGCTCATAGATGATACACAGTAGGTCACAACAAGGTAAATCTCACTGATCTATGTGCAGGCACAGACTTGGAGTGATGCATATATCTATTTTTAGACTGGATCTTATGCTCTTAAGTTCTTACTCCTCAAAGTGTAGGTGGAAACCCCATTTCATTTCTACGCCTCTCTGTATTAATATGCCACCAGTTTCCTAAGGTAACTAGTTACTAAGAGTCTTCCTGGGCAGGAATATTAGGAAACTTACTTAGTTTCCTGGATTTCACTCCAGAATAACTGGAGTGCATGGGCACATTAAGACATCAATGACTATGGCACTCTTAATATTACATTGTTATGACTTTAGAGATGGCAAGTCTTTCCTCTGCTCCCTCAACTGGTATTCCTGATCTTACGAGATCTGTTAACTTCTGTTATAATATGAGCAGTTCCTCTGGCATAGTTCTCTAAAATTATCTTGCTAGTTGATTTAACCTGAAGTCTCATGTACGAAATGTTTAGGTTGCACATAGAAGGGACTTGAGACCAGCAAACATCAAAAATGGTGCTGGGTTTCCAGTTCAAGGGTCTCAAGGCAAAGAAAGATTTCAAATTTTATTATTGTTATTGTGACATCTATAGAAGTAAAAATGCTAATAAAATACAGAAATACATATTGAACATTTGAGGCCTAGACCATAGCTTTTCTAACAAAATCTGTCTCAGAAAATCTTCATTTACTTCTATCTGATAGAAATTATCATGCAGCTTTATACCTTCCAGGAATGGGTTATATAGTAATTAAGGCAATGTATGCAGATATATGATATATGTATCAGGCAGTTTTACCATTTTATAACAATTTCCTGCACCCTTTAATATGACAAATCTTGCCACAAATATGAAATTCTCAAAGTCAATAAAAAAAAGCCACACATATGCCCACTCACACAGAAGTGAATATAGGTATATTGTACATTCATTCAGGAGTAAGAAAAAAACTCTGAAACAGGTCTTGCATATTTAGAAAATGTAATAAGGCTCCAAATGACAAAAAACATTAAGATGCCCAGGCCTGCATGCCCAGCATTAATCAATTCATCCATGAGCTTTAATACTGAAATAATCACTGTCCTCCATGGTTCATGATTTTAAAAGAGCTCTGTGTTCTCCATAGGAGATTGCAATGCGCAGGAGGGCTCTCTGGATCATGTTTGAAGAAAGCGCATTATGGCATAGAAAATAAATTCTAAAATGTTAATTGCTTATAGAACAGCCTAGATAAATACTACTCTGGAATTACAATGATGAAGTCTAAGAATAACTGGATGCATTCACTGACCTAGTAGCTAAGTCTCCCATACACTGGCAGAAGCTGAACAACAGCACTGGTACAGTGCACACCGTGACTTGTGGAGAAGACAATTCAGTACATATTCCATTTGCATTACAACACTGATACAAAGCAGAAGCACAACATCCAGTTATACTGCATGGAAAAGTTGTATCATGAACCAGAAAATTCATGAGACTTTCTGAAAGGTTACAGCGGGCCGTGTCCCTGCCATGTCTAACATGGTATTATCATGGTCCCTGCATCTTGAACATTGTATAAATCTTGATAATCCTTGAGTCAGTTGAATCCTATTTCCTTGAGCTCTCAACCTGAAGTTGACTACCTTGAGGCTAGCTAGTTGCAATCTTAACAGTAACTAAACATTAAATTCAAAGCTACTGTAAAGGAATACGCTTGAAAATATATAGCTCAGATAATGGCAATATTGGTAATATGACCATGTAAATGCTTGCCTTTTCTTAAGAAAGACCAGCTACTGATTATAAATGAGAATGGAATACTGTTGCCTGTTTCATATTTTTAATAGTAGTAGTAAGAATACTAAAGATGTGGAAGCTGCTTCAAGTATAAAATACATACAGAACAACTTAAATATAAAATCTGATGATTATCTTGTGGTAATCTGAAAATACCTAAAATTTAGAGACCTTTTCATCATCAGATCTGTAAGCACCACACAAAAGCAACTGTTATTCTGGGCAGGGAAACAGCAGCTGTAGTTTTCACGTGTATTTTCTTCTACTACTGCTGTTGAGACCCACTTCAGTTTAGAAAGCATAACTGTTTAATGACATTATATAGTGGATGGGTATCAGATTACATAAGTGATGGAGTTTAAAAATGTATCTGGAGAGAGAGAAAGCTGAGATTCGCTCACCAATGCAAAGGCAACCTCCATCCTACCCTCGCTTCCCATATTTGTTCTGGTTCAGATGGAACAGGGAAAAGGTATCTAGGAAAGGTGGAGCAAACAAAACTCCAGAAACTGCTGAGAAGAATCAGATGGAATAAATTCCTGGTGCACTTAAGGGTGAAATATCTGAAAATTTTCCTGCTAAAAAGGAACAAGTGGTTGTAGATCTGGTTGTGAAAGACAAAACTTTTTGTCTCAAAGCTTGCTGTGTGAGGTCTTTCTGGCGATAAGACTCTAAGAGACATCTGCAAATTGTCTAGGGGGAAGAGTGGTGGCTGTCACTGTGCCACAGTACCACTGCTCATGATTGTAAAGATAAACAGAAGAGGGACAAGCAGTTTTTTTTCAGGGGTGTGGTTTGAAGGAGCTGACCACTGCAAAAGGCATGGCTACGAAGGCACCGCTCCCTGCTGGCTTATCTGTTGGGCTACCTGTATGTCCCACTAACAGAGAGAAAAGAAGAAAAAACTCAGAGAAGTGGGGGATAAAAGGCCCTCACTAAACTAAGGACTATGGAGAAGAACTCCCACAGAAACCTTTGATGGAGAATTTCCTGAGGGGAAAATCTCTTTGAAAGAACCTCTCCCCCAGGCCTGCTTGCTGCAAAGCTTCCTGGCTTCCTCCCAACCCCCACAGGGGTGACTCTCTCTCTAGCTTTCTATAAAGACTCCTTGCTTTTTATTTCCTATCTCTTTTCTATCACCCATCTCCCCTCCCCCATATCCCTAAACAACTAGGATTTCTAATAAACTGGTTTGGCTAACATTTGACCCATTGAGTCTTAATCTCACCATTGAGTATACATATATTAAAAGAAACTCCTCTTCCTCCCATAAATTGGAGCAAGACACTGGTATCATCACAAAGTACTTTTTTTCACAGCATCACAGAATCACACAGAATCACAGAATCACAAGGTTGGAAAGGAGTTGCAAGATCATCTAGTCCAACCATTCTACCAATTGGTAAAAAGAACACCAAAACAGATCCCTGTTTTCAGAAGGGAAACAAACAGCAACAACTACAAAACAAAACAAAAAAACAAATAAACAAACAAACAAAAAAAAACAACCCACAATGTCAGCGACTAAGTTTAATCTCTTAAATACTTGATGATATGTTACTAGCTCTCTGTCAGAAATACCTGTCATAGACTCCATTAGAGGAATTAAATCAGTGAACTCTTCATTTAATTTTAGAAACGAAGACAAGTCTACTTTATGACATATTAATTTGTTTAAATTACAGACTACAGTCAGTTATACCAACTTGCCTCTTGTCTATAGTGCTCTCTGGAATTTCAAGCAAAAAATCCACTAATCTACATGATCATTAATAGGCACTTCCCCTATACTGCTTTCAAAAAATAAGTACAATGGGTTTGCTCTCTGCCTGTTAGATGCAGTGAAATCCATATGGGAAATCTTCTGATATTCAGGGGATTTCATGTTACGTGTGACCCAGGACACACACTGATATACTGGTCCAGAGTAGAAAGACTTATACTTTTAAGACTTCCTCCTAGCACCCTACTAGCTACTTGCATGAAGGCTTATCAGATATTTTTTAAAACAGAATGCCAGCAACTTTGAAGTACCAGACCTCAAATGACAAATCTGATGGCTAGATATTTAAAATATATGATAGGAAAAACAGAGACCTCTCAATAAATAAAGGGTATAAAATACTGTTTACCTAAGAAAACAAAACAAAACAAAACAAAACAAAAACAAAAACAAAACCACAGAAACAAATATACAAGCAAACAAACAAATAAAAGCAACAGAATCAGAAGATTGTGTTCAGGTATCAGCTAGAATTCAACCTGATTCCTACTTTGTGTAAGTTCAGCCCAACCTAATAAATCCTTCAGTAACAGTAAAAGTGTGTATTAGCTCACTTTAGTGAGAAAAATAGTATTGCTACTTGTCATCTTAAGAGAGGATCATTGTAGATTGATTTTCTTCCTGAAGACTCTGCAATTGCATTGCAGCAAAACCTCCATATGCTTAATGGCAGGCTGAACAGCTTGTAGTGAGTTACAATGTCTAGAGCGGGTAGAAAATTTTTTAAATGGCAAAATTTTATTCAATTAAGCTAGAGATCTAACACTCATTAAAACCAGTTCCAGTTCTGTTAATGAATGAGAAAATTATAGTAAAGCATTATAGCAGAGAGCTTTCTCAGCTTTCAGAATTACATTTTACAGCTTCATCCCAACAGCATGCAAAATTTCTCGTGTTAAACTGGTGTTCCCAAGATTTTGTTCATCTATTAGTAAACTGTGGGCTAAGCTGTAACACAGGCAGTACATAGCAAACTTTTTTTTTTTTTTTTTTTTTTTTACTGTAACTTTCTCTAAGCTATAGAAATCAATATTTCCCTTTAAGTTGCTCTCTATCAATTGCGTTTGAGAGGGTTAAATAGAAATAAAAAATAGGAAATTTTGTTCTTCATACAGTTCTTATGTAATACAATTGTGATTTCTACTATTGCCCATTCAGACATCATGAAATGCAAATTTATGTGCTCTGTATGCAGGGAAAGTTAGAAGTTGATAGAGTTATGCACTACCAGTATGTTTTAACCATCTGTTTCTTCTACAAATCTATTATGGAGTGAAGTGGTTCCTAAAGCTGGTGCATCATCACAGCACTGTTACTTCAGGACATGCATACTGTATATGAGTATAGTGTTTTGTCCGTGTGCGTGATATTCAGTGAAGTAGCCTTCATGTAGGTCTAGAAATGTGAGACATGGAGACTGACACTCAAATATGTGATCAGTAACTGCAAAGTCAAAATTCTTACCAAGGAAGAAGTCAAATATGCATTTACATTAGTCATACTGTTCTATCACATTTTGGAGTTTAGATCTGAAAAGAGTTTTACACATAAATACTTTGTGATTTTTTTTCTTTTTACAAAAATGGATATTTTGATCCAGTGAAGTCTCCATATTACCTTGCTTTAGTCGTGTAATTCAGCACCACAAGGAAAATAGAATCAAAATTGTAAATGAAAAATTGAACATGTTTTTGGTAAGGTTACTGGTTTTAATAAGTTTATTGTTCAAGCAAGTTTGATCAGTCAAAGAGGCAGGCTACATAAGAAACTACCAAAAATGGTCAAAGCTGTGAATTAAAAGTGTCAGTTAGAAGCGAGGATTACAATACTTTCCGTTCTCTGCCTTTTTTTTGTTTTTTTCCTACCAGTAGACACATGCCGTCAGTTATTACTTTCTTGATAGGTGATCATCCTGTACATGAAGTTGGCCTCTACAATTCTTTCTAACTCTTTGTAAATGATAGAATAGCTAACTGTAGAACCTCTTTTTCAGAGGAAAAACTGCCTAGAAAACTTCTGAGAACACTGATGGTAAGGTTAAATCCTACAAGTTAGACATTATGAATCATCTTCTAGAAGAATCTGCTTCTCTCTCAACAATCAAATGCATGTGAGCTGAATTATATCAGGAGACAGAATAAGGCAAGTAGAGGATATTAATTATGTAAAGCATTGTTGTATCAATAGAAGATAAAGCTCATTTCTAGGCAAGAAGTTTGTATCTCCAGTTTCTCCCAAATTATGCACCCTTAAAGACAATCTTTGAAAGAATTTTTGCACATTTCCCATATCTGTGCTTGTAAAAGACTAGGGAAAAAATCATGACTTCTGCAATGTCTACACTTTTCCTAGAAAATCATACAAAAGCTTAAATATATTCCTTCTGTACAGCTGGTCTTAATACCTTACTTCAATTTTAATATAAACTTACCATCATGTTTGCAAAATCTGTCTACAAACACTACAAGCAATGTTAGAACAAAGGTAGATCCAGGTGAAATATGTTAGCTCACTTCACAAAATTATTCTCATAAAAAAACTACTGAAATTGTTTAACTGAACAAAGAAAGCTTTCACCTTCATATTTCGAAGATGTTATAAGAAGTAACTAGTTATCCTGCAGCAACTGACTACAAGTCCTGAAACCGGAGCACACTGTAGCACAGAATCTGTGAAAGCAAATTTTGTCAAGATTTTTATGCAAGAATCCTTAATATGTTAGCCTAAAAATTCTCTTCAGTTCCTTGGCTCTGTTCTTTCACCTCCCTCTATCCTAACAGCACCTAACAGAGTTCAGCTGTCTTCTGACCCTTTTCATGTCTTGCAGTTGCAAAAAGCACTCTGTGTCTTCTAATCTGTTTACTGGCTGGTGTTGGCATTCTGTGGCTTTTGGATAGCATTTGCAAAAATATTTGCAAATATTCTTGCATCAGTGTTGCGTAATCAAGTGTATGAGGAATTCTTTACATCTGCAGGCAAAAGAAAAAAAACAACAAAAAAAAAGGTTTGGCTTGCAACTTATCCATCTCCCTAGTTTTACATATTCATTAGGATCATTAATCATTTCTCCCATTTCCTCTCTCTTTTTTTTTTTTTTTTTTTTTTTTTGAAAAGGTCACTTTTAGTTTCAAATTAAAAAACCTCTTACTTGAATATATTTATATACATTTATACACATAAGAGTATACATAAAAATTTCATATAAAAATCTGCGAGTAACAAGCTTCATGTCATCAGCTTTACTAGCAAAGATCAAAGAGTGCTTATTTACTTTTCCACTTTTTTTCATACCATAATACTTTTCAGACTGATTTCATGGTCTGCATGATTCAATTGACAGTGGTAGGAAAGAATGCCTAGAGTAATCTGCAAAAAAAGTACTCAGTAAATCAGATGAAAAATTGGGTACACATCCAGATACATTTGGCAGCATGTGAGGTCTCTAAATTACATACGTTATGCATCTATTGGTAAAAAACTTTCCATCAATATTAAAGAATTTCCAGTTTATTTGTATATAAAGTATTATGCTTTCCTTTAGCTGTAATATTTTTTTTAATATTTATATACATATTTTAATCTCCTTAGCATCTGCAGACTTCTTAACTAAAGTGTCTACTTGAGGAACTTAATTCCTAAAGATTTTCTGTATAATCAGTCATCCCTCTAGGGAATATTTTAGCACACCTCTACAGTGGTTTATCACTTCCATTTAACTACTGAGGCTGCTGAAAAGGGAAACCTTTGCAAATTGCACGCATACCACAAGGAGTAGCTTGTTACTTTCTTATTAAAGAAAAATACGAATATGTTTGTTTGGTCTGCTTGAAATACCATTGTGGTACAATGTTCAACTTAGAATTTTCCTTGCTATCTGGAGAGTGTCAGCTCCCCAATGACCATAATTTTTCTCTTTGTTCTGACAGTAGTTACTGCTAAAACATTATTCACCAACCAGAAAAACACAACTCAGAATTTTTGAGCTAGGCTTCTAAAGCACCTCTTGGTGGTACCTTCCTTTTCCATTGACTTGAGCCTACGTACACAGTCATAGAATCACAGAATGAGTTGGATTGGAATGGACATTAAAGACCATCCAGTTCCAACTCATTGTCATGGGCAGTGTTGCCAACTACTAAATCAAGCACTTGATTAGGCACTGGACCAGACTGCCCGGGCTCCTATCCAGCCTGGTCTTGAACACTTCCAGGGGTGGGGCATCTACAACTTCTTTGAGTAACCTGTTCTAGCACCTTTCTTGTGCAGCAGAAAAATTATGACTTATTTGTCACTGCTCAAGCATGGTCAGATCACTCTTATAACTGAAGTGCTGCAATGAAGGGCTGTAAGCTCTTTAGGAGGGATAGGCAAAGAAGAGGAGGCTATGGGGTAGTTCTCTATGTTAGAGTGTTTCAGTGTTGTAGAATTCAGTGCTGGGAATGATGAGGTCAAGCCCTTATGAGTAAGGATAATGAGGGCAGAGTAGACAGGACAAACACTTCCCTCACTTTACTGACTATTATTCTTTTGATGCAGCCCAGGATATAACTGGTCTTCCAGGCTGCAAGAGCATGCTGCCAGCTCATGTCAAGATTTTTTGTGCTCCCAAATCCTTCTCCACAGGGCTGTTCTCAATGAGTTTTTCTTGCAGTCTTACGAACACCTGGGATTGCTGCAACTCATGTGCAGTGCCTAGTACTTGGCCTTTTTGAACTTCATTGGGTTTATATAGGCCCACTTAAAGGTGTCCAGGTCCTTTTGGATGGCATCCCTTCCTTCTACTGCACCACAAAACTTGGTCTAATCTACAAACTTACTGAGGAAGTACTCAATCCTATCATTTGTAAAGATGTTGAAGAACACAGGTTCCAACACAGACCCCTAGGGGACAGCGTACATCACCAGCCACTATCTGGACATAGCACCAGTGACCACAACCATCTGTCTGCAACCATCCAATCAATTCTTTATTCATTGAATAACCCATTCTCAAAATCCATATCTCTCCAACTTAGAGATAAGGAAGTGGTGTGGGACCATATCAAAGGTCTTGCAGAAATCCAGGTAGATATCAGTTGCCCTTCTTTTGTCCACTGATACTGTCATTCCATTATAGAAGGCCACCAGAATACAAATCTCATGACTGATACACATATAGTGGGGTTTGACTTCTAAAAACTGAGTTTGTGTGTCTGAATCAAGATCAGAGTACCTTCCCTGCTGTAAGAGAATGTCTCTTTTATTTCAGTAGCTAATTCTTTCTGCAAATTGTGGTGCTTCCACTCTGGGCCTTTCAACTCTCTAGATTTCCAGATTTCCTGAAGTCCAGGTTTCCATTAGAAGGTAGGTAGGAAGATATCCAATTGCTTCTAGTGAGTAGACAATGTGCTGATTGAAGAAGGTACCTCAGGTACTTCAGTGTTAATGAAAAGCTGCCTCACTCATTAGTGTCTTATGGTTTTACTGTACTTATGCAGACATTATGTTTACTGAGGATACAGGAATTCTGCTGTTTTTACCTGCCAGTGTTTGCAGGACAGATCTAGATGTTGGCGGATGCCCTCTTTGTATGATTTCAACACCAGTATATTCGGCCTGCCCTAGATAACTACTGCTCTGAAGTCTGTTTAATCAGACCTGTGTTCTAGAAGCTATCATACTGAAATGCTTTTTGTGATGGAACCTGGTTTGTCAGGTTGGACTTGGTGATCTTGAAGATCTTTTCCAACCTAGAAGATGCTATGATTCTGAGATTCAAAGCAGTAAATATTGAACCTCTTCCTATAGTTATTTTCAGCTCCGTATTACAGTTTTTCTGTATTCCAATCAGGACTGAAACAAGAAACAGGACAAAACAGGGCTCACAAGAGATGAGCCTAGGGGATCAATGCTTGAGCTAGGGATGAGGCAGATGACTCGGCTGAAGTGCATCTACACCAATGCACGCAGCATGGGCAACAAGCAGGAGGAGTTGGAAGCAATTGTGCAGCAGGCTAACTATGGCCTAGTTGCTATTAGCGAAACATTGTGGGACCACTCCTACAGCTGGAGTGCTGTGATGGATGGCTACAAGCTTTTCAGAAGGGATAGACGAGGAAGAAAGGTTGGTGGTGTGGCCCTTTATATTAAAGACTGAATTGATGTTGAAGAGCTTGGGGTTGGGAGTGATAAAGTTGAGTGTCTATGGGTAAGGATCAGGGGGACGTCTGTAGGGGCAACATCTTGGTGAGGGTCTGTTATAGACCGCCTAATCAGGATGAAGAGATGGATGAGGCATTCTATGAGCAGCTTGCGGAAGTGGCACTGTTGACAGTTTACGGGCTGGTTCGGCCCGGTTCCGTGACTAGCAGGGCAGAGGGATTTCGTGAATCTGTGCCTCCAGAAAGGGGAAACTGGGGACCCCAGAACAGTTAAAAACAGCGGCAACGATCTGAGGAGAAACAAATCTACTAAATGTGGTATCAGAATGCAAGATAACATTTTGTTTTGTAAAGATAGATGCTATCTTTTTTATATAGTTAGTAAGGCTAATTATTAAAAATTTACTCAGTAAGAAGAACATGCTTTCTAGTGATGGAGTTGGCCGTTAACACTGTTCTGTCCTTGACTAATATTTCATAGAAGGGTCTAACTAGAGTCAATTTCTCCACACTTACTTTTGCTGATAGATATCCACACTGCTCTAGACGATACTTGCATAAGCAGAAATAGTTTTTGTTGCAGATACTTGGGAGCTTCAAATCATTGCTTTGAATCTTTTCACATTAAACATCAGCAGTGAAGTACCATCTCTGCCAAACTCTTTACTGTAAACCAAGAATATATGCACAATTAATATCAGGTTTTATGCCATTGAATTTTCCCATGTGACTTATGAATGAATTCTGCCTTACAGGAATGGGGAGAAGAAACAATGATTTGCCTACCAGCCCAGGAACAACTAACCTACTTTTGATATTTCTTTCCTCTAGGCTTATAAAATGACTGTTGATTACATTGATGATATATTATCTCACTTTTTTTAAAAAATAGATTTCAGTAAAAAATTATAGCTATTTATATCAAATATTACTTCTTCCAACACTGACTGAAATTTATATTTTTTAATTAACTTATGCCTCAGTTATATTTTGGAAATGATGGAACTCTGAAGTTTGAATGGAACCTACTTAACATTCCATCAGAGTATAAGCATAAACCTAATTCCATAAGATTATTCTTTGAATATTAAAATGCTGAAAAATTGGACCTTTTCATTTGCTATGAAAAAGCATGTACTATTCACATACCCTGACAAAGTAATTCTGATGAACAATAAAGGCAGATGTAAAATTAAAATTCACTGGAAAGTAGGTGGCTTATTTTACAATGAGGGTGTTATCAGTGGCACTAGTGATACTGTATATTCTGTAACATTCAAACTCTCTCAAAACTGATGGGTACTGAGATTTACTGACATTAATTCTTTTTTATTTATTTATTTATTTATTTATTTATTTATTTATTTATTTATTTATTTATTTTTTGTGGCACATTTTCAACTGATTCTACAACTCTTTTGTTTCATCCAATAAACAAATATAGGGCGTTTCTTGAAATGTACAATCAAATGTGTGTGAGTCTACATAATGGTTTCAGGGTAAAACTTTTTTTTTTAGCAAAGTCCTTTATGTCATGAAACAAATTCATATTTCACTTTAAAGTGACCTTTCCAGGAACAGCATTTTTACAAATGGAAATGTAAATTTGTTAGAGCAGAGAAGCAATGCAGAAGGTCTTCTCCAAAAGTAATGACTTCTAGAGATTAAGAAAATAAGTTATTTTTTGAAGTAGGGATCAGGGACAGGAATGAGATAATTGAATAGTGGTTAAACACATTACTAGACCACTAGCTACAAAGTACAAAACTGTCAGACAGACATACATACTCATCCATTCCTTATAAATTCCTTGCATAGAATGGGTTGAAGTTAAGAATCATCAAAATGTGTATTCAAGGATATTAAATACCCTAGTCACTATCAATCTGTATAATACATGGGTTCATGAAGAATACAGAGTGACAGAGTCAGTTAAAAAGCAGACGAGGAAAGAAAATGTGTTTGGTTCATGTATGAAGCTTGCTCTGAAAGTAATGCCTCCTGTTTTATTATGTTGGCCCACAATGTCGGAGGCAGATATTGGTAGTACGGCAATAGAGGTTGAACCTTCCTGCAAATATTCCACTATATTTTCTTGCTGTGTGGCAGATGGCAGCAGAGGGGTAGTCTGGCAGAATGGCTTCTGACATGGAAATGCGTATGAAACAAAGGCAAGGAATGTCATTGAACTCCTCCTTGCAAAAAATAAAAAATAAAAATAACAAAAAAAAAAAAGACAGCCACTGACATTTATTAATACTTGTTGGACATTTGAGGAGACCAAATAGTGGATGTGAGCGTAGTGAGTTTCAGCAGTGCTGATAGCAATAGTGGATCACCTTCACTGGTGAAGATTTTTACACACATGAATTCATTGCTAGCAAAAGTGCAAAGCTAGAGGTGCTATGTTGAAAAATAGTGTCTTATAGTTGAGAATTTGCTTTATCAAAAAACATTATTGTGCTTTTTATATCAGTTGTCGTTTCCACAGAAATAATTAGGAGGCATTAGTTTCGGAGCAACCTGCATATATTATCTCTTGTAAAAATAATTAAGTATTTCCCATATATAGATAATCCTTACTAATGAACTTACTAAGAACTTACTAAGAGAACCTGAATGGACAGGCACATACGTAATCAAGGTAACTATTTTTGTCTTAGATTAATATGCTTAAATATTTCAGGCAGGAGAGGATTTTAATAAGAATTCTAATGATAATTTGTAAGTTGGATACAGCGTGTAGTAATTTTATTTAATATATGTATATATTGCTACAGATTTTATATTAATATTCAATATAACTCTCCTAATTAATAAATTTCATGTCTGCACTGCAACTGAATTAAAGCCATTATTCTCTCATTAATAAACAACTAGAGTGCTATCAAAATGATGCAGTTTCCAACAATAGTAAAATGTTAATATTAATTTAACTTCTATGATTTGAAGTAATGATGTTATACTTTATGTAAAAAAGACTGTGTGTGCTCATGCAGGATCTGGCATTTCAGAGATTCCTACAGTGTATCTATTCTATTTGACCAACAAACAACATGAAACATGAAATAGGTATACTCAGTTCGCATGTAGACAACATACAGTGAGGACTGATGCAGCACAAGCCTTCAATAGCTCAGAAAATCAAGATCTTGCTACATCTCTTTGACATTAATAGGAAGCTAAGTGTATGTTTAAAACTGAGCAAATGTTTAGTGATGTTTAAAAAAAAAAAAAAAAAAAAAAAAAAAAAAAAAAAAAAAGGTTAAGATCACAGAATCATAGAATGGCTTATGTTGGAAGAGAACTTAAAGAGTATCCAATTCCAAACCCCCACCAGCTCAGGCTGCCTAGGGCCTCACCCAGCTTCTCTAGGCACCCTGTGCCAATGCCTCATTGCCCTCTAAGTAAAGAACTCAGTCTTTCCTCTTTTTGTTTAAATCCATTCCCCTCTGTCCTATCATAATTGAGTCAATTCTCTATGTGACAGGAGCAGAGCAGGTAAAGTGGTATGGTCATTAGAGTAACTGCAAGTACTGCTATTTGTATTTCCATTGAGAATTTTTCAGTGTCTGTCTCGCTCCAATTTATACAGGAACTCCCAGTAAGCTAGGATCCAGATGGGAATTCTTCAGTAGAGGTTGTGGTGTTTATGAATAGCCATACAATATTACACTTCAGTTAATTCACAAAAAGCATATCTAGTCTAATTTGACAATATGTGGACTTGCCATGTAATGTTTTCTAAGATGATTTAGTGTCTCGAGAACTTTCCACTTGAGCATTTCCAAAGCAATTCAAATGCTGAGAGATATAAATATTAGTTTGGCAAGTTCAAGTATTGTTGCAGTCCACAGAACTTTTCACAGGACAGTGTGTGCAGGATACCCCCACAGTACAAACCATCAAAGAAGGGTAATCCCAGAAACATACACATCTCTTATTAAAACTTAGGCACTTTCCAACAACCATGTTTTGGATGGAACTCCTGGACTGGTGTGACACTGAAAAGCATCAGTGCAAAAGGCTTTCTGATAGATTTCTTTTGTGACCACATCTAATAGATATTAGATGGGTCCCTTGATTCATTTTTCAGTTTGTTAGGAATTTGGAAACACTGTGGAGGAGTTACATGCAAATCATAATCAGTTTGGTAAAAAGGGGTGAAAGAAGGAGTCAAAAGAAATGGTATCACTGTGCAGGGAGTACCAGTAAGCCAGGATGACCTGTAAAAACCATGAACTCAGTTGTGAAGTTTAACAGATCCAAGGACTGATACCAATCACCACCCCCAACAACACAAAACATAACACTACTGCAACCAAAGTATGTAATCAAGAGATACATTCAGTATTCTAGCACGATCAAATCTTCAGTATTTCTGTCACAAAATACAAACAGTTAAAATCAGCTATTAGCCTTTTTGTGTTCTGTTAAGGTCCCACGGGGATCTTCTGTGAAATAAAACAAGACACAAATTGCCCTTTTGGGGGCTTTGTTAATAGGGCTAAAACAAACAAACAAACAAACAAACAAAAACAAAAACAAAAACGAGGGAACGGTCCAGCAAGTGTTGATTTCATATTCCTTTTTCGGGGTGTCTTTAGCCTTCCAAAGATATTTGTTAAGGGATCCTGTTAAGGTTAGGGAAACTGGCCTCAGGTTAGCTGAGTCAATCGACACAGTCTGGCCAGGGAGGTAACAGTGTTTCCCTGGCTTATCAGCCACTGGATCGTGACTCACAGGGATAACTGGCAAGAGTGGTGAGGCCTTTCGCAGAAGGTGTTAAATCGACGATCTTGTTTCCCTTTCTTTTGAGCTTTCTCATGCATCCACCCTTCACCGCCCCCACCCTGCTCACTTGGGAGGGGTGAAGACACCAGTTTTCTAATGGCTTGGAGAGCCGTTCAGGTTCCCTGGGAGAGACCCTAGGACGTGGGGTTTTGCTTTCCTCAAGATTCTGGAGCTTTTGTTCTGGCCACCAGTTAACTAATTTCTCTAACCTGACAGTGGGTAATCCATTCATCAAATCTTGTGGAACACCCTTTTGCCAGCCCAGTATTCAAAGACAATTACGTTTATGATCAATATTTCGCCTACCTGTTTTTACAGACAGTGAGACCCTTCCAGTCCCACTGAGCTTTGGGCTAGGAGGCCTGGGGGCAAGGCTGACTGCTGCAAGTCGTACTTCCCTTGGCTCAAATTTAATAGAGGAAGAAACCACTGGCCCATATTTCCTTCCATAGTGAATTAACTCTTGGGCAACTTCTCCCCACGTCCATACTTTGTTTCCTGACTGCGGATGGTTGGGGGTTACAGTTCCTTCTAAAAGTGACTGGGCTCTCTCTCCCTGAGGCATTGCCTGTATTTTTTCTTGCAGCTGAATACCTATAGGTTTTAATGACTCTGGAAGCCCCCTAATTAAAGCAGTCATTCTCTCAGGATCAACAGGCATCATCATAGGTGATTCATGGTGTGGCTGCAGCTTTCTATCATACATCATTTGGAGACAAGCAGCCTTTTGAACACTCTCTACTAACTGATCAGTTGTTCCAGTAATGGCAAGAGGGTCTCCCTGTTCTTAAGGGTTGAGACCACCTGCCCAATAGGCAGCCCTTTGCGTTAAGGACCAGGGAGCATGACTGTTACCAGTAGTTAAAAATACTCCTGGTCCCCAATAACCTTCTGCTTCCTTTTCTGTTAACCGAATCTGGTCGCCACCAGTGAGGCTAACCCTCCATACATATTCTGTCTCTGATTCCTTTGGAGAGCGGCAGAAATCTTTCTTCAATTTTGCTAATTCAGTGGTTGAGAAGGGAATATCTTTAACATTCATTTGAGGAGCTAGATCCTCACTGTTATCGAATGTGTATTCAGTTTTTATCAAAGGACGCAATGGGGCTATTGGAGTTTCTAATTTATCTAGCCTTTCCTTCATTCCTGGTAGTTCCACCTGAGAAAAGTTTTTTCTCGAGGCAAACTGTGGGTGACTGTATGGCTGGCATGCTTACACGTTAGCAGTTCCTTAAAAGCCATTTGCAACAAAGCTGAATTACATTTCTCTCTTTCTAATTGTTCCTCAAGGTTCACTATTTGATTCTGCAGAGTTTTCACCAATTCTTGTGTTACTTTAACCGATTCCTGCAGTGCTTGTATAGCTTGGGTTTCTGCCGAATGCTTTTCATCTCGGAACTCCACGGCTGCTTTTAAAGTAGCCCCGAGTACGGCACAAATAAACAACTTTCCTTTTCCAGCTCGGGTACAAGCATTCTTTTGCAGGATACTAATACGGTCTGAAACACTCTGCAAGTTATACCAGTTCTGTCGTGCCCAATCCATACCTGATAAAGAGGGTTGAGCACCATGTTTTTCTAAAAGATCAAATAATACATCTTCACTTTTCATGGTGGCAATGCTGTCGCTCATTTTTTCAACACAATGAAAGACCAACACTAAGGGAGGTGGAGGTGCAGGTATTCAAAAGCTCAAGTGACTCCTTATCTCCCCAGGAAAACAGACACTTTTCAAATGCTAATGCTCAAAGCACTCTTCCCTTTCTCTGAGGGGAGTACACAAAAAAGGTCCAAATTTCACACTTAAGTTACAAGATACTTAAATCACAAAATGCAGAGAGGTCTTCCCGAGGAGGCACACACGTAATCAAAATTAATTCATTCGTCCCCGAGAGGTATACACATAAACTGTAAAGTTTCAGAATGCGAAGTGGTCTTCCTGGAGAAGGACTCACGTCTAAGTTTGCAAAAATATCGCTCCATGCAACTCCAGGAGGTGCACACAGAAAAAAAAGTTTCAAACTATATCTGGAAGGACAACACTCTCATGGTGGGTATCCTGCCGACTACGCCATTAAATAAATGTCTCGCTCCAATTTATAGGAGAGAGATGAGGTTCTTTTATTATCTATATACCCAGCGTGAGATTAAGAAGCAACGGTTCAAATGTTGGTCCGACCAGTTTATTACAAATTTTAATCAGGGGAAATGGAGAAGGGGAGGACGGACACTATTATGAATTAGGGTAATGAGGAAGGGAAGGAGGGCGATAGAAAAGATAGGAAAGAAGAGGCAAGGAGTCTTTATAGGAAGCAAGAGGGAGATAGTCACCACCATGGATCCTGCGTGGTTTGTAGTTCCATCTTTGATCCTCAGTAGTGGTGGGTCGTTGGGCAGAGTTGTTCTGTTGACAATGATGGCAACGAATGACAACCATGGCGATGACGGCCCCTTTTCAATGCTTTCAAAGTGGTTGAGTCAGCTGTCTTTGCAGTGACAGCTCAAATCCAAAGTGGTTGAGTCAGCTCTCCTTTGAGTGACAGCTTCTGGCTCTGGGATCTCAGCAGAAACTTCCTTTGTTCTTATCTTTCTGGCCTTGCCAGCAGATAAGAGGAAGCAGGGAGGCACCAACTTGTATCTTGCCTTCACAGGATACAATGGTATCATCCCCCAGCCTTCCATAGCAAATAGGAGTTATTTGGTCACAGGCTAGGTCTTCCGCCAGTAAACAGTCCTGAGCACTATCTTCCAAAGGCAAACAGCTCCAAAGATGTAAAATTGTCCACACAACGATGTTGATTGCCACACAACACCCATCACTTGCCTCCTCAACAAAATACCTCAGGAAGCAAGCTTTGAGCCAAAAAAAAACAAAGAAAGATTCTCACAGTGTCCTATTTCCCTCTAAATATAACATAGAAAGAGTTACCATAAAAAGAGACTATTTTTAATCCCTTTCAGAACTGAGGAAGAAGGTATGTTTTTTAATCTTTGCAACAGGAATCTCATGTATTATAACAGTGTATCTTACAAAATTACTAGTGGTTGAAACAGAAGAATGTTAAAAAAAAAAAAAAAAAAAAAAAAAAAAGAAAGTTTCTTCAAAACGAATGTGAAAAGGAGGTAAGTTGTGTATGGGCCAAGTATGAGCCATCTGCACCAAGTAGAATGTCATCCAGTGTGAAGAGACCTCTCTCTTGGCATCAACTTTACAATGATCCCTGCTGAGGTCATCTCAGTTCATTTAATAACTTGGAAAACGCAGCTTCCCTTTTAATAAAGGTGCAGAGCTAATGGAGTCTATTGCAAAGGTATCACAGCCAGCTTGGCTATGGGAGGAAATAAAACATTAATTCATTTATATGTATGACTCAATTTTTGGGTAATTGGTAGTTACCCTCTAAACTACCTGGCACTCTAAAGCCAACATATTCTAAATTTTTGGCAGCCATAATAATGCTAATGTTTAAGCTTGGCGTAAATAATGCTCACCCAAGCCAATCTATTTCATGCTATTATTACACGTTTCAGCCGAATGGTTCATGTTTTTGTTACTGTTTGGTGTGGATTGGCAGTCTTATTGCAGTACTCCAATACAGACACATTTTATTTTAATTAACTCATTACTGCTATCTTGTAGATTTGCTTAGCACTTTCAATGTTTAACCATAATCTACATCTGTAATCTTCATCTCTATAATTAATGTCATTTTTATGATATTTTAATGTGAAATTAGTTTGAGAAAGACATTCTTTGGCTGTTAATATAAGCTTTAAAGAGATAAAGCTCCAAAGGTCAGAAAGTGCTTTGATCTTCAAGGCTTATTAATGAAAGCGACACACTTAGAGTTGTGCTTACATATTGAAATATTTTCAGACAATCTGAATCAAGTCTCAAGGTTCTACAAATTTGCATAATTGGTTCAAATTTCCTAAAACTCTGAGTAAATTGACAACCTGTGGATGTGGGCTGAAAGTACAACAAAGAGAAATGTATGACTTACACCTGGGGAGGAACAATTCCAGGCCACCGAAATGGAAAGCAGTTCTGCAGAAAAGGACCTGAGTATCCTGGTGAACATGAAGTTGAACATGAACAAGAAATGTCCCCTTGCCACTAAGACGATCAGTATTCTTTGCTTCATTAGCTGAAATATCACCAGTGGATCCCTCTTCTCTACTCAGCATTGGTGAAGCTGCATGTACAAAACGGCTCTACTTTGAATAACCATCAAACCATCTAATTTAATTAAATCTGATTTACACTTATTTTGTAATTATGCATCTGAAATTTACTCAAAGAGAAAGTATGTGTAAACTGGGATGAACTTTGTATGTGCTCACTTCTACAGGCATAAATGATGCAAAAAGTTGCCCAGCTTTAGCATCTAGTGCTGTCCTGATGCTGTCTTCCCAGCTCCTGTGTCCCCCCAATCATCTCACTGTCAGGAAAGTAGGACAAGTTGAAAAGTCGTTGGCTCTATACACTGCTCAGGAAAAGAAACATCAGTGTGTTATCAACTTTGTTTTTTTCTTAAAGAAAAAACATAGTATCATATCAGACATAAAGGAAAATGAACTCTCTCCCAACTGAAACCAGGACAAACTGTCTATTAATAAATAATGGAAGAGAACTTAAGATGACATGTGAAAGCTTTTTGCAAGAAACTTATTTGTAAGAGGATATAAAAGAGTCATTTTATACAAGACTACTTTTTTTCTGCTGGTAATTTTTACTCACCTTAAATTGCAATTCTCTGTAAGTAGAAGCCCTTGAACATAGAAATGTAGAGTTTTTTCTTCTGAAATTGATGGAGGCATCTAGCCACTGCATTGATAGCATGGGGGAAAATGGCCCCAAGTTGCGCAAGGTTAAGTTTAGGTTGGATATCAGGAAAAACTTCTTTACAGAAAGGGCTGTTAAGCACTGGAATAGGCTCCCCAGGGAGGTGGTTGAGTCACCATCCCTGAATGTGTTTAAAAACTGTTTGGATGTGATGTTCAGGGACATGATTTAGCAGAGGGTTGTTAGAGTTAGGGTAATATGGTTAGATTGTCGTTGGACTTGATGATCTTTAAGGTCTTTTCCAACCTGAGCAATTCTACAGTTCTATGATTCTATTATTCTATAACCAGATTTTACTACATATTAATTTAAAAGCATTATATTTCTGTCTGCTTTTTCATCATTCTTTTTTGACATAAATTTCACTCTGGAGTTTCAACTTTATAAAAAAATGTATTGCACTTTTTATGTAGTAGTGAAGGTGGAAATTCCAAATTAGAATTGATTTAGTCCAAATCCCATGCAATGAGCAGGGACACCCACAACTAGATCAGGTTGGTGAGAGCCCCATCCAGCCTGACCCTGAAAGTTTCCAGGCACAGGGTATCCACCAATTCTCTGGGCAGCCTGTTCCAACACGAACCTACACTCCTATTCAATACAGCCAAAAACCATTAGATTACAAAAATTGATTAATGATTGACAGAATTTCTGATTTGCAAAAATATAAAGACAAATGTTTATGAGTTCTGTCTCTATACATGTTTTCAATTCTTATTCCAATTATATATTTGTTTTTCTCTGAAGATCATTTTATTAATGCATAAGGAAGGAAAACAACTTCTAAGAGGGAAACTTAATTTCTATATCAGGCTTCCAAAATGAAAACTAAGCAATGCAAAACATTTTACAATTATTCTCTATCTAATAATAATGAATTTCAGACATTCTCGTTTGTTGCTCAAATGTATTGTTCTAGAAACATATGGCTTTGGTAAAGAAAAATTAGATTTTGTATACTCCTTCATATGAAATTAAATGAGGATTTAATGTGACTCTAGTTCATTGCTTAAATAAATCTTGACAATTTTTACAATCACAAAAAAGTCTTTTCCAAATGGAAAAACTACTTCATTGTATTTGGCAGTAATAACCACATAAATGTTCTGGACTTAACCATTTTCATTTCAAGTTCTTATAGTAAAAATTAGCAGGTATATTGAAAGTTAGGTGGCTTGTTCTGCTTTGACATACATTCAGATGGATAGACCTATTTTAGTCTATATCTGAACAGGAAGACAGGTCATTCAGTAAGGAATGGTCAATAAAAATGGTGAAATAGATTTTGTTCCAAGGACTGATGGCTGGATAACTTGCAAAAAAAGGATGGAGAAGAAGCATGAAATACCTCTGGATCAATGGCTATTCATTTAAGAGCAGCATATTTCCTGGAAAGTAACAGTTGTTGCTGTGTGGAACAATTACCATTTTCAATTAACTGACATTTCACATAGCTTTGAGACAAGAAGACTATAACCCTCAATACCTAATCTCAGCTCTGCTGTTAGGTGAGTCTTCTACCAATAGTTTTGTGGTATTATTTCAAAGACAAATTCAATACGTTGTGAGCAATTACTTTCTTTGTCTTAAAACACTAAGAACCACAGATGCAGTTCAGACAGAGTTCAGATGCAGTGATCACTATGACAACTGCAATATTTTGTGTGAATTTGTATATATGTGTATATATATGTGTTTTAAAATGTGTGTATCATTTTAAGTACCTATAATCATGATCTCATGATATTCTTCTCTCCATAGTATTTCATTTACATGAGCAGCCTAGTGAGCTTGTATGGTTGTTATAGTATGTCACGATAAGATGGTCAAATAAATATCAGTAATTTGGTAAGCTATTAGAATCAAAGATAAGAATTTAGAATGAAAAGAATTAGAATGAAAAGAAATTGCATGCACATTAACACTAAGCTTAATATCCTGCTGTATAAGCCACTTTTTAATTTCCTCAATTCAATAAACACAGCTATTGAGATAATTCAGTTAAATTGTCTCAAATTACCTTTTTCTGACATGGATCACTGAGTGAAAAAATTTAAAAAGAAAAAAAAAAGGAAGAAAAAAACCCCAACAAGCAATCTTATGGCCCAGGCCATACAAAGTGTAGAAACATAAATAAATGATTGAAAGACTGCTGTAAAAATATAAAAATATAATATTAGACTTCAGCATTATGCAAGTAAGATGTCACCGAATATTAATATCCTGTATTCTGTGTCTACAACAGTAACAGGGAACTACTGATCATTCTAAGATTTATGTACTCGGTAATTCCAGTGTGTTCACTTCGATTCTGTAATTATTTTTTCAATGAAGCATTTGCTATAATTTCTACAATAATTAATCCCCAAACCGTCTGAATGACTCATGAAAAGAAAGGACCAACTATTTTAGATCAGTGGATTGAGCTATGGCCCAGACAAACACTGTGCAGAATATTCACGAAGCTGCTAGCTGTCATTCCAAAGGCTCTTTTGAGAGGCAGATATGGCCTGTCAGTGATGTAGAACTCTGCTTGATTTTTTTTTGCCTGTTGGATGTTTTTTGTTTGTTTGTTTCATTTGCTTTTGCTGTTTTTATCATTGTTTGCTTGTTTCACGTTTGTTTATTTGGTTGCCAGATAGTCCTGATTCTGGAATATTATTTGTCTGTCAGCTAAGAACATGTATTTATGAATAATAAATATATACACTACATATTGATATTATATAATACATATTATTTATAAATATACTGTGTGCCAAATTTTGACTCAGAATTTGGCCCACTGCATTGATTCTGATCTTGATTTCATGCCCCCACATTTATGCACATGTATAAAACTTGTGCGGTTACGTGTTTGAAAATAATCATTTATGTAAAATGAGGCAAGATTAAGATCTTTGGTAATAGTCACTATCATTTTCAAATCTTCTTTGTTCAAATCTAAATTAGGGTAAGAAAAATATTAGCTTTTAAGAGATCTATACTACTCAAAGTCCAATTTTTATGTAAATGTCATTTTCAACAATGGACTCAAAGTTTTTTTCTGGAGTCAAATTTTAATCCTTTTAAGACCAAGTATCAGTGTAAACTCCATGTGAGTAAAAAGCAGTCCCCCATTCCATTTCTTAATATGAATTTTAATTTATCTAATGATGGCAAGTAAGCTTAAAAGCTAATTTTTTTCAAATTCTCTCCGTATTTTAAAAGGCATGAATCAGTTTGCTCTTTATGCGAAATTAAGATGAATAAGAATTTGTCTTTCTAGTATGATGTTTAAATTCTTCCTTATTTATCTCAGTAAACAGTCTTTAGCTTTCTAACTGTTTAGATGAATGCTCCTTTGAAATATTCTCTATTTAGACTCATTCTGAGACTTTAGTGAAACTGTCAGTTAAAGAATATGTATTACCATTAGCATTACATCAAAAAAGTTCCAATTCAATCAGGAATCCTTCAGTGAATTTACACAGTCACAAATGTTCTACATTACTTAATTGCCTTTCTCTCAAAAGTATTCTGCAAGGTTTATTCAGGTGCAGATTTTATCTTTCCAAATATACATATGTATAATTTATAAATAATGGTCTTAGTCTGAACATCATTCAAACTGAACATTTTATATACAAATATTTTCAATAAAAATATAGAGGCATTTTTTATTATCAGAATCAGTTATATCAAGCTGCATAAATTTCTCTCAGATGATGTAGTTGCATTATTGTTACAAACTTTAGGTGTTAGAGAGGGAAAATTAATCTCATGAATTTACTCAGGACTACTAGAAATCAGTGAAGACTGGTTTCCTGTGTTACTTGGACAGATGTGGCTGTTTTGGAAGCTTGAAATTTTCATTCTTGCCACTACCTTCAAGGGTACACAAGGAATTACTGATCAATATCTAAGCAAAATTAATTTACCAGATCAGTGTTACATAATGGGAAAGAAGAAAATAATTTGGCAGCCCTAAGGCCAGGAAACTTTTATGTGAGATATTAGCTGCTAAAAAGAGCCTCCTCACTGCAAAATTAATTGGAGGAAAAAATGATTGGAAAAAAGGTTCTATCTATTATTTTAATACACTTCTGAGCTATGGAAATTGACTATTTCCTCGCTTCTGTAAGACCGTGGTGAACATTTTGGAAAACAAGCTGCAGTATTTGAAGAATAAAATGTTTCAATCAAGACTTGTTTTAGCAATCTGTTGTGGGAGGGAGGTGCCGAAATACATAACAATTAACATTAATTGATCATTAATTGCTCCCTATGGTGTATTTTATTACAGGAATAGTTAATCTATGGCAATAACTGCCTCAAATCTATACTGTAGATTCTGCACAAAACAATTATTAAAATGCAATATACAAATTGTTTAGTGTTTGACTTGTAACAGTACTTACAAGACAGACTATCACAAAAACAAATTGGCTTGACAAGCATTCAACCAATGGAAACTGCAATTTAACACCCTAACAAACAACTGAGGCTTTCAATAAACCCTCCAAAAGCACTTTGCGTTGAAACAGTGTTCTATCATTAAACCCACAGTGCCAGTGGAAGAAACTCAAGTCCTTTCCCATATTTTCAGAGGGTAAAACACCCTACGTAACGTGATGAAAAAATGTTAGGAAAAGCTTGTTTTTCATAGGATTCTTTTTTTTTTCTTACAGGTTGAAACTTTTCATATCATATTCTTGATAATGGTAGTACAGCTGATTGAAGATATCAATACCTAGAATCAGCATATATTCTAGGAAGTCAGCCACTGGTTTGGAATCCGTAATCCTTTATGAGGCGGTAAATTCTCTCTATAATGTCTTGAAAAAGTAAGACAACATCTGCTAAGATATTCAAAGAGAATTGAGTTCAAAACTAGTCCAAAACTGTATCTCAAATATTTTTCAGATGAAAACCTCTTTATTTATTATATACCTTTCTATTTAAATAAATTTCCCAAGAAGCTTGGAGTTATGCTTCTGAACAGGCCCTGAAATGTCTTTATATTTATATTTTTCCCAATGAAGGCAATTATTAAAAAAAATTAACTTGCTTTTAAAACTTTCAGAGGAATGTTCTTTTTCCCTGAGATTTCTAAAATCAAGTGGGGATGATTTATCTGGACAGTAATATTTTGTCAGGTGATTAATTACATCTTAGATCTACCTTCTTGTTCCTATTGACAGGAAAGATCCTACTAATCTTCATTAGGTTTTCTCAGAATACACAAAATGCAAGGTGATTGAGAGGAAAAGCTGCTCCTTCCTGATTTGAACTCTAAATTTATCTGCTACCTTGATGTCAGTTTTGGAGTTCAATTTGTTGCCAATATATAGTGATATTTGAGATACATGTGGGTGTTCTGGACAACCACAAAGGTTGTGTTTAATAGAACCTACGGGGAAATCTAAGCCTTTCTGAAGTAAGGACTTGTCATGGTTTTATAATTTTTGTTATCAGTGTTATCATAACTTCATGTAAAGCACAGGGAATTAAAGAGTTAATGCTCCAGCTCCATAGACTGACAGCTTTCCGGATACCTGAAGAGAAAAAAGAACTACATATCCTGGGGACCTCACATTATGAGAGGAAGATAAGCCATTGGAGGAAGTCACGGGATCTCACCCTCTCACTCACTGCCTGGCAGTGTGTGGATGTGCTTCCCAGACATACACCTTCAGTTCAAAGTAAGATTTTCTGTTTTGAACACTCTCTCTCATTTTATTTGATTTATTAGCCTCAATTCCAATTATTTTGTATTATATTGTGTTATCTTGCATTCTGATATCATATTTAGTAAAATTAAATTTTCCTCCTTAGATAATTGCTGCTGTTCTGTTTTTGGCGCCAGGTCCCTTCTCATTACCTTTTGTGTTTTCCCTTCCCATTTCTGGGGAAGGGGACCTATGGGCCTGCTGCCCCCTGTCATGGGCACAGATTGATCTAGATAACTCCATGACTGGACTGGAGGTTACCTTAGATGGCACTGGATTCCATTTTGAGGCAACCTGTAGATCTCCAATGATTTAAGCACCTTGTTTAAATGTATTCACCACTAGAGACTTGTCCCTAGTTTCTGAAGCAAAGCAAAGAAGTAATGAGTTTGTTTTCACATTTAGAAAACTTCTAGGTATGTCTGCACTGAATCTAATTTTAGATTCTTGTAACTTACATTAGTATTTCATGCATGGTTCAAATTCTGTACTGATTAGCAGTTTATTGTTCTTTCTAGTAAGAACCATGGTTTTTTAGATGGTAATATTATTTGATGTACCTGAGAAGGTACAGAATAATGACAGTACTTATGTATGGGATGCATGTGTATTTTTAACATGGGGTTTGCATAGAACTTTAATGTGCATATTTGTGATTTCAAATTTGATAAAAAACGCGATGTCTTCTGAGACCAGTCTTTATAAACTCTTTGGATGCTCTGCACTCCCTATCAATATGTTCAGCAAAAATGATGGAGGGAATACTACTGAAGGATATACTATGAATTAATTTACAGACATGAATATCACAGACAGAGCTGTTAAAATAGCTAAAAACAGTTTTTTGTGGAAGAGCCATAAACCAGCCTAAAAAATAATATAACATAAAATGCTTTGGAATTTGTTGAGACTTAACTGTACTTGGTCTTAGGACTGCACAAGTTGTGTTAATTCATTTAGAAAACAATGTAAAAAGCCAGGGCCATCAAGAGTTTAACTCTGTATACAGAAGCTACCTCTAAAACAGATGGGGTTGACACATTCTTCCTACTCTCGGCAACAAATAGCATAATCATTGGGGCTTCCTGTAAAATCACTTAGGATTTCAATTCACCATTCCCTTCCTAACAGAGGGAATCTCCTATCCTTGGAGAGAAATGAACATTTCTTGGCTGACATAAACATATTTCCTGTTTTTCTCACAGATGGCTATGTGGAAATCTGGTGAGAACTAGGCTATGAAAATCTATAGCACAGTTCAGATTTAAAAAAAAAAAAAAAAAAAAAAAAAAAAAAAAAAAAAAAAAAGTTTGACAAACAAAAACAACAAAAACAATAGCAACTACAGAACAAACACTATTCATATTTTAACTTTGTCCATTTGCAGCTCAAAGACTAGTGGTTTTCTTACGGGATAAATGGCCTCCAGTATCTTCTCCTGCCACAGAACTCCACTCCTGTTCCCTTGAATACTGTGTACTTTGCTAATGCACTTTTAACACAGCATTCTGTGGGTTAGGCACTTTCTTACCTCACTAAAATCAATTATAATTTTGCAGAATTTGTCAAGTCAGGAGAATGAGCTCTTCACACACACTTCTGATTTCTTGTTATTCTTCTACATTATATACTGCTTTAAATTATAGGGACTGAGGGCTGTTTGCTGGCTCAAGTAGTCCTGTAAAATCTCCTTTTGACATTACTAAAGCATAGATGTATATATTACAGAGACTGTTAAATGTCTGGACTAGGATCAAACTAGTACAATCTGCATGTGGAACTCCACACCACATGTACATGTTCTCAGAGTTTACTCTGAACCTTTTGCTCACAAATGTTTACAAGATTTCATCATGAATTGTTTCTGGAATTGAAATACAGCAAGGAGGAAAATTCACATTTTTTATGATAACATTTTGTCTATACTCTGTATTGATATTTGAAATACTTCCTTGCAGGAAAATATTGTCTCGTTGGTAGGCCACTATGGCAAACATACATAAATTCTATAGTTTCAACAATGTCAGCATCTGCTTGTAAACACTGTCCATCTTGCATGGAATTACTGTAACACTTTTTTTTTCTCATAAACATTTACTCCTATTTATCTGAGTATTTGACTTAGAAATCACAGCTGTCCTTTTGAGTAGAAAGACTGACATACAGTACATCGTGAGATCAATATCCGCAATATTCTCTCCACCACCACAGTCAAAATCATAACCATCTGTAATTATTATTTTTATTTAAATTATTTAGTTATTGGGTGTTTTGGATTTGTTTTTATCATTGTTATTTTTGGTGTTTTTTTTTTTTTTTTGTAATCTTGGTCAGTGTTAACAAAGTCGAAGGTCAATTTCATCCGTCAGTGAGATAGTGAAGAATTTCCAGACATAAATTTTTTAATTGGATTTTTTTTACTAAGTGCAATTAAAATTTGTCTCTAGACTCCACACTTCCTGCATGATCTTTGTCTGGAATAAATACCTATACTCACATTTTTTTCTATAATGAGGTACTTGGATTTGCACATTCCATTGAACTCAATTTCTTTTGTAATTGCTCAGTTGTATGATCATTTTTCTGGATGAATTTATTATAAAAGTGTACTAGGTTGCATGAAACACTGTTCACTGAGGATTTTTAGACCTATATTTGAAGCCATTCACTCCATATATGTTGGTAGGAAAAGAGTTGTCTTTGATCGTAGTGATCATATTCAGTTTTTGTTGACTTTTTTTCATTCAACATTTAGCTTTCCAGATTAGTGTTCTGTAGGAAATATGTTTGTGTCTGGCACAATGCTGTGTTTTGGTTCTAGGAGACAAATAATGTTGATAACACACCAATGCTTATAGTTGCTGCTGAGCAGTGTTGTACAGAACTAAGGTCATTTGCAGTGAAGGGACCAAGGAAGTAGGAGAGAATGGAATTAGGACAGCTGACTTAAACTGGCCAAAGGAATATTCCATATCGTATGACATCATGCAGGAGTTTTGAAGGGGGTAGGTGTTTGTCTGGCACTCTTCTGCTCAGAGACCTAGCTGGGCATCAGTTGCAGGATGGTGAGCAAATGCTTGCGCTTCACTCATTATACATATTTATATATATATATATACACACACGTAAGCATTATCCCTTTTTCTTTTCTCTTTCTTAGTAAGTAATTTTATATCAATATACAAGTTCAACCTTGTGGTTTTTGTTTGTTTGTTTGTTTGTTTTTTTGCTTTCCCTGTTCTCTCCCACACTGCATTGGGAAGCAAGGGAAGTGAGCAAACAACTGTGTGGTGATTAGCTATCTGCAGGGTTAAACCACAACAGTTGTACAAATTTATATTTGCATGTTTTTAACTGTTTCAGCCTCCATACATTTTTAATTCAAATTCAAATTTCAACGAAAAAAGCTAAACAAAGTTTTTTTGAAATGTTTTTTAAAATGTTTTTTGAAATAGCCAATGGAAAAGAGTAGCATACAATTACCCTGTCTCAAGGAGAAGCCAAGGTATTAACTACTAATTTGTTCAAGAGTTCACACTTCTTTATATACCACAGATGAACTCTGATGACATGTACACCTAGAATTTTGGTTAACCAGTCATTTGTGATGAAAGCTGTTTTGGATGTATCACAGGAAAGAATATAGCTCTTACAGAGGTGGATGACAAAGCTATGTCTAGAATCCTTGGAAGACTTTGAAGGCTGCTGAAGCAGGTGTCTTACAGATATAGCCAGATAGGACTTGTAAATATTTCAGCCATCAATGATATTTCTGAACTGAAACTGCAATTAACCACAGGACACAACAGTGTAGAAAATAGACTTCATTGTTTCTGATGTAAAGGTGCATGGAACTATTGCCCTCTGTATTGCCCAGACCTTTTTAATGGGAAAATAAGAACTTCACTTGAATTGCATAATAAGCATCATTATGTTAGAAATGTATACTTGCTACAAATGTGAGTCAGTGATACATCTTTTGCATAAAATTCTTTCCCCTCTCGAGTGTTCAGTCTCTTAATCTTTCTCTGTTAACTGCCTTTCTTAGCACTAAGTTTATGCAAGTATTCCCCCGAAGTTTTATGTATAGCATATGTTAAGAAGCATTTAATTCTAAGCAGGAACCTTCTTTTCACCTCTTTAAAGGAATAACAATTTTGTATTCCTGTTCGAAAATACTTAGGTCAGCTAAGGATTGATTGCTATCATTATTGTTATGCAAAACACAAGCAGCTGTTCTCTATTGTAGATTTTAAAAAAAAAGAAAGATAGCAATAGCTATATTCTATAGACTATGTGATAATATAAACCAAATTATCTGAAAGTATGTTGTCTGTACCCTTTAGACCATACACAAAACACTGTATTTTTTTACTTCCTGGACTTCATGGAAATATTTATTTTGATTAGAGAGGATTCATTTCTTAGAGTATTGCAATATTCTATTCAGCACTTTCTACTTTGTACAATGCAGTATTTTCATGTTTCACAAATGTTAACCTCATGGAGACAGGAAAGTATCATTTCTACTTCTACAGATATAGTCAACAAACAGTCAAGGCTGCATCAGACAGTGGAAATGAACAAAAAACTCAGTACACTGTTTTCATAGTTCACAATTATTTCAACAGAAATAAAAAAAAGAGGTACCCTTTAAAAAGCCACTTTCAGAGAAACTAGCAGTTTGTAGATTTTATCATTTTTCTGCAAGAATGAGAAATATTTCACAAGTATGAAAGTATTGAAGTATATTTCAAGAAGTATTTCATAACTGGGATCTATCTGGCATGCAATATAAAATAAAAATGTTTTCCATGGTGAGAAGCTAAGACCATAGAGATGCTTGATTAAGTTTCAAAATGCAAGTCAAAGAAGGAGATTACAGTTCAGACCTTAAAAATGGTCTAGAATCATCATAAATGTATTGTTGCACTAGATAGAATGTGATTTTTAGAATATAATTAGGTTGATATCTCTTTGTTGTTTGGAGTAAAGCTAAGGTACGATGAGAGCAAGGTAATCTAGATGAATACACTTTACTTTGCAAAACAATAGACCAGAAAAAACCCACATTTTGTTACTATGCTTTCTGAAACAGTAATATTTGGAATATGCTATTAAATCAATGTAACAAAACAGCCAACAGTAATTTGACCACAGCCTAAACTGAGCAGGCATGTACATCACAATGGAACCATAGATTCAGTCCCATGCGGTTCTTCTTGAGCACTGACACAGGAATATGTAAATATCTATGATAATACCTAAAGCAGTGAATTTTCAGTGATGTTAATATGCTGGACTTCCAAGACTGAATAATACAAGTGGAAAGCATCCATCAGTTTTCAGTCTCACTTGATTTATCTTATCCTGGACGTCTGCAAATACTGGAATACTCCAGAGAACGGAACCATAGACAAAAAAAAAAAAGAGAGATAGCTGTCTCTCCTTAAGACAAAGATGAGTATTATTTCTCCCATGAAAAGTGTGTCCATGCTAAGATGTTATTTAACAAAGCTGACATGTATTTCGTTTGACGTGTATTGACATGTATTGACAAGTGTCCATTAGACCTGGCCACTTCATACTGTAAAAATGATTTGATTTTGTATGTACTACATATGGATATAATGCTGCCTTTCAGCTACTAAGGGAAATATATTTCTTTAGGGACAAAAACTTGGTCAAAATATTGAACGGGTATTTCCTTTACTGTGATACTGCTAGGTACCGTATAGCAATAGCTGTAGTGCTACTTTATTTAGGTATATTTCTTTTTCTATTTGATCAGCTTTCAACATGTTGTTTTAGAGAATCTGAACTATGCTTTCGGGCCTTCCATGTAATGTGCTCAAAGGTGGATTTGTACAAAGCTTTAATTAATCTTAGAAACCAGTAAATAACAGAAATACATATCAAATGTAATTAAAAATAGTATTGCACCTGATAAAAGCCAGCTGTTCCAGCTATTGTCTTCTGTACACATGCCATTAGCTCACACCTCTAAACTATTTTTATAAATGCTATTCATACTTATGTTACACATGCTGAGCATCAATACCAAGTATAATTATGAAATGAGTTCATTAAATTGGATTGGATGGCAGTCTCTTAGTCTCTTGGATAAAGATTTCTCAATCAGCTTATTGAAACTGTACTTCATATTTAGAATTATATTCTAAGTATATACATTAGATGAATTCTCAAAGAGACTTCATTTACTCAAAAAGTGAAATGTTTTAAAATCTATACTTTCAGCTCTAATGCTTACATCTCTGTTAAAATTTTGCCATTGTCTGTTATTGTGCAATACACAGGACATATCCTGGTGTTCCTACAGCCTTCTTTTTCAGTGTAAAAGATATTAATTCACCAGTGCTCTTAGCCTTGCTGTGTTATGGAGATTTACAGATCTATTTGATTAGGGATCCGCATGAATCTACGGACCTTCAGCTCTATGATAAAATACTTTGTCTCTTCATAAAATCCATTGTAAGTCAGAGCTCTGTAAAGAATTGTGACTGCAATTTCCAGGGATATCAAGGCCACTTAGAAAATTAAATAACTTCATGCATCAAGACCTTATATGGTAAAGCACGTAGGGATGTATTTAAGCATTCTACTGAATTGAGGTCTAAAGTTTGAGTTTCTCCTTTTTTTTTTTTTTTTTTTTTGCCACTTAATTGTTAAAGAAGATAATGAATAAGGTGCTTCTGACTTCAAGTGTTCTTAATTCTCTGTTTTCAAATACGTCAGTCAAGAGGCTGAGCTCTTGAAGCAGGTGATGACATAAATGTCAGAATTAGGTAGAATGAATTCACTTTCATGAGTGTCAGGCAATTTGTGTCTACTGACTCCTTAAAAGCAACCACTTTATCACCAGAAATAATAATTTTCTTTGCCAAAAACAAATGACTGATACTCAAACATCTTTCTTTTTCATCCAAAACTATTCTTTTGAGAAAAAAATGAGAAGAGTGGCAAAAATTGTGTACAAATGTGCAGCAAGAGCACTTTATTTCCTGGATAATTTGACTACAAATGGCTTTAATATTAGTACAGATTTGCTTTGAATAGGTGAATATATCGTTTTATACTAACTGGTATCATATTTAACACATTTGTTTATCCTCCTCAGTTTCCTCAGCATACAAAGTAATGAGTACTAGATTCTTTTCTTACATTATAGGAAATTGACAGCAGGTTGGTCTTTTCCAACCTGAAAGATTCTATGATTCTGTGATTACAGCAATTACTTTTTCATTCATGTTTACTAGCAATATAGATTTTTGATATATTATCCAGCAAACAACCTTGGCAGTGTATCTAGGAAAATCAGTTTGCATGGCTCATGAAAATAACTGTTATTTAAAAATTAACCTTTAGCTCTGGAAAGTTTATTTTCTCTAAGCAGTATGTATTAAGAACATGCCTGTGAATTCCATGTTAGTTTATATGGTGATTAAGAAATAAACACAGAGATACTGGAATACTATAAAATAAATAATAAGGTTCACTGTATTTTTAGAATAATAAATCAAAGAAGATTTTATAAAATGCTAAAATGGTAATTATTTGATTCAAAACACATTATACCGAGGAAAGATTCTAACTTCCTATATCTGAAATGCTGTGAAATCGTTGTGGTATTATTAACATCAATATTTATTACGCTTGTTCATTCTTTAAGGATATATATGGGATTTCATAGAAAACTGGCATTTTTCTATATGCTTGCTTTGATCGCAGGGCTTTAAAGCATCTCATGGTCTGTTGAATCCTCTCCCCTTACCCAATGAAAAAAACCAAAACATTACAAGCCCTAGATGACAATTAACCAGAAGGATGTGATAGTTCTCTGTAAAAGCTGAAAATAACACCACAGATACAAACATGATATTGCTTTTTGCTCACCCCTCTCTTATTTTCCCATCCTTTTCTTGGCCTGAGATCCATAACCAATAAAAAGTATACAAGAAGATGTCAGTGCCTGCCACAGAGACATTTATACTGTAACAGTGGTTGTCAGCTTCCTTCATCGTACTTCTGTGTGGTGTAGTTCATTTGAACTATTTTACAGGTTTTCTTGAAACTGGGAATAATTGTTTTTAGAAAACCTGGCCATTTCAGGTGTAGATTCCTAATTCAGCCAGATGCATCTTGCCCTTTGTCTGGTCTTCACAAACTTGGCACTGATGAGCCATACCTGAAGTACTGTGTTCAGCTTTGGGTTCGTCACTACAAGAAAGACATTAAGATCCTGGAGTATGTCCAGAAAAGAGCAGCAAAAATGGTGAGGGAATTGGAGCACAAACTTTACAGAGAGCATCTGAAGGAATTGGGAATGCCAAGTTTGAAGAAGAGAAGGCTCAGGGGAAACCTCATAACTCTCTACAATGGCTTGAAAGGAGGGAGGTCTAGGTCATATATTGGGAAAAAAAAATTCCCAGGAAGAGTGATGAGGCAATGGAACGGGCTGCCTACGGAGTGAAATCACTGAAATCACTGTACTGGAGGTGTTCAAGAAATGTGTGGATGTGGCACTGATGGACGTGGCTAATGGGAATGTTGGTGTTGGGTTGATGGTTGAACTCAGTGGTCTTTTTCAACCTTGATGATTCTGTAATTATGTGAATCAGCTTTCCAATTATTATATCACAAAGAGATATTGGAATTTTTTACACATCACTGGCAAATCATCATCTAAAATTCCAGACTAAATTTATTCACAATCGGTTACAAATGCTTGTTCTTATTAAATACCATCCTTCAAGTCAACACCTTACTTTCTCCTCAGTATTTATTCCCTTATCTCTTTATGATGTACATCTCTTCTCCTAATCTTAATTTTGCCAGCCTAAGTAAATCACATTCTTTTACTCTCACCTTTTAAAATAAAATGTTCTTCATTCTCCTGCTTGTGTTAAGAGCCATTTTTTGCATGTGTTCCTTCCTAAATTAGCCTTTTTTTTTTTTTTTTTTTTAATTTAAATGATCGGAAGTACACTGACTGCTAAGTATTATCATGTGAGTTCATTGTTTTATAATACAACATTGATGTTTCTAATACATGTGCTTCATCTAATAATGTTAAAATTGCACTTGGTTTTCATTAGCTGTACCACACTGGTCATAAACCTCTGTATATGTACATACAGACATTTATAATAATAGATTTTTCTATATGATACATATATATATTTAGGTGGTGATTTGCTGACGAGCTTTCAATTCTGTGGTCAATATAATTAGGTTTCGTGGCATTGTCACTGTTTGAGTCCTCAGCAAAAGAGATATTTCTGGTTTTCCACATAGAAATGGTCTGACTTGGTCATCAGTGAATATTTTTACAGTTTTCCTATAAGTTGTATTTAAATTCTTGCTGAAAGCAGTAAGTAACATTGGTCCCAGGTGTAAACCTAGAAAACTCCACTGCTAACTTTCTAGCTCCAAACTTCTCCTAAAGGAACAGCTATTACTATTACTTTCCACAGCTTTTCATTCATTATGTAACACTTAAAACAGTCCCCATGTTTTCCATCTAGAATTATGAAATGTCATACGGCGCCAATAAAAAGTATTTCTGAAATTCACAGGATACATTTTTTGTGTATCTTCTTGTTCTGGACAGCCAACTGACTTTTATATGTATACAAGTATATAAGATTGTTCTAGCATTATTTGTATTTGGTAAAGCAAAGCCTTACTTTCTTCATATTTTATTTTTATTTTTCAGTCCTTTGATTAGTCTTCCCTTCCCACTGTAATCATAAGCTCATAGAGGTCAGCCTAGTAAGATTGCCTGGTTTAATTGTTTTGACCTTTTAAGCATTTCCTTTCACACAGATTTTGTGACAGTGGTTTCCGAATGCTCATTAAGATAGATTTGTTTTTATTTTTATTCTGGTGCACTGGAATTTTACATCTTATATCTGTCTTAGCTGTGATAATCTCCATCCTTCTATATTTATTATTCTTAAACCTTATGTTTTTGCCTTCACATCTCATGTCGATTCCGTATTGAGAACTAGAACATATTTGAAGAAGATAGACACTGAATTCTGTATATCAGATCCAAGACACCAAAATCATAAGTGAAAGATAACACACTGGAGAAAAGTAAGACCATAAGAGAAGGAAGAAATCAGTAAAAGAGAATGCATGGAAGGCATACATACAGGAAAGATAAAATAGTTTGATGGGTTTAAAAAAGAGTATAAAAAATTATGTTTGGCTGATGTAAGGAGGAAAGATTTTTAGATGTAAAGAAAAATCTTTCAAAGACCTATTTCTGCATGTGATCTTGTATAAATAGCCTTACAGCAATAAGCACTCACTTTAGATGGAACTCTTGAAAAGCAAATAGCTGAAAATAACACCAAAGGAATTACTATGAAAGAGAAGTTAATGTTCCCATTGCTGGCATTCAGCAACACTAACACGTTTCAATTTTTTTTTTTCAGTTTTTACTTTCTTTAATTCCTAACAGTTTAACAATTTGTATCCTTGAACAATAGCTCAAAAAAATAATTTTCAGTGCTAAATGCTTATCTTGAAATGTACCTATTTCAAAGGTTGAATTCTTATCATACACTGAAGATGTTTCTTTTGCTTCCTTGTTTTTGCTATTTTCAGATAATAATATTGTGCTTCAAGCATTAACAGAAGTGTTTTGTACAGTATTTGCTTCTTGGCTGATTATCCATTACATTATTTTTGTAGGTATCATAGAACAGACATTGCTGATCTTCTTAGGAGGCTTTTGTGTACAGTTTGAAGAAAGTAATAGCAAAAGTATGGGATTGTAATGGGCTAATGCAAATATGTGTGTTTGTAGGAGACTCCAGAATTTTGACAAACCTTTATGGTTTTCAACTTCTCTTTCTCCAGAAGACCTATCACTGTAAGTACTGGAATGACTCCTCATCGTTTCTTAGCAGGCTACTTCATCCCATACACCTATAAATAAGTAATTTTATTTCTCTCCTCTCCCCTTCCACACTAGACATATGTAACCTACTTGGACAGGAAATAAAAGGCACTTAATGCTAATACAATTTATGGACAAATAATGAAAAAGAAAAAAGTTCTATTAATTTAGATAAACGTTGTTCTGATTTTGGCTGGGATAGAATTAATTTTCTTCATAGTTACTGTTATGGTGCTATCTTTTGGATTTATAAGGAAAATTATGCTGATAACACAGTAATATTAAAGTTGTTGCAGAATAGTGTTTCAATGGAGATGGGGACCTTTCTGCTTCTCATGCTGTTCTGCCAGCAAGGATCTGGGAGGTGGCAGAGAAGGACAGATGAGTCAAACAGACCAGAGGGATATCCCACACCATGTGTTGTCATGTTCAACAAAAAAATGGGGCAATTGGCCAGGGATGATGCTGCTCCTGCTTGAGTACTGGATGGGGATAGATCAGTGGCTGATGAGCAACTGTACATGGGATGTTCTTTTGTGTGTTGTTGTTGTTTTTAAAATTATTTTTTTTTCTTTCTTTTTAATAATTCTTATTTCAGTGTAAATTTTCTCACGCTTACAGCACTTTCTACAGTTCTCATCCTACTACAGAGGAGTAAGTGATCCGCTATGTGAAACCACAACATTAAAAAAATGTGGCCTCAGAAAATGAAGCATTCTGCCTAATGAGTTATCTCTTGCAACAATATTTGTTACTCATTTCCACAGTTTTTCCCTCAACACTTCAGAAGATCATAAAAAAAATGATAAGAGGTAAAAATCAACTGCTAATTTTTCTGGTGATTGATAGGGAAATGATCTCTGGTAGCAGAGACCTGGGAATATATGGGATTTTGTGCAGAATGGCTATTTCCAAGTCCTCGGATACAAAGACCAGGCAAAAAATTTTAATTTTAGTGCTTATTTTTCCACTCCCCTTCACTCTGGGAGCACAACAAAAAATGACATAATCAAAGATCAGATTCTAGAACTGCTTTGTTGGGTTTTCTTGTTTGTTTGTTTGTTTTTTAACATATTTCTTCCAACAAAAACAAACTAAATGAAAAAAAGATTCATGAATTTTAATTAAGATTTTTAATAAGAGCATAATATTCTCATGCATTTGACTCCTGTATTACCCATAAGAAAACATGATTCAACAACAACTTGATTTATTTTATGCCTGATTATCAGACTCATTTATTTATTTCAGATTTCTGTATATGAACTTTATTTGTTTTAGAATCCATTGTGACACTTCTCATTCTACTCTCCACAATCTGGATTCTACATAAACATCCTTGCTTTTACTACCATTGAGACAGCAGTTAGTCTAAGTTTGTCTGGGCTCCTGAATAAATTTCTCGTGTACTTATTATTTGAAAGAAGGGCAGATTATTTTACCCTAAAATTATATGCATGACTTTTGAAGCTAAATATAATGTTATGATCAGAAGTACAAGTAAATAGTACAGAGTTCTACTACAAGCAAGATCCGAAGTAACATTACCAGACTGCAAATTAAGGCTACCGACTCTTTGATGATGTACACTATACATTTTTTCAGTACAGAAAACATTCTGCTAGGGCAAAATTATTCAAAAATAGTCAAACAAAAACTATTAGTAAGGGCCATAGATATTTAGCCTATATGAAGATTATGTAAAAATTGAGATATCAATGAATAAATACAGCAATGAATTGTACATTTTCAATTCTGGCATGTTCATGAGAGATATGGAGAAAGTAGCAGGGTTTTTGGAAGACAGAATTAAAATAAAAGGGTATGTATTTAAGATGGATTATATTCTTCAAAAAATAAAATCAAATTATTTCATTTCTTTTCATCTCGAGCTAAGCATATTCATACCATTCTGAAAATTGATGTAGTCTTTTTGAAATAAATATGAAACACAAAGCCTGTTCACAGTGAAAATAATTTCACGCTTATAGAAAAATAGAACAACTACAGAGATCCTACAACAATTTCCTCAAGGATCGTGACACCTTATTTTATCAGTTCTTTGGGAAATATGGAGATAAAGAAAAAAATGTTTTGGTGCTATCTTTTATCAGAAGAGACACATTCTAAAAGATAGGGAAAGCACACTTTGGATAAGGTTAAGAAAGGCTAAGAAGAGCCACCCCATCACCAACACAAAAAGAACGATATGCACATGTTCAGTGTGCTCTTGGGCCACACCATTTTGCAATAAATATTTTTCTTTCAGAAACAATGAAATGTCAAAAATAATATTTATGAACAATAATTAGTTGTATACGGTGCATAAACAGTAAATGAATAAGTATCAAACCTTCCAGAAATTTACATAACTTTTTAATCAGAAAAAAAAAAAAGCAAAAATGCTTTACTAAATTTTATATAAAAGAAGTAAATAATAAAGCAGGAAAATATACAGATAATGAAGCATATAGCAGCTAAATTTGTTTATCAGAACATTTCCTCACCTACAGTTCCCCTCTACTTTGCATTTAACTAATGTAATTTTTTTCCTTACAGAAAAAGACAATTGTCTTCAATCTGCTCTAGTAAATACTATTTCCTTCAGCTCCAGTGTTTCAGGAGGGAACAATATTATGGATTTCACAACACAAATTAATCACAACAATTTATATACATAACTATCTTTTAGTGTATTTTTGTATTAAAGACTTTCAGTGTAAAGTAATGTTGAAATGTAATCTATGGTATTGTGAAATGAGCAAGCAAGTAAATATTAGTCTGTTATATAAAAAGAAAAGACATTCCAGCTTTAAGATGAAGTATTTAAATAGATATTTAATCAGGGTAGTTAACCAGTAATGACAGCAATTAATCAAGAAGTGAAATCATATTCACCTTGTAACCCCTCCCCAACACCAAATCCATTCAATTTTGAAAGAGATTGATTGCATTTATACAAAAAAGTCAACACTAATTTAATTATTATGAGACAATGTCAAACAGTTAATTTGGTAAATATAGGAAATACAGTCCTTGCTCATACTGAAGTCTTAAGCAGCCAATAGGTGTTTTTCTGTGTAAGGAATACAGGATTGGACACTACTTCAACAACAAGGAGCTATAAACTATCTTGTAGAATAGGTGAAGACAAAAGTTCCCCCATGAAAATAAAAAAAAAAGGTCTTAAAATTTTCTTTTTCAAAATTATTAAAATTAAAAAAAAAAGACAACAAAATCTTAAGCACATAAGCATATATGCTTATCAAAATAAAGATTTCAACCTGAGACTCATTCTTATACAGAAAATAAAAACAGTTTTTACAGCAAAGACATTATGAAATAAAGATGAAATTCTAAAAAAAAAAAAAAAAAAAAGCAAAAAGAGAAAGAGAGAGAAAGAAAAAGAGAAAACAAAGAATAAAGGAAGAAAATACAGAAAGAATAGAGTTGATATTATTATCAAAGCCACAAAGAAAACAAACATACCTGTAGAAAACACAGCAGCATCATGTCTCTGACAGAGACTTTTGTCCTGTTAGTAAGAATTATAATTTTCAAATTGCAATTTATTGTTACAGTGACTGATTGACTGACAGTATTTAATTCTTTTTGTAATTTGTCATTTGTACAAGTAAATTAAGTCAGGATTATATATTTATATTCACATATCTCTCCTATAACAGAAACACTGTGGTGAGTGTTCTGCAGTTTACAACCACGGATGCGCTCATAATATTGTCCTGTGATGTCAAAAGGAATAAAATATGCTGAGACACAAGCAGGATACAAGTATCCAGGAATGGTCAAGAAAGAGAAAGCACTTAGAATTGGGAAAAACCTGACCAGTGCACAGGTGCAAGAAAAACAAATCTAAAGGCAAAAGAAAGACAGAAGTACCTGACTTCTGTCCTTTCATTCTGAAACTTTCTGCAGTGTTTTACTGCTGGCAGCATGTTATTCATAGAGAAAGATTTCTGATGGGCAATGCTTTTACAGAGAGGATACAGGTAAAAAATATGGATGGGCATAGCCAAAGTGAGGATCTACAAGCTTCATAAGATCAATTCTGTTTGAATCTAAATCTCATATAGTGCATCAAAACAAACAAACAAAGTGAAAGCAAAACAAATTGACACAACTTCAGCAAAAAAAAATCCTTTCAGCATGTGTATTCTTAAATGTGTAATGCATGACAGTTTAAGAGCAGTATGTGTAAAAAAATCCTTATGGAATAATTATTATTTATATTTTAAATCACTGTGACCCACATGTCAAAAAGATTTTAATATATTTGGAAGCTAGTTTACAGATGTTTAAGCAAGTACCTCTTAAAACTGTATATTCAAAAAGTGACACACTTAAAATACACTTCATATCTTCACTTCATAATAGCAGAAGCCTATTTTCTAGGAAAATGCAGGTCCTATATAAGAAAAAAACTGAAGAACTTCTATAACTGTATTTTTTGGTATGGTATATGGTAGTGAATGTCATCGCTGACCAGTGCCAATGATCAGAAACAATGCTAAAACCCTTTTCCATCACAAATAAGTAAAATTCACACCAATAATTCTTGAATTCTTAGTCTACATATGTAAATCTGATAGAAATGACAAAAACAAATGATTATTGCTAAGGATGCAAAATCAGGCTTTTCAGTACAGGTTGACATGGAGTAAATTCTAAAACTGCCTCAGAAAAAAGCTTAGGAATGACGCTGAACAGGCAGAATGTCTCTTTCAACTCTTGCAACAACAGAACTGCTGCTACATTTAAGGTCACTTGAAGCCTAACAGCACTTGGCAAGAAGCTTGACACGTTCTCTATCAATTACAGTAATTTAATTGTAGTTATCTCATGGTATTAATGTGTATGAGTCAATTTCCTATAACAAGCTTGATTAGGATACTTCTCTGTTAGAATTTTAAGCCTCCTTTAAAGAAGAATTGTTCTCATTAGAACCTGTTTCCTTTCATTGCCTGTAAAAGATGCCCAAGTGATTATCTCACAGGCAAGTGACTAAACAGTGACTACAATATAAATTTCAGTCTTGACAACGTCAAGATACCAAAGTATTTTGCGCTCCCCGGTTCAAAAAAGACAAGGATCTCCTAGGAGGAGAAAGGCCCCAAGGATGATTAAGGGCCTGGAGCATCTCCAGTATGAGGAAAGGCTGAGTAATCTGAGTCTGTTCAGCATGGGGAAAAGAATCACAGAATCATAGAATTGATCAGGATGGAAAAGACCATCAAGATCTCAACCTACCCATACTACCCACCACTAAATCATGTCCCTGAGCACCACATCCAGGTGGTTTTTAAACACATCTTGCTTTAGCAGGTGGATTAGACTTGATGATCTCTTGAGGTCCCTTCCAACACCTGAGGTTCTGTGATTCATAGAAAACTGTATATGCAGGATACTTAGATGAATGCAAGTTTTATATTCTTTTTACTTGATCTACCTATCAATCAGAATTATGGGTGACAGTCTATACATTAAGCCTTCTCTTTTTCTTTGTTGAAATTATTCTTGAATTCATTGTTGAGGACTTTTTTTTTTTAGTTTTAGTTTTAGGAATTGAAATTCTTTAGACAGCCTTACTTGCTGCGTGATATGGTTTAGTACTAGTGGTGGCAATGGTGATGAGGAGACAGTTGGACTGGATGATCTTATAGGTCGTTTCCAACCTTGTGATTCTTGTGTGACTTAGAAAAGTCCAGGCTCTCTGTTATTGAGGTCTTATGATGACAATCTTAACACTATTTCATTTCACTGATCAAGACATAACAAAAAGGTTATGTGCTGAATTCTTGAAAAATATGTAATGTATTAAATGAGTCATAATGACTGAAAGGTAGGAGATTTTTCATAAAATTCTCTCAGATTTTAATATCACTGAACCAGAGCTGAAGCAAGACACTGCTGAAGATCAGCATTCTGTCCATCACCTCATGAAGTGGCTGAAGATTCCAGAATTTTTTGTTTGTCTTGTTCCTCATGTTGTTAACAACCTTATAAATGTTATGTTAGAATTTCATTTCACATTTGCTTTCCAATAATATTTTGTCAAAGGAGTCTATATCCTTAATATGGAATGAAGACACTTGAAAGAGGTAAAGGTAGGATATGGTGCCTGTAACATTCGTATTTCACATTCATGATTACAAGGGCTGAAACACTGGAAGGCTTGAAATGTGCACCATAGCTATTACATAAGTTTAGAACATGAGAAATTGTGAACAAAACCAACAAATGAACGCAATGATTCCAGAAATAATATGGTTCATGAATATCCATTATGAAGGATATTATTCTTTTCAGTATTGTTAATTGTCACCTTTGGGTGTTTCACATCCATGGCATATTGTCAGCCTGCTGATAATAGCCCAGTATTCCAGACCACTAGGTTCAGAAAAGCAAAGAGTCTCACAGAGTGCTAAAATTATTGTAAAACAGTTACTGCAAAACTCTACTGAGAGTATGAAACTAACACAAAATCATGATGTGAGGAAAAAAATCCAGGTAAAAGTATTATGAATTTCTTTCAGGAATCAAATTCGACACTTCAGTGCTCCTGTTGGCACATATCTAGCTTACTGACTTTTGTGGCAGTTTAGATTTAAGCATTATTTGTGCAAATGGTCAGATCTAGGCTGAGGCCTCTTTCGATCTTAAAAGTTGAATGAAGCTGTTCTTTTACAAATATACTAGTTCAATAGCCAAAATCAATTAATCGATTGGCAGCTCTGCATCACAGTTGAAAATGAGCTACAAAATAGCTAGCATAAGTTACTTGAAGAGCAAAAGAATTAACTCTAGGTTTAACATAGAGCAAAAGAATTAACTTCAAAGCAAATATAACATGGCTTTTTTTTGGAGAAATGCACTGTTTACAGTACTTCAGCCACACCTTTTATCTCAGATACACTTCTACTACTGAATGTACTGCATGGCAGCTTTGCACCTTTCAGCTATGAGAATAATTTTATAATATTAATAAATTTGCTGTCTTCAATACATTTTCCACATCTTTTATAAATTTCAGAATTGCACATTATCTACATTCAGATCCATAATTACCTCCTTTTTTGTTCTTGTTATTTGTTGTGGTGCTATTCATTTTTTTAATTGTTATTATTATTATATTTATTTTTAAGTATCTTCACTCTTAGAATTTAAGTAGAACTTTCAAAAATTTAAGAATACATAACTGTTGATTCTATTAAAGAACTCTAAAAGATGTTCTGAGTTACTTTACAAAAGGCATTTCAGTGTATCAGTCTACATTGTAGATAATTCATTCCTTAAAATGAATACTCATTAGAATAGAAACTCTACATGCTCCTCAACAAACATGTTGTGCCTTTTTGTCTATAGATCTCTGGATTTCCTTTGAAATTCTCCAAATATTGAGATTCGCCACTTTTGTGGTAGTGTCTTGGTCAAGGCCAAAGACAATTTCAAGTAAAAATGTCCAAGTCTATTTTATCCCGGAAGCCCTTTAAAACTCTTAATACTTCCGTGTTGTCTTGGTAATTTGTTATAGTTCTTTTTATCGATCTGTTCTGAATGTCTCCCAGTAATATTTTCCAGTACGAATAATATAATTTCTAATGGTTTTCACATTAAGAAAGGTTTGTATCTGAGACTCTTTACAAGGTGTTCTGTAAAACAGAAACTACAGGAAAAAAAAAGAAAAAAAAACAAAAACATTCAAACAGATACTAAAAAAAAAAATCAGATATGATTAGAATCATCAGAAGATATTTGCAAGTGAATTTACTGCTTTACAAAACAAAAGTAGTATACTAGCATACAGAAATAACAGTTGTTTCTATAAAATATGCCACTGTATCACAGTCAAAGTTTAAAATGGGATATCATCTATTGAACTACGTATATATAACACCTCATATTTGCAGTTAACACTGTGGTTCAGAACACACAAAAAAGCTTTTTGTGATTCAGACAGTTCTGGTGGAGAAGCAGAAAATGTATATTTCAACATTTCACAATCACCCGAAAGAATTTACTAAATTGAAATCCTTTGTCAAAAATGCATTAAAAGCACATTCCAAGGGATGAAAATCCACTGGAGTATTCAAAGAAAATATAACATCAGAGCAGGCCTTCTGACTTTTTAACCTACATTCAGTTTTGTCTAATGTAAACAACTTTTGACATAGGTCAAACCACTGAAAATACTATTCCGAGTAAGTTTCACTTGGGTAAACAGAATACTTTGTTTGAATATTATTATTTTTCCCTCTGGTATAATATGCTCTTCAAACATGTAAATATATGATTATATTTCAAACATAATATAAGAACATCCTCCTTTCTATTTATTATTGTAAAAATGGCTTTTCTAGTCAATTTCCTCCTTTTGTATTGTGAGCACAGCTGCGACTAGATCCCAGCAGCAGACATGTCAGCTTTTTATCTTGCCAGGGTAACACTGTGCTTGTGCACAAATGTTTCAAACATTTATTTTTTTAATAATATAACAAAAAGAAAAAGAACATGTAGTTTCCAGTAACTTATATATGCTTAAACCAATTTTGAGAAGCATTAGTCCTAAGACCTGTTTGACAGCCTAACTTCTATGTATGTAGTAAATATTTATTTATTTATTTATATTGAATCTTTATCTTAATTTATCTTTATTTATCTTAATACTTATTAAGATAAATTTAGAATGTGTGATTCTTTATAATATATCTGGTGTGATTTGAAAACAACTTCCCACTGGATATTTTTCACTACATCGGAATAACGAACATCTTTGAAGAAATACATCTTTTTACCTATGTTAGTAGAAAAAGGAAATCATAAAAATAGAGCTGATACTGTATATGCAAAGTACAGTTTGTGACTACAATACAAGACCATATTTAATTCACAGATATCTGACATATGTGATTTAATATATTTCCTTAATTTATACAAGCTTTCAAAATGTTACTGGAAGTCAATTAATTTAAAACAATTCTAATTAAAATTTGTTTGGTTATGTTATGCAAATGGGAAGTGAATTTCTCATCTTCATGATTTTTCCTCAGAGACAATAGTAATTCTGCTGTAAATCACTGTCATCTTATACACAGCTGTAGTTTGATGAGAGCCAACAGAATGGGGCTGAATAAAAGAGAACACTGGGATATGATGTGGCTCCCAAAGACAGCAAAATATTTGTCTACTTTTTTAACTATTAGAAAAATGAGTGAGAAAACTTGGGAAAACTTCCAAATGGTTTTTCATTATACTTATTTTTGAGAGCATTTTTAAATTTGGTATGTCACTCAACATTTAACACATATATATATATTTCATATAGAAAAAAGACTAAACATTATTTTTAGTAGGATTCCCTAGTACTGCAGGAGTGAATTTTACCTCAATAGATATTGGTTAGTAAGAAAGTAGATGACTTTACAATGTGATAGCTACTGTACCTGTAAATTATATTGATAGATATTTGAAACTCATTCTACCAAAACTTAGTTAATATCTGAATTAAGATGTGAAGGGGGCTACCCTTCTGACTGTATTACTGTATTACTGTATTACTGACTGTAGAGAGATTTAGATCTTTTTGGTCTAAATGCCAAGTACAAAAACATGAGCATACTTGTCCAACCTGGATGGACGACTGGCGCTGCTTTGAAAAGGAGATGGGAACGGGAGAGCTCTCACATCATTTCAAAATGAATCCTGTGATTCTGGCAGAAAATAACAGTAGTCCAAAACCACATTGTATGTTCCCTATTCCATTTTGATATTAATTATGCTTCTGCTTGGATTTTTCACTCTGAATGTGGGTCTGTTGCATGCAGTTACAAGATTTCAGACGTGAAAGAAAAGATGATGTTTAAAACTAGTGTTATTACACTATACAGTGTCATAGCAATCAACATAATTGACAAAGCACCTGGGAAAATTGGGATGAAAAAGGTAGTAAATGATCAGATATTTTGAATATACTGGGAATTATTACAAGTAGAACCCTTGATTGCATTTTTGCTGTCTACATATTGGCAGATGAAATTGCCCTTAATTTTCAGAAGTTTTGCCCTTTAAATACTGAAATTAGGTAAATATCCTAGAAATTATTTACAAAGTAATTAGAAAACATCTAAAAATATTTGGTTGCTAACTAGCAATATAACAATCTTTCTAATTTATGCAGCACTTTTCCTTTGCTAGCTTCTGACATGTATCATTTCAGTCCTCAGAAGACTCATTAAAATCACATTGCATAATGTCTGTTTACATGAATGCCTGTATACAAAACAGTGTAGTGCACAGTGTGACAAAATTTCTCCCTGCTAGGCCATACTTCATTATGTCTATTCATTTTAAACAACTATCTCAGAAGTAAATGAACAATAAACAATTTATTTGAAGAGGAGCTGATAGTTATTTCATTCTTCTAAAATATATGTTTTAGTTACAAGGTTTTTTAGTGGTTGTAATTTGTAAGCTCATAAAATGAAAGCAAAATATTCTAAAATAGAATACAGGAATCTTATCTAAGAGGATGTGCGTGAAATAAGACAGGAAAAGCACTGCATCTAACATTTTTAAGTAAGAAAACGAAAGACCATCTGTGTCAGTGTTGGTTTTAGAGTAGGTGTGCACATGTGTGAATGTGTACATGTGTGTGACTGTGCGTAACTAATAAAAATAATAAATCACTGAAATATTGAATTACAGATGTGCATTTAGGCCATGGAGTCTTTATGTATAAAATCTCAATGTATTACATATGCAGACAAAGAAACGTTTTTTATAAATATTTCAACAGTAGAATGTTGTCAATTAGAATTAAGTTTTTAAGTCACTATTAATAAAAAAAATGCAAGTCTTTTTAGTATTCATTTCATAGTTTATCCAGTCATAAATGTAAAATACCATAGGAGTCACTGTGTTTATCAATAGACATTACATAATGGAAGCACAAAGGTAAAACAATGAATGAGAATAAAAATGTCAGAAATACATATATATATTTAGAATTAATAATGATGAGAACATCAACACACTATTGAATTTTTGCACAGACCAAACATTAATACTAAAATCAAAGGACAAACTTATTATTTTGACTGCTATTATTCAGTTCTTCCCACTGTGCTTGATAAGAGATCTCTGCAGTTTCTTCTCCTTGAATTTTGCATGAGACAGGCAATAAGCTTTTATCTTCATTAAAAATGACTACGTATAAAGAATTCAGTATATCTTTGTTCTCTCTAGATATTTCTTCCCCGTTGTTTCCCACTAAATGTAAAAAAATCTAGCATAAATATTTGTTGCAGTAAGCATTCGTCTTACAGATATGTAGTCAAGACATTTGTATTGTTAAAAAGATAAAGCAGAATGTCCAGATAAATGTCAAAAATCCCACTTTTACTTGAGAAATTTCAGCTGTGTAAAATTCATTTGATGATATGATTCAGTGATTTCTTTCTGTTTGATTAATCAGTAATGCGTAACACACACACAAATAGCTTAACTCTATTTAGTCCATTAATGTGTTTACTTATTTATTTTTACCAGTAGATTCTGCTGTAGTTTAGTTTATATTACAAAATATTATTATTTTATATTACAAATATTATGTGTGTGTCCAACACATGACAGAGTGTAGGATAGGAGAGTGCAACAAAAAAAGAGTTATTTTAAGATTACTATTGACTTGAGAAGGATCATGAGTTTAAAGTTCCTAGCTCCTGAACACTGCTGCAATTTTCAGTGGAAAGAAACAGCACTTGCAGATATTTCAGGCTCCATACAGACTATAGATACATAATTTTGTCATTGACTAAGTGGTAAATGATTTCCATCTTTGTACCTCAATTGAGTACTGAAGTTAACTGAGATGAAATTGAGCCTATGAAAATGACTATTTTTCTCTTTTTCTCCAAAGAAACGGTAGATAACTTGTTGATAAGCATTAATAGAAGCAAAATCATGGAATCATAGAATGGTTTAAGTTGAAAGGAACCTTAGAGATCATCTTGTTCCACTCTCCCTGCCATGGGCAAGGACATCTCCCAATAGAACATATTGCTCAAAGCCCCATCAAGACTGGCCTTGAAAACTACTAGAGAGAGCTCACACAACTTATTTGTTGCATTCTCACCACCCACACAGTAAAGAATGCATTCTGCCACAGACTGTTTGATATCAAAGATTATAATATAACGCCACATCCTAACAGCTTTGGATCCCAAAGCTTTTTTAGTACAGAAGGTAACATGAGATAGAGCTTTTGTTGTTGTTGTTGTTTTGATTTTTTGTGTGTGTGTAATCGGCACATGTCATGGGTATGTCTACAATCTGACAAATTATTTGCCTACACAACTTTCCAAATTAAAAGATTGCAGTGCACATGGTGGTAGCGTATTCTTGAAAGGGCACAGTCTCTGTATGCAAGCTACGTGTTTTGTTATCAGAAGGGGCATGCACTAATCTTTACCTGACATTTCATCTTCAGTGTAGCTCACCATGTAAAGAAATATGAAAGAAGCAATCCTCAGACTCTTTTACTAACAAATATTTAATAAAACAGCAGTAGATGTGAAGTGTTGGTGGCCTTGGTACTGAATTAAAACCTCTGTAGAAGTACTAAAATATAATATCTATCTGCTCAGACACTTCAGAGAATGAGATCTGAGTGTAGTCATGCAGTCCTTATAGCAAGACAATTTAATATCTATCAGTCCACACAGGTACACAGAAACAAACAAACAAGCAAACAAAAAACAGGTAAAGGCAAAAAATATTTGAAAGACTGCAAAAGCCTTTAAGATATACTACTAGCTACATTCTCAATTTCAATACTAGCTTCATTTCATTACATACTGAACATAGAAATGCAGGCTTCAAGGTACTACATGTTAATTAAATCAAAATATTTTTAATAATTAAATTCTGTTCCTCTGAAGATGAAGTCTATCTTTCAGAAAGTCAGTGATCACACTTTGGAATAAAAAAATACTGAATTCTGCAACATTTTATCAGTAAAAACTGCTTTCTCCACCTTTCTGCATAACCAGGGACTAAATCATTTGCTCTTTTCAATAAAGCCATTTAATTTTTTATATTGTTCATATAAATAAATAATTAAATTTACCAATTAAATTAAATTAATAATTAAATTAAATAATTAATTAACCATGTCATAATTATCTATGACTTCAAAAAAGTTAAGGGGAGTGAGAATGCTGATATCACACTACGCATGAAAAGATGGGACTGTGTGATAAAATATTTTAGCCTTGTTCTGCCTTACATCCATTTGCTTTATTTGCCTTCAAAATATGTTCACTCTACTATGGCCAAACTTCTACCTTTTTCTTTGTTCAGCAATTTTATTCTGATCATTTCATGACTGAGTTTATTCCCTCTGCCCACTCTTTCAATTTCTTTGATGAAATTTCTTGTTGTTATGCCCTCCTGCTCATACATTTATTGTGGACTTTCTCTAGGAAAAAGTCATGAAAAAATCCAGTGAATTTTACTTTCCTATTGTAACTCTTTCACATATTACCAATGTTAATGCTTCTCATCAGCCTTTTTTTGTTATTATTCAGCTGTATTAAACATGTCAGTATATTGTTGAACACAGAGCAGATGCCTGCGTTATTCTTCCTCTTTGAATCTCATCAGTAAAATCTAATGTGCTAATTTAATATCATTCTTTTTTTTTTGTCCAGAAAGCAAGAACAAATGATGTAAATAATGTGTGGTTATCATGCCATCCTCTGCAGCTTTTTATCCAATTTATTAGGCTGTAAATGTTGCCATAATCAACTTGCAACAGAGAAGAATATTGTCATAGTTTTCTCTAGTAGATACATTAGCAAAATAAATTAAACCTCATAGGTAATTCTAGCATTACCTTCTTAAAAGTAGTCTTAAATAATGAAAAGCATTACAGACTCTATTCTTTGATTCAGATGAATGGCAGTTACATATAGAGTGATATCCTAGTCTGTATTGTTAATACCTAAGTGCCTGGAGACTGACTGTACGCAAATAATCTATATATTTATTACAATCCAAGGATATCTGGGGATCTGAAATATTGTAGATTTGAAAAGTGAGAAGAAGAAACTGAAATAAGAAGGGAAGGCCATACTTATGTAACTGAGTAATATATTAACATTTATTAGTTTTTTTCTTGTCTGCAGAATACACTGTATACCATTTTTATTTGGTGAAATTCTTCTCAGATGTCTTTGATTGCCTGAAAAGTTGGTCACCGTGACAGCATTTCCCTTAAGTTCCACATATATTCACTGAGAATAACAGATGTTTGCAGCTTAAGGAGACTACTCCGTACTCACTGGAATCTCAATTAAATTCCTTCTTTCTGTGACATATGGCTAACAATACTCACAGAATTAGCATTTTCAGACAATATCTTCTGATTCTCTCCCATTTGCCTTTCACATTTGAAACAAATCAGCCTCCAGGAATTAATTTAAACTAAGTAATTTTCTATAATTTATTTATAAATATTATGCTTTTGCTTATTAATTTCCTGTTGAAGATGGCAATGTGATTCCAGCTCACTGTATGTTGTAAAGTGTAGTTTTGTGACAAAACTCTCAGATGTGCATCTAAAGCAAATATGATTAGTGATCACTTGGCAAAACTATCTGGATTAATAAATGTGACCTTTTTTTTTTCAAAATGTCACCCCAAATATGATAAATATATATTTTATATAATAACATAACTAGATTTAACTGTGTATTTTAAAGATGCATTTAGATATTCCAATGTTCTTTCTGTTATGCAGAGAAATGTCAAGATATATACATTCTTATTTCAAGTTAAAAGCACACAGTAAAAAAAATAAACATATAATTCATAGAAGAAATTGTTCCCAAAGCAATGCACACAATATAAATACTCAAAGGCTATATAAAAACAAAAATAAAAGGGTCATGAAACTACAGCTCTTGTTAGTTTTTGACAGGTCTCAAGAAATAACTGGTGATTGTAAATTTTTAAGACTACTATAAAGTTGTTGTTAAAGGAGGATAAATTGTGATCAGACAATGTTGTGTAAGTATCTGTGATATAATCTGCAAGGAAGTATATTTTTTGAAAATAAATTTTCTGCTTCTTAGCAAGGATTTTATATTCATATCTTAACGGAAAAATGCCATCTATTTATTTTCACCTGATTAAGATGAGAAAAGCTATATATTTTAATAATCATTGAAGCTCTAAAAAAAAGCATTCATTGATATGAATGCATTCTTTTAACATTCATATTTTTTACAGAATACTATATGTGGGTATATTTGTACTCCTAGCTCTCATGTGGTGGCCCAAGTTTGATAGGATAAGGGGAAATGGTTTCTTACTAAAAGAAGGGAAATTTGGATTGGATATAAAGAAGAAGTTTTTTACACTGAGAGAAGTGAAGGACTGGAACAGGTTGCCCAGAGGTGTGGTGGATGCCCAGTCCCTGAAGACATTCAAGATCAGAATGGATAGTGCTCTGAGCAACCTGATCTAGTTGTAGGTGTCCCTTGTCATTGCTGTGGAGCCAGAGTGGATGACCGTTAATGGTCCCTTCCTACTCAAATGATTCTACAATGTTAACTAATCTTTCCATCACCTTAGGCTGTGAAGAAAGGTACTTGGTATCAGTGGTGCAGCTATCTTTCAGTCACTTAAACTAGATCAAGTCAGTTCACCTTTACTGTATCTGTTACACAGAACAGTCAAAAATTAACCATCCATACCATTTATTAGGGTAATATAGATCCAAGTCTATTTAAGCATAGGCATGCACATGTAAAATTTTTCATTCCATGACTCGTATTTAAGTATATTCTTAATATCACACACACACATACACAGAGTATTCACAACACAGTGTTATTTTGAATTGAGAAATAAATACTAAAATATTGTTCATGTGAATGCTTTCTGTGCCAGATTTTTGAAGACTAAGACCACCATCTTCTCCCTTATAATCCCTGAGAAATCTGAAATAGCATTTTTAGTACTTTATTAAAAGTTTGGGAAAAAAATAAATCATCTGCCCACTCAGATAGCATAGCCAAGACTGATTTATTTTTAAATTCATATTAGCTAATCTAATTCATGCAACTAGCCAGCTGAGAGTAATGCAAAAAAAAAAAATAAATAAAAAAAAAATAAAAACCTCAAAATTGAATATTTGTACATAATCAAGGTTCTTTATCCATGGAAAATCATTCTGGTTAATAGATGGACTATTATTTTTAATTCCAGACAGTAGAACAAAATGAAGAGTAAAAAATTAGATCAAATGCTATGAGTATAGTCGCTGTATTTCAGAAAATATCTAGGAATGATGAAAGAGTATGAAGTCGCTATTTATGCATGATTATGGAGAACTTTCATCTCTAAGAGAAATGCAGTAATAGAAAAATTCAATACAAACTTATGTAGTGCAGCATCAATTCCGAAGCTACCTTACATGGCAGTGTAAAGAGGGGCAACAATCACAACATTAATGAAAGTTAAATTTTCTTACTAGATTTGGTGTTCTCATCCACTCTGCACATCATAACCTAGGAAAAGTATCATCAAATAAAAAAACAATTTCTGTTGATTTTTCGTATCTTCCTGAAATCCTTGCAGTCTTCCACAGCAAAAGAGATCAATATTTAGTGAAGCGTTTCTAGTTCAGAACTTTATATTTTTATATATATATATTATATATATATAATAAATTTTATATTTTTATAAATATATATATTATAAATATATATATTTTATATATATATTTATATATTTTTATATTTTTAATTCAAAATCTTATAAGATGCATAACAGAAAAGCAATTTTAAAGAGAATTAACTTCAAAATGTTAAGAAATATAGCATATTTTTATAAGACAGGTGTTAGAAGTAATTAAGCAGTGAGAAAATTTTTGTTTGACTTTTTCCATTTTTCCATTATCCTGACTTTAGAGTCATGAGCCAAATATAAAACGTTACCCAGCCTCATAATAGAGTCAGAAACTGTAGCTCAATAGCCTCAAAATTCAACCTTCTCATTGTTAGTATCTGGTTAGTAGTTACTAGTTAACTAGTAGTTGTTAGTAGACAACTACTGTTAGTAGTTGTCAGGACTTCCTGGACTTTGCTCAGGATTTTCTCTGTGTGCTTGAAAACAACTAGAAATTACTATTATCCAATTTGCTTTTAGTTCTAGCCTAGCTTTGTACCATTGTGTTGTGTGAAACAGTTATATCAGTATATTTATGTAACTATACAATTACATAATCAGTATTTATTCTATGTAGCCATAACCTATGGACTGCAAGAGTCATAAGGCAAGAAGCACTCATAACATCTGGGCCCATCTATCTGAATTACTGGATCCTACCTACTGAGGCACCTTTCTCAGTTCTTGCGTAGAATCTTTTTCTCAAGATCTTTTGTCTCAAGAATGGATTATAAGATAAAATTCATGGCCTATTTCCAATTGGGTATTGATGAGAAATTTCTGACAGAGAACTTCTGAACATACCGGTGTGTGGTACATTTAGTGTAGCCTGAGAACAAAGCACTGTCTAATCACAGCTGTTTTCTATAGAGAACAGATGGAATGAGCCCTAAACAGAAAAAGGATACTGTTACAGCCACCAGAGATACCATTCCCACTTTAATTTTCAATATGTTGAGTGCCTTCTATTTGTTATATACTTTAATAAAGCCCTTGATTACAGAACTCGGTCCTGGACTCAATCCTATTGCTGTAGTTTTGGTGTTAAACTCCATGGTAATGAGGATAGAGAATTCTGAGAATAAGCCATGCTTTTCATTCATGTCCTAGTATTTGTCTATTTCTGCCATTAGTTTTATGGGGAGGATATAGAAGTAGCTCAAAGTGGCTACTTGTCCTTGAGATTATCAGTTAGGTGAGATGTATTCAATCCATAATAAAAAGCATTCATCGTGTAGTTTTCTCCATCATTAATAATAGGGCATTTTTCAGTAGCCCACATAAACTATATTTGAACACTTAAAAAAATATCAAATACATTATGCAAAGTTGGTCAACCGTTAATTTTATTGCATGTATCAGTTAAAAAATGTTCAAAATTGTGGGAGATAAATGTTCATGTATTCATCAGCTCTCAAATTTAAGAATTTTCCAGATCTGATTTCTAAGAACTTTTAGTTCTTTCCTTTATCTGGAGTTTTTTATTTTTTCTGTAAACATGCAGCTATAATACAAATTATGTATTTAATTTGTTCAGTAAAAGCATGAGAATTTAACAAAAGAAATCAGACAGTATAAGAAATTATATTATGTCTGTACTATGCTTTGCTAACAGAAATTATTTATAAATATGAGAAACAAATTAGCAAAAGAAATGGGACGATGTAGTCCAGTGAATGTAGTACTAAGGAAATACTAAAAATACTGAAAAGTATTTTTACTACAAAATTTTGCACAGCACATTAAATTTCATTATCTTCCCCTCTCTAGTATTTTTTTTTTTTTTTAAGTTGATTATTTACCTTATTTAGACAAAGTCAATTTTTACAGTAATAACTTTCAACAAATGTATAAGCTTTTCAGGTAAGGTCTTCATTTATAAAAATATTTCAAAAATAAGTACTAAAATCACACATTAACAAAATATAGCATTTTGAAGCAGGTTCTGTTTTCTATAACGTTTATGAAATATACACAAGGAATCACAAAATGCTGTTGTTACGCAGTAGTTCTGTGATACCTTCAGGTTTCAGTGCTTTCCCCTAAGAAGCAAAAATAATTTTGTCTCTGTTTTATTATCTCACCCGTTTCTTTCTCATTTCACCCCATTTTTTCTCCCTTTTATTATTCTGTAGAAAAAAACTAATCCCCTTTGTATAATGCTTCCAGAACATTTACAGATGCATTCAGAACTCTGCTTTACAGCACCTTGAGGATTACACAGTGTTTTATTTCTGCTATTTTAAAAGCAATTCTTTCAATATCTGGCAGATATTCTGCTGATCAGATTCAAACAAGATGAACAAAAATATTCCCTCTGTTACAATTTTTATCGCCTAAATCAATAAACTCAGAACATATCCTGCATGTTATTGGACATCAGTGAGCTGTATGATATGAAGCGTTTTCTCATACCTAGCTTTATATCACCCAGTTTAGAGACAATAAAAGTATAATTTTAATATCCTGGTGATTTTTTTCTTTATTTAAACAAAAAGTGTGCTTGAGAAGTATAACGCTGGAAAATCTGGAGACCTATTTTAAAAGACTAACAGTTTTCTACAAGACTATTTTGTGAAACGAGAAAGAGTGCGGACACACCTGCAATGTATTTGGTTTTCAATTTTATTTCCTTCCATATACCATTCTACAGTGGCTCCTAAACGTAATCACAGAATACTATTTCAATTCAAAGAGTTCGGCTTTTTGTAAAAACACCCTCAGAAAGTAATATTTCATGCCACATCAATTAACAAAATGATGGATCTTTCATCCTGAAATGTTTTTAATGAAATGCTGTTCATTTGGCATAATTATTAAGACAATTAACTTATTCCGCATTACCTAGTAAATAGTTGCCACTACTTCTGAGGAGTGCACCTCAACAGAAATCTCACAACTATATCAATGCTTAGAAATTTGGTTGCATGTCCCCTCCACTTTCTGAATACATCAAGGTTCAGTTGTTGATTGATGTATTCTTTCTCATCAGTGAAGTAAATAAAAAATATCACTTGAAGACCCCAGCAACCTCAACTATACTGTGATTCTGTGAGAAAACTGCCAAACCTAGATGTTGAAAAAGTCTCTTTATATTCATTTAGCTTTTTCTATTCAGTGTATCTAATTGTTCTACTCAGCCTTATTTGTGTCCGTCAATATTTCTGTCAACATAAGTGCACGTGACTAGAAAACTGGGCACTTAGATCACTAAGTGCATTTGAAAATCTTCCTCGCATTCAATTCTGTTCATTTTTATAACTACATTTTATCAGAAATAGGCTAGTCTTCTAACTCTTTCCAATTAAAGATTAGCAGAAAAGTTCTGACTTCTAGCATAACCTCTGTTAGACTGAAATTTTTCTTTCACACTCTTTCACTTTAGAAAGGTGAGATGATATCAAAGCAATCTGAACAACAGAGTGACATCAGCATTTTATTTTGAATACAGAATGCAGTTTTGAAGATAATTTTCTAATCATTCTCATTTGCCTAGTTTAGTTCTTACGACAAATTTTGGAGCACAGAATAACAAAGTCCCTGTTTGGATGAAATTGGTCAGGAAGAGTCACTCCAAGAATTCACCTACTGCTCTCTAATCATTAATCATTATTCAGATCACAGGACCAGACTGGAGCTAGATAACACTGAAGTCCCACAGGTATGTATAGTGCTGCTTTCTCCAAAAATCTCCTACCAGGCTACACTACTTCTTTCATAGCTTTGATATTCCACAAAGTTCGAAACAGTTGTTGCTTCAGATCTAGGAGGAAAGGCTAGGTGGCTCATGATGCAGTCATTCCAGAATAAAAGGGAAGATAATTTGATCATTTGTAAGAACTCCTAACCAAATACTTTGAATATTTCAATGGAACAAATGAATGTTAAAGTTCATTTCCCTTCTACATAAATTTATATTCCTAACCACTGCTGATATGAATGGGATTCCACGGAGTCCTACAGACAATGGCAGTATGTTTTCTGGTCACCAAGGTATTCTACTTCCAAACTACAGTAATACAAAAGATATTCTAATCCATTTTTAGGTATTTTGTAAACGAATAATATTTTATTTTGGAGAAAGATGATCAGATTATCATGAATGTATTTTTGCACATAATATTCTTAACTATACCAATGACTTAAGTGTTCATTCACTCATCTGTGAAAGTACTGCATTTCCTCCAAAGAATGATTAATAAACATCACAGGTAGGCCTCTAGCATTTTTTAATTGAAATACTTACATCATACTGTTCCTATGTGATAAGGTATACAATGAGAACAAGGCTGAAATAATACTGAATAATACTCAGGGGCGATTTTAATATAAATAACTTTATTATGCTAGAGTTCTACATGTAATTCTACGTGCTCAACATGCTTACATGGTAATAGCATTCATGAAAAATATTATGTCTTCGTAATGACCAGTGAAACAATATTTTATATTGATATAAGAATGTGAAGACCTTTTCAAACAAAATTACACAAATTCATGTTATTGTAGATCTGTTCTACTTCTTTAAGTGTAAAAACTATTTTGATGCCACATCTACTATTGATATCTCTACTACTTAAATTCTTTTGAACCCATATTTTACACTGTTTTATGTCTCAAGTTCAGTGGCTGCTCTAATATGGGTTATAATCATAATCTTTCAATACTTTACAGCTTTATTTTATCTGATTTAGTGAGCTAGCCAACACATTCCAGCTTGCTCTACTCTGCTCTATTTTCCAATTTAGACCTTAATAACTTCTCCAGCAGTTCATCTGCCACATTTATTAACCAAGACACTTTTCTGTCAGAGTTTACATTCCTTCACTTATGGTATATGCTATGGAGAAAAAAAGAAAAAAAGAAAAAATGTGGGGGAGAGGAAAGGAAAAAACAAAGAGGAAGATCTTTCACTTAAGATGAACTACAAAGTATCCCTTATCTTTCTCAGTGTCTGCTGCTCCTTTTGATAATGTCACTTCTAAAACTGTTTGTATAATATTTTGCTGAGATCATGCCTTTTTGTTCTATAAAGCTTCCAAAGCCGCTTTGAAACTTGTACCGAGATGTAAGTGTCTTAAGAACAAATAGCAAACAGGACCTTCCATGTTTGTTTTTTTTTCTGTTTTCATTTTGATGAAATCTAATATGAAAACACCGATAACATGGTGAAAAGCTGATTTTATGTTTTATGTTTCTTTCTCCTTTTTTTTTCCTTGTTTTATAAAATAATTTTAAATATGCATTTTATAAAAGCTTTCAAAAATATTTTGTTTCTGATTCTTAATCTGTCAGAATTTTTATATGGTACAAGTTACTGCAAATTAATTAGATTTTTGAAATACCAAATTTACAGTCTGTAAAAAAAATTAATTGTGTATTATTATATGTTCATATTTCTTCACATCTTACATTCCATGTACACATATATATGTTCACAAATATATGTATATATAAACACATATAAATAGAGATAATGTTAATATTAATAATAATATTAATAAATAGAAATATTTTATAGTTTGTAGATAGACTCTTGTATATGATTTATGAGTATAATTGTAATATTTTCTGGATGTGTGGCGTGTGTTCAAACTTCCTAATAGATCTTAATGCCATCTGTCAATACAATCAATAATAATTATATGTATATACATACATACATATATATGTACGTATATATGTTTTGCTTTAGAAAGATGAGCTCTCTTTGCAATCCAGTGTTACTATGATTTCTACTTTCATTTTAGAATTAAAGATACACTATTTTTTTTCCAGTCATTTTATTTAACCCTTTTGATTTACATACATGTCAGCCAACGGAAGAAAAAAAGAAAAACAACACAGAAAAACTACACTGAAAAATCTACACAGAAAATTGTACCAAAGTTCTTGTACTACAGTACAGAATTAAAAATAGCTTATATAGTTCCTTTTATTACAATATATATATATTTCATTATTTTTTCTATGTGATAACTAAATCACTTTCTAGGACCAAGTAACTTTAACAATTACCTGATATGTTTTCAACCTCCTAATCACTCCTGCTGCTAGCTCATTCTTGTTTTCCTTATTATTCAGAAAAACCAGAGATTTGCATCCTATTTTTTTTGTAAAAGTCCTTTATTAAATCCTTTCCATTATTAATAACTTGTTCATTCAGAGAAAGACAATAAAGATTTTTAAATCTTCTCTGTACGTCATAAGGGAGGATCTGTCACACAGCAAATGTTTCTACTAAACCTCAACAGAAACTCCCAGAACTAACTAATAAATCTGCAACCTAGTAGTACATAAAAAAATCTCTTTCCAAATTTTACATCCTTGTATGAAGCTCAAGCACAATAGACTTACCTACATTCATCTGTGAACTGGTGATCATCTATCTCAGTGAATCGTTACCCACTCCTTTGGATGGTCCTGAAAACTTGAAGGAAAACCTTTTGATAAAGCTGAGTAAATTACAAAGTATCCTTCCTTTCCTTGCACAGTCACTGGGTAATGTGTGTATTAACACTGATTTTAAATTGCAAAACAGTACCCAAAATGGCCAACTGTAGTGTTCTTCGTTGTCGTGGTTTTATAATTTTGTTATCAGTATTCCACATCATAACATCATGTAAAGCATGGAGAATTAAAGAGTTAATACTCCAGTTCAGTGGACTGAAAACTTTCCAGATACCTGGTTCTCAGAAGAGAAGAAAAACTACATATACCAGTGACTTCACCTTCAGAGAGGAAGATAACCCACTGAAGGAAGCCAAGGGATCCCATTCTCCGGCTCTCCTCTCCTGCTCTCTTGGCAGTGTGTGGGTGTGCTCCCCAGTTGTGTGCCTTCGGTTCAAAGTAGGCCTTTCAGTTTTGGAGACTCTCTCTCTCTCTCTCTCTCTCTTTCATTTTATTTGATTCATTAGCCTCAGTTTCAATTATATTCTATTAAATTGTGTTATCTTGCATCCCAATATTGTATTTAGTAAAATTATTTTTTTTCCTCCTTAGATCATTGCCGCCACTCTGTTTTCAGTACTATCTCTCATCTCCCTACCCTTTCCCTTTTCTCTTCCCATTTTTGGAAGGGCCCGCTGCCCCTTGTCATGGGCACAGATTGATCTAGATAGCTCTGTGACATTCATGTCAGTATAAAGGAAGCTCAGTGGAGAGTTATCTGCCAAGAACTCCTCCAGAACTGGAAGATGTTCTGTTCCCGGTTCCAGAGAGACAGAGAAGAGTTGTGGAAGCAGTAAGCTGTGTTCACCCAAAGACAGAGCCACACTTAGCCTCATGCTTAGTCTTCAGGATGTTGGAGTGATTTCGTGGTCTGTGTAAAACAGAGCTGAGTAGAACATTTACAATTGGTGCTATGATTCAGTGCTGTCTGGCAAGAAAATCAATGTTAGAAAGTGCTAAATGACAAACAAATGTGATTTGCCATGAACCTGCATGATGAGTGCCTAGACTTGAGATAAATTTTCAGGATTGCTCTTGTTTCCAGTCTGTATAAGAGAGGGACCCTAAAAAACATGTAAATTTACTGCAGGACCAAAGATGAGGAAAAGAGATGGAGAAAGGACTGAACTGCCCTCCACTCTTCTTTTCCTTACAGCGCTTAGAATTATAAACAAGATTGCTGCAAAACTTTCCATCATCTCTGTAGCTACTTCCATTCTGTGTTGTTCTTCAGGCACTTCAGTAAAAGAGAATTAATTATTTTTAAAAACGCTCTGTTTACCTCTATAAGCTCACAGTAGCAAAATGAACAAACAACAACAAAAAAAGTTATTTTCAATTCAAATTACAATTTCCGTTTTAAAAAACAAAATTGTGAAGGTGATGGAATACTTTAACCTGTTTGAAATACGCACTGATGCATTTCAGAAGACCGAAAGGTTGCCACAATAAAATGAATGAAATAGTGAGGAAAATTCTTCACAGCAACACTTTCTTAATGAAACAGTGTACATTTTTCTGTAGGCAGACTTTCATTCATTGTGCAAGATCTACAGATATCTATAAAATGTGATTTTGCAAATTGTAACTGTAAATCTTAGAAAAAGACTCATTGCTTGTCTTTTTGCATTGAAAGCAATTACTATTTTTACCTTGGTAACTTTATCCAGCTGTACTTGATAATGTAAAACATGCATTAACCCCTCTGGATTTTAGCTTAAGATGTACTGTGTTCTTTAGCTTTGTATTATGCTGAAGTGTACTGGATGTTAATGAGATTTATTATCATCATTCATCCAGACAGAGTTCATAATTACTACAGTGTCTAAATTGTTCTATCCTTGCACAATACTTTTATGCTGTTATTTTTCATTAATGTTACACAAAAGGCTCAACTAGGGATTACAGTCCTAAATTCACGATTCTGAAATATGTGCAGGGTTTAGAGACTGAAATGTATTTATGATTAAAAATATATAAAATGAACAAATTCATCAAAATATGAGTCCTTTTTGTTCACAGCCAAGAATCCTACTTAGCAGATGCATAAATATGCTACTTGATGAGGCTTTCTCCATGAATTTGTGAATCTAAACTTTCTGGATGAAAAGGAGTCTGGCTTCAACAGAAAATTCAGAGGCAGCTCTCATCCACTCCAACTTAAACTATGGCAGGAGTTGTTTACTTAGCCCCGCTTTAGGCTATTAAGAGACAAAATCCAGGTCTCTGCTCTTGAAAAAACTGCCCCAGCCTCAAAGTTAATACATAGGCAGCATTAGAACCATAAGGCTACCTTTTAAAAGGAAAAGAGTAAGACAAAGGCGTTAAACAGATTGTAGCTGTCTGGTTATAGGAGCACAACTCACACACTTCTGTTGCAAGCTTAGAGGCTAAACATAAGTGATTCAGTGTCTCAGAAATATGCCTCACTTCCACTTATCGTTCACCTAGCGCTATATCCTGAGGCTTTCAGTGCCAGTCTCTGGTGCTCAATTTCCTTGGTTCCTGTCGATATCAGAGAATCACAGAATTGTAGAATGGCTTGGGCTAGAAGGGACTTCAAGGATCATCACGCTCCAAACCCCCTGCCGCAGGCAGGGTCACCAACCTCCAAATCCTCCATATCTAATACTAGAACTGGTAGCCCAGAGCCCCATCCAGCTTGGTTTGTAACTTCATTTTTCAGTTTTCAGAATGAAAGCCAAAAGTCCTTATCTTACAAAAGGAAGTAAATCAGAAAAATAAGAAAAGGATGTACTTGTGAAACAGACATAGATATATGAGGCCTCCCCCAGATATTAAAATAGGGTGAATGAGATTTAAATGTACCTAAGTTACAAGCCTATACATAAAAAAATCATTTTGATCATTGCACAACTCTAGAAGAAGTTTTGAGACTCCTCCTACCTACAGGTAACTTTCAAAATTATTTTAAATAGATAATGGTGTATGACTTCAGAAACATACTGAGTGCTTCACTGCACGTTTCCCAAAACTGTGCTAACAGCCCAGACCTCGCAGAGCACAGAGGGTGGTCGTTGGCGGTACAGAGTCCGGTTGGAGGCCTGTAACTAGCAGTGTTCCTCAGGGGTAGGTGCTGGGTCCAGTCTTGTTCAACATCTTCATCAGTGACCTTGATGAGGGGATAGTGGCCACCCTCAGCAAGTTTGCTGATGATACGAAGTTGGGAGGATTGACACACCTGAAGGCCGTGCTGCCATTCAGCGAGACTTGGACAGGCTGGAGAGCTGGGCAGAAAAAAAAGGGATGAGGTTTAACAAAAGCAAGTGTAGAGTCTTGCATCTGGAGAGGAATAATTGCATGCACTGGTACAGGCTGGGGGATGACCTGCTGGAGAGGAGCTCTGCGGAGAGGGACCTGGGTGTCCTGGTGGACGACAGGTTGGCCATGAGCCAGCAGTGTGCCTTTGTGGCCAAAAAGGTCAATGGCATTCTGGAGTGCATTAAAAAGAGCGTGGCCAGCAGGTCGAGGGAGGTGATCCTCCCCCTCTACTCTGCCCTGGTAAGGCCTCATCTGGAGCACTGCGTCCAGTTCTGGGCTCCCCAGTACAAAAAAGACAGGGATCTCTTGGAAAGAGTCCAGCGGAGGGCCACAAAGATGATGAAGGGCCTGGAGCATCTCTCCTATGAAGAAAGGCTGAGTGAACTGGGTCTGTTCAGCCTTGAGAAAAGAGGACTGAGAGGGGACCTGATCCAGGTCTATAAGTATCTAAGGTGTGGGGGGCAGAATGGCGAGGCCGGACTCTTTTCAGTGGTGAGTGGAGACAGGACAAGGGGAAACGGCCAGAAACTGCAGCATAGGAAGTTCCGCACAAATGTGCGCAAGAACTTCTTTACAGTGAGGTGACGGAGCACTGGAACAGGCTGCCCAGGGAGGTGGTTGAGTCTCCTTCTCTGGAGATGTTCAAGACCTGCCTGGATGCCTACCTGTGCGACCTGCTGTAGGGAACCTGCTTTGGCAGGGGGGTTGGACTCGGTGATCTCTGGAGGTCCCTTCCAACCCCTACAATTCTGTGATTCTGTGATTCTCTTAATCTACTGAATAGCTACAGCCACTTGAATTTTGCTATCATGATGCACAGGGAGAAAATTAGGAATAGAGTTTAACAGGAAGACAGACTATGGTAATCAGGTCAGACAAGTATATTAACCATAAATTTACATAAACTCTGCCACATTTATCTCTGTTCCTTACATGTTCTTGCTTCCCGATTTATTTTGACCCCTCTTGTACTTTGCATTTAGCCTTTTCTCTAGTCATCTAGGCAGAATCTAACCCTTTCAAACCCTTTCAAATATCAAAAGATAAGTTTGCTTATTCCCATGTGATCCATTATATTAATTTCCTTCTTACCAGTTACAAAGTTCTGATTCAACCTCCTCAAGGCCTTGAGTGATACTTTTAGAAGTCCATCAAGCAATGACTCACCAGCTATTTTAGGTCTTTTTTTAGGTCTTTGCTATTATATCTATTACATTCTCATTTTTTAGAGTTCCCATATTATTAATAAAGGGAAACATTACTTCACTTATATTTCTTTTCCACTGAATAATCAGTTTTACTGTATGAGTACCAGTTTTGTGTTAATACAAAAATGTTAATAATTCCAGCATCAGTGAAATAAAATATTATTCTTACATTTGGACTTCAGAAGCACTGTAAGTTTTCTATGACTTCTAAAACAAAGGAAGCTAGTCAAAGACCTGGACGATCTCCTTATTGTTACATATATTTATATATACCTATATATATGTGCACATATAGATATTCACATGCACATATACATCCAAACATTATGACATAAGAAAACCTAACTGAACAGAGAGACAACAACAAACAGCAAATTAAAAGAGTGTGCTAGTGTTAAACAGTGAGAAAATAAATCCTAATATTTGTAGAAATTAACCATTAAAAGAAGAATAAATAATTTGGAAACATGCAGGCTATGTGTATAAATATCTGTATTTGGACATTGGACAGAGGGTCACAAGATGTCTATGTCCAAATCTCCAAAAGCTAGCTCCTATAAATACCCACATCTACAAAGCCAATAGAAACTGCCCAAAATAACATAACTTTGTAATTATGTAGTGAAAATGATCACAAACTAATTTTTTGTTTGCTTGTTTAGTTCCCATGAGACTGAAATACCTTCTTTGCTTTTCTCTTCAATGCCAATGATGTTACGTCTGGAGCCTTGAGTCAGAGGATGATTTCTGCAGTAACAGTATACTCCCAGCCAAATCTGAACTTAGGTGGGATTTGCTGTTCCATCTGGAAGTATATGAGTCTCTGGGAACAAATGAGATTCATCCCAAGGGTACTCAAAGAGCTGTCTGATGTCATCACAAGATTTCTTAATTATTTTTCAACAGTCTTGGGAGTATGGAGAGGTCCGAATACTAAAAGCTGTTGAATATTCCAGCTTCCAAGAAAGACAAGAAAGACCATGCCTTGTAGGTCTCAATTCAGTGCCTGGTAAATTTACGAAGGAGATTACTCTGGAAGTGGTTGAATAACATCTGAAAGACAATGCAGTCATTTGTCACAGCCAACACAGGAGGGAACGTCCTGTCTAATGAACCTAATTTCTTTTCATGACAAAGTTACCCACCTAATTGACCAGGGGAAGTCAGTCAGTTTTTGGATTTCAGCAAAGATTTAAATACTTTTTTCACAGTATCCTTCTGGAAAAAAATCTTTAGCACAGAGCACAAAATTTGGACTTGCTCCTTGTGAGGCCATTCCCATTTAGGATATTCTACTGTATGACTCCATGGAAACAAACAGAAACAGAAACAAAAAAAAACCAGTTTGTTTTTAGCAAAAGTGCAGCAGCACTGATTGGTGTTTTTTTTTCACTGAAGTTGCAAATGCAGAGACATGCTCTGGCGCTGTCTCGTTCCAATTTATAGGAGGAAGAGGATGTTCTTTTAATATCTGTACACCCGGCGTGAGATTAAGGAACAACAGTTCAAATGTTGGTCCGACCAGTTTATTGCAGATCTTAATTAGGGAGATGAGGAACGGGAGGACGGACACCATTATGAATTAGGGTAATGGGGAAGGGAAGGAGGGTGATACAAAAGATAGGAAAGAAGAAGCAAGGAGTCTTTGTAGGCAGCAAAAGGGAGATACTCACCGCCACAGATCCAATGTGGTTCGTAGTTCAGTCTTTGATCTTCAGTAGCAGTGGGTTGTCAGGCATTTTTGTTCTGTTGACGACAACAGCAACAACAGTGACCACGGGGATGATGGGCCCTTTGCAATGGTTTCAAAATGGTTGAGTCAGCTCTCCTTGGAGTGGCAGCTTCTGGCTCTGGGATCTCAGCAAGAAACTCCTTTGTTCCTACCTTCCTGGCCTTGCCAGCAGATAAGAGGGAGCAGGGAGGCACCAATTTGCATCTTGCCTTCACTGGATACAATGGTATCATCCCCCAGTCTCTCATAACAAACTAAAGTTATTCGATCACAGGCTAGATATTCTGTCAGTAAACTGTCCTGACCTCTATCTTCTGAAGGCAAACTGCTAAAATTGTCCACACAGTGATGTTGACTGCCACATCACACCCATCACTCATCTTCTAGGCAAGTCAGTCTTATCACAAGAAATACCTCAGCAAGCAAGCTTTGAGCCAAAAAAACAAAGAAGGATTCTCACAGGCACAATATGAATTCTTTATTAAAGCAACATTAAAGATGCAACATTTCAGTTTCTTTTAATAAAACAGGAAGATTTTTTTCAAACAAAAATGTCAAGAAGCAATTCTATTTTTCACAAGCAGCATTAACGTCTGACTTCTTCTCTACTCCATGCATTTAAGCCACTAGAGATTACCAGCTTTTTATATTTTTTTGAAATAATTCAGTTTTTCTATGTAGCACATGTACAATAAAAAGTCGATCTGTTCATTTACAACATGTTTGAAAATCAGTCTGTGACTTCTACAGGTGATATAAATGTTCACATTTAATAAATATGCTTTCTAAGCCTATGCAAACTGTAAAATATTAAAAGTAATACAGAAATGATGTATACTTCTTCACAATAAAAATGAGTGCTGCCAGATATTAAAAATTTCCCAATATTGAGTTCATTCATGTGGCTATTTGTGTAACTCACTCTAGCTTATTAGTAGCAGTATTTCTGAAATCACAATTTTGTTTCTCTGTTTTAAATATTCTTGATTATGTGGGAGGAAGTTAATATGACAAAGCTGTATTTTCCTGCTGCACATGAACTTTGACTTGCATACCACCATTACATTTGTATGAAGAGTGTCTGAATAATACTAGATTAATTTATGATTTGGAAAAATGAGCTGCAATTACAGATGTTATAGTTGTATTACCATTAATAATATTTATAGATGATATGGTGCTCTTGTGAAGTTCAAATACACAATCACGGAATTTTAAAATGTCACCTGGGTTTCCCAGTAAATAAATATAACTTAGTAAATACTGTTCTTTAGAAATAAAAGTAATATTTTTCAACTGGATTGCAGATTTCTGTTCCAGTTCTCTTTGAATTAATCTATGGAGAATATTGTAACTTAAATTACATTTACATCGTAAAGTAAATTACATTTTATTGATTCACTTAATAAATATAGAAAATAAATGTAAAAAAATTGAGAAAGATTTAATTTATCTGTGAACAACTGTAATAATAACTGTTAGATATTTTGTGAGAAAGTTTTCTCATGAAATATGCTTTGATCCATCTCAGCAATGCAATTTTTCTGTTGGCTGAGATTATTTATGTTCAAGCACTCCAGTGATATGCCTAATACTACCCAAGTATTACTTATTAACATACCAGTCATCTGAAATTGCCCACACCTAGAAAATGAGTTGTTTCACTGTCACAGATAAATTAGGCTTTGACCTGTTGAAAATCGGTCCCTCCAGCTGCATGATGGAAGGTGCTATTTTGCCTTATAAACTGACTGGCACTATCAGTAAATTTGTAGTGTTTCAATACTTTCCAGGAAATGGATTGAAGTAACTACTATGGAAAAGTCTTATGTATTACTCTTTACTGGAACTATGGCCTTGAATCAGAATATATCTGTAGAAAAAAAATTAAATGATGTCTTAAAATAATTTTAAACTCGATATAATTTTCATGGAAAACATACAAGGCACAAGATATAGTACTATAGAAAAAAATGACAATTTGAAGGAGAACTGTGAAAATAACATACAATATGTTTTTAAATAACATTAGAGAATTAGGTAGAAATTTATAGGGAGCACTGAGCAATTTATTACTATGAAAAAAAAAATAAACATTTGAGTAATTAAATAGCTTTTTTGCACAGTATATTTTATTTGTACAATGATTCTAGAGTTTTAAAAAATATGAGAGTGGGAAATTCATTTACTCATTTCAGAAACTTCTAAATGTACCTACAAATATTTACAGGAAGCAAAATTCAATGATCACAGCTGTTCTTGCTTATCTATGTTTAATTTTCAGTGTAGATTGTAAATTACGCAGTGCTCAAACATGCCTACAAACCATATTTGCTCTTTATATCATCTCTACTAATCTGCCATACTGTTGCTCATATGATGTTTGTTATACTAATAAAAACAAAACAGAAAATTGTTACTTTAAGTCACTGTGTCCTCCCTAGTCATGTTGCAATAGTAGAGGCATCAGCTGTGTGTACGATATGGATTCAGACAATGCTAAAACAATTAGCTTGGGAACCAGAGAAAGGAAAATAACAAAGAGCCCTTAGTGAGCTCAACTATCATGACTGGTAGGTGGCTTTTAAGATCACACATCCTGACATAATCACAGATGTTCCTTTATATATAGGACTGTATTTACATTTTCTGTTTAGCAATATATAAAACTCAGTAAAACATTTTAATGTGATGTCTACATTAGCAAAAGAGTGGAGAATATCAGAAGTGGGATTTATAGAGAGCAGATTTGTGGAATTGGTACTGTGTATCCAAAGCCCACACTACATGCATAGCAAGGTGTTTTATTTATTAGGTATTCTTCATTTTTTCTTCCCACTAGCAGCTAGAGATGTGTTCTTGTACAGCAACTTTTAATCTTCTTTATTCTGAAAGGAATCTGGTTTGTATGCTCTAAGAAAGCTACACCATGAGAAAAAGAGAGCAGTGGTCTCATATCGAGAGATATGTTTCAAATGTGCTTTTCTAATCCAAACTAAAATACTAACTAGCATAATGCTTATAATAACACCTTGCACCTAGAATTACATCACGTAAGTACAGGAGAAAGATTAAACTTATCATAAGCAAAGCAGAAGAAAATCAAAGCTCTAGTTCTATGATTGATTAAAGTCCAATTTTCAGCTGCACATGATCTAAGCAACCAGAAATTTGAATGTGGCATCCTAATTCAAAGAAAAATCTGCTATAACAAGACAGTAATTATGTTAACTCCATTTGATTTATGTGAGAAATAAATAAAAATCCCTGCTATGGTCATTATAGCAGAGGCTGAGAAAATAGTGCAACTCTACTGTTAGTGAGACTGTTTCAGACTCAAGCAGGTAAATGGCTACCTAGACTTTACTAATCTGTATCAGGACAAACATAAGCGCATTCACTGAAATCAGTAAGTCAATCTTCCCTTCACATGAAATACATGAACTCATGCAGTTACAGAGGAAAGATGTTTTCAGAAATAAAATTCTCCCTCCCTCTCAGCTACTGGCCAACATCTAGCTAAAGTGCAAAATCTGAATGCAACAAGGCAAATGATTTTAGCGGATACTATCATATTAAATAAGGATATTAATTAAGATCATGTTCTCATGGCTGCCCAGGTTAATTCTCAGCTATTCAAGAATTTAACTCAAAATATGTCTAATACTTATATTGGTCTTTTGGGAGCATAAGAAATCTTGCTAAATTTTCTGTACAATCACTAAGGTGAAATGTCCGCTTCTTAAGAACACAGAGGACAAGGCAATGAATTTACATTAGGAATCTCATTCTGCCTATTTAGTAGAAATACCTTCTCTTTCCTCAAGATTTAAACCTGTAACTGAGGATAGGCAATAAATCAGATCTGGTTCCTTTAGCAAGAAGAATTCACAGCAATGTTCCTACTACATTACATTTGCAAAACATTCTTATTTTTTTTTCCTGAAACTGTTATTTACTCTAGAAGTGAGCCACCAGGTCGTCAGCTGTATGAAGCTATAACTGACCTCTGAAGGGAGGTCCAGCATAAGTATTTTCCACTCCTTTTGTTGATATGGGCAATAAAGGGATCAGAAAGAGAGAAATCAGAAAGGATTTTTGACTTTTTATAAGGAAACAAATAGAACTGGCATTCTAATCTTTGGTCATTGGAATATAGATACTAAGCTATCCTAGGAGAAGGAAGTGTTGATTTCAGACAGGCTTTCTTTACTCTTGTTCTTGCTGTGTCTGTACATAACATTTGGGCTCTTCTCACAGTGTCTCAGCTGTAATTACTGCAGTGGAGATTCTGGCTGTCTTCCGAGGATCCTTATCTGAACTTGAATTGAAAATGTCAGGTTACAACTGAGATTCTAGGTAATGTTTAAAACTTGCTTCTTTCTCTTCCTGAAAGTTCTGGAAATGTTTGGGCCACTGAGGCAAGTGATTTCTGATCCAAGTGTTTAAAAGTTTAGGAAGAGCAAATAGAGTAAAGTGGAATCTAAGACTTGAATGAAAATTTACCATTTAGGCATGTTGCAAGGGAAACAGATTTAATCACTCTCCTGTAAACTAGTAGGAAAAGCATCCAATAATTTAAATTTCATACTTCAGTTTCAAGACTTAAAATCAGTTTCACTTGGTTTGGGGCTTGTGTCTGTATGCCTGTATGTGTGCGTGACAATCTCCAGAACAGCTAGTTTTTTGATGAGTGCCAAACATATAAGAGCATCTACCTAGTACACTGGTTTCAAGTTCATCTGGATGCTGATCAGCCTGTGCTGAGTGCTAATTCCTAATTCCTAAGTCTTTACAACCCTAAAGAAGTACTTATAAGGAGAAAGTGTACTCAAGAATATATTTCAACAGTATTTTTAATGAATAGACTAATACAAGTTAATGTGAAGGAAAATTAGCTTGAAAAACCACATTTATCTGTATTCCAGGAAAGCTAAAACAATTAATTAGAATAAGTAACATGCTCAGTGAATTGTTGCATTTAAACCATCATGAAATATTTCTTCTTCCACAGAAAAAGAACATGTAAAATTATTCAATGTATTAGAAAACAAAGTTTTTTAAAGCTCTTTTTAAAGCTCTTAAATGCATTTTGGAAAAAGAAAATTATATCTTGGCAGTCAGCTTTGCATTTACTTCATACCTAGCAGGAATTGCTTTGATTCTCCGTAAGGAGAAGTCTAAATGATTCTGACTCTAATCCAGATGTAATCAAGTTCATTTACTTTATGCAGTCTTGTCTTGGAAGTAAGTTTTTCTGCCAAACAGCAGAATACAAGTAATTAGATTGTGATGAAAGCTGTGTGTTTTCATCTGGTGAAGAACTGTGACTCAAATTGATGTATGAGAAGTAGGCAGGGTAAATAAGTAGAATGAAGCAGGTTTGCATGGCACTCTGTGCTGGACAGGTGAACATCAAGAGACAGAATAACTTTTTAACGCATTAATATTTGTTCAAAAAAAGATAATTCCTAACAGTTAATATTATAACTAGATATGTTCTGAACATGACAAAATGATCATTTAAAGATAAAACAAGCTCTTTAGATTTATATACTTTTCTGAGTTTTCAAATACTAGGAAAAAAAAAATTATGTTGTATGCAAGATACTGATAATTACTACTGATAATTGCTATGATGTCTATAAAGAGATGGAAGTATTGGTAGATAAGAAGACAAAACTCATCATATTAGCCTTTCACAAAATCTCACACAACTGCATTGTCTCTAAATCGGAGAGAGACGAGTGAATTATATGGTGGATAAAGAATTGGTTCAATGTCTGTATTTGGAAAGCTGTGGTCAATGGTTGAAATACCCAGGTGAAGATCCATGATGAGTGGTGTCCCTCTGGGACAAGGTTTGTGGATGATACCAAGCTGAGTGGTGCAGTTGACACGCTAGAGGGAGGGAATGCCATCCAGAGGGACCTGGACAGGCTTGAGTGGTGGGCCCAAGTTCATGAAGTGGCCATGAGGTCCAACAGGACCAAGTGCAAGGTACTAAACATGGGTTAGGGCAATCTCAAATATCAGTACAAACTGGGTGATGAATAGATTGAGAGCAGACTGAGGAGAAAGGCTTATGAATACTGGTGGATGGACAAGTACTCTTGGGGGGAATAGGGGAAGTACTCTTTCAGGAAATGTAGTGACAGGAACAAGGAGTAGTGATTGTGTATATTTAAATTAAATATAAGGAATAAATTCTTCATTAGGAGAGTGGTGATACACAGGAACAGGTTGCCCAGACATGTTGTTCAAGCCCAGGTTGAATGGGGTTTTGTGTAAACCGGATCCTGCATATTGCAAGGGGAGGGGCTGGTCAGCACGATCTCTAAATATCCCTTGAATACAAATCATTAGCTGATTCTCTGATTATCTGATATATTTACAGTGAAAATTTAGCAAATACAATTAATGGTTATCTTGCAATTTTATCTAAGGATACACAGTGTTTTGTTTATTTAACCCAATGGGGAGCTGTATCTCATAGAAAGGATACTGAGATCTGTGAACTTTTGCCATCATTTCCCTCGTATATGAAATGCCATTTTATTATTTGTAATAAAGTTAATTTGGCACTAAAGAAGGTGGAAGGACATTGAGAAAAATATAATGTCAACAGTTTAGTTGGCAGCTTAAAATAGGTAGTTAGTATTCAGACAATGGAAGTTTATGTTCAAAAGCATATGAATATACCTATAGGAGAACTTTCAACTTCTATACAATGCTCTTTTATCACCACCACTGAATGAGAAAAAAATAAAACTGTCTATAAATTATCACTAGCCTAGTTTTTGTTAAAATTACTTACTCTGAATTCCTATTTGAATTGATTATTTTTTCAGATATTTATCTCTCTATGTTCTCTTTCTCTCAAAAAACACACATTTTTATTTCTCATTTGATACTTTATTTTCCCATCAGATTGAATATTTTATTTTCATCTAGCCATTCACAATAGTGCAGAGTGATTCAACTATTCAAATCCACAAACAAATTCAACTATTTCAACAAAATCAAAAATTTGATGATTTTGGTTGAATTTTTGAGACTTTGTTACAAGATGCATTTTTGTTCTTTCTAGCAAGGTAATATTATCTGCAGGCAGAAGTAATCAGGTTGTGAAAGTCACATCTTGCTAACTTAAGAGTTTTATGTGAAAATGAAGCTATGCTAAGGTTTAACATTTTACAGTATTTGTTAAAAAAATAAAAGGAAAAAATACAGTGGAAGAAATTAAACTCATGAAAGTTTCAAATTTAGATAAGTATTGTAGGAAAAAACTATTTTAACATCATATGTGCTAAGATAGAGTTACACACACAAAAATTAATTCATGAATTTGCAATGCCATGCCATAACAAACAGTAACACTGTCTGAAGTATTAAAAAATAGACTGGGTGAAAATTGAATCATAGAATCAGAGAAACATAAAACCTTAGATTTGGAAGGGACCTTTAAAGGTCATCTAGTCAAACTCCATTGCAATGAACAGGGACATCCAACAATAGATCAAACTGCCCAGGGTCTGATTCAGTCTTGCTTTGAAAGTCTCCAGGGACTGGGCATCCACCACATCTCTGGGCAACTTATTTAAGTTCCTCAGTACCCTCACTGTATAATGAAAAAAAAAGATTTTTTCATTATATCCAACCTAAATCTACCATCTTTTAGTTTGAAACAATTTCCCCTTATCCTATCACCTCAGATCCTGCTGAAGAGTCTATCTCCTTCATTCCTGTAGAAAGGATATTGAAAGGATACCAAATTTTCATTGATAGGCAGAATGTTTAGTCGTCATACCTTTTCTATTCCTGATTTCTGCAGTGTAACTTCACACAGAGAAGGTCTGACAATATATATAAAATAATCAAAATAAGACATTATAGTCAAACTTCTTTCACTTTTTTTTTTTTTTTTCACGCATGCTAATAAATCACAATGAAGTTCAGTGAGCAATGATTACAGGAAAACATCCTTCTCAATGAATTGCTGTTGACTGTTTTTACAAAAAAATGTTCTAAGAAGCTATTAAGTCATGCATCTTGGCATTTATTGTGCACTAGGTACTCTACAAAAATCAAGTCTTAACCTCCATTGTAAATAGTGCGGTCTTGTTTCTTAAAGGAAGAGTGCAGTAAAGCACTCTGGTTGGGAGTACTTGGCAAATTTACTTCCACCTGGAATATGTAGGTTTTTCTACACTTGAAAGGAGAGCTAACTATGTATTTAAAACTATTGATGGCAGAATAGGAAGGACAAAAGAACGAGATAAGCTCATTCTCCTAAGAACTGAAAGAAGCTCTTAGATCTCATGACTGTAAGGAAGTTACCAAAGAGCTATAATGTACTTTTAAATGCTGAGAAGATCCTGTTTGGTTACAAAATTGGACATTAAAGATAACAATTTTTTAAAGAAATGCTACTCTATAGTAACAGAAATATTAAAAAAATATAAAAACTGTAAACCAAAATATTCTAAAAATTTCTAACATTTAGGGGAAAAAAAATCCTGATGCTTTGATTTATTTTGCAGGCTAGGCACTATCAATTGTACATTGTCAAGCAGTTCATGATAAACTGCACTGCACATTGAAATTGAGCTGGACTTAAAACCAGATGAGTAAAATTACTAGATTCAGAGTGGAGAAAATGTAAAGGAATGTAACCACAGTTTTGTTTTGTTTTCTTTTTTTTTTTTTTTTTTTTTTTTTTTTTTTTTTTTTTTGTGGAAACATAAGTCAATGTGTATTTGTTTACCCCAAATTAGTAAGTTAATAGAAATAGCTCAAATCAACTCAGCAAGGACAAAACAGACTGTTCATCCTTCTCAAGCTGTTTTACATATGTTTGCATTTATCCTGGAACAATGATACCTTATGACCAATTCAAAACAAGAAATTTTTAATAGAAGATGGCAGGAAATTTCATGTAAAGGCTGATGGCCAAAAGCAATACTTTCATTTTACACCAATTTGAAGCTTGTTTCTAATCTCTCAATTAACTTGACTTTGACTAATTCTGATATGGATTAAAAAAGCACTTCCAAAACTAAATTGAAATTGTTTTATAAACAGTTTCCATCATAGTCCTTCTTTGAGTTTATTGGACTTTGAGTGTAAAGGGGAATTAACTTTACCGTTTGGAATGTGAAATATGTTTGACTTGCATTCATTTTGAAGGTCTAATAAACATTTTGTTTCTGAATCTTTTCCAAAATGTTGAAGATTTCTAACTGTGTCGGTCTTGAAAATATTATTGAATTGACAGCCAAATGATGTTGATCCAAGTTACATCTCAGAGCATTTTTACACTGGGGCAAATCTACAGATATTAAATAGAATTACTGAAAAACATACTTAAATAAGCACATTATTAGTCTCTCTTTAGACTCATTTAATGGAATTGAATCCTTCCATGCTGAAAAAGTATTACGAAATATTGATCACTAGAGAGAAAATATGGAAAATTTTGTCTCTCTATATTGCTGGCAGCTTTACAGATTTTACCAGTTTGTATTTCTAAGGGGAGAACTCAGAACAATTTTTTTTATCAACTTATGAATGTGCTCAATATTTACACAATGATCTCTTTCCAAAGATGAAAGAATACATGAACAGTAAATAAATTGTGACCTTCCTTCAAAACAACTCTACTTTTAAAGATGGATCATGTAGGGTGATGCTTGGCTGCACCCAATTCATCAGTATTTATTAAGCTGACAGAAAGTCAATTTTCCCTTACTCTGTTTTGTACCAGAAAAGAGCAGTGAGAGATATGCCAGAATTAAAAAAGGGGTACAGGGTGGAAAAGAATAAAGGAATAAAGACTTAGAGGGACTTTCAAGTTATGCTTTCTGTAAATGTAATTGTATATTTCAATAGTTAAAAGTCTTCATAGATTTTAATGAATAAGCTGAATATGTACATATATATATATATATATTCTTAGCACACACTGGTTTAGAAGGAATTCACTAATTTCCAAGGTCAACAATTAGCTAAAGTCAATAATTTCAAGTGTCTTCAATAGACAAAATTGCCTAACAGAAGCATTGAAGCTGTACTGAGAGAATGTGATTTGAAGTCACTAAAAATCAAGCATTTAGTAATTACTGATAAAGGCCATATAAGGTCATTTGTCATGCCAGTAAGTTACTGGATATTTACAAGGGTATATGAAATAAATGACATTTGAGAGAAAACAATAACATGGAAAAATTCCTAAAGGTGGCAGAAAAAAATACATATTAAAGTGCTAAGAAAGACAACCAAGAAATGTACAAAACAGGACCTTACGTAGTATGAAAAATTAAAAATACCATATAGTTTGGCACAAAGATTTCTCTATCCTATTCTTACTATCCTGATATTAATGTCAGTATAAACTGAGTATATTTACTCAGTTTTATTTTAACTAAGCAAACACATGGTGCAAAAAGAAGCTATTATATTATATGGTCATCTAGTTATATAGTGTATTATATTAATTGCTTCATGAGTCATGATGGCACTATAGAAGTGACAGCAAGAGTCGAGAACTGAAATCCAGATCCCATTGTAACTGATCTTAAACTGTTATCTGAAACTAATTCTCTACGTCTGTTCCTTAAATACTAATGTTTTCACAACTTAACCATTTTGGTTTGTTTCTAATGCAGAGCAGAGTACAACAAGCAGTTCACAGAGATTCTGAGAGCTGAGCTTTTCCATATGGTAACATTAATGCACAATCAAAATGCACCTTCACAAAAGGATCCCAGAGGACCCCAAAATTTCTTACACTGAAGGGAAAGAGAAGTCTTTTCCAATTCACTGTGTTTAAATACTCCGTAAATCTTCTCTGTTTACAGAGCACAGTTGAGTTTGAGCTAATGTGATAAACACTATCCCAAATATGCTATTTCATAACTACTACTTACAGAACCACAGTTTCAAGACTGCTTTGTTTTGTGTGTGTGTGCCCCCTTATAGATGTTAAAGATATACGCAATGATTAACACATGTGTAGGCAAGAATGACGTGACAATGTCAGATATCGCAGATTGAACAATGCAAGATGTAATAAATGAACTAAATAATAAGAATTCCAGTGAGCTTGACAGTACTCATCCTGCAAAGATTCAAGTGGGAAATAAATAATCTTCTGGCCTTTATATCACTGACAGAGAAGGGCCAAATTGTGGTATTTAGAGAAAATAAACATTTCTTAGTTGTTGATACAGAATCATAAAGTTACGTTAAAACTAGATTTACTAGAAGATGAAAGCCTAAAGGAGGATTAGAAAAAAAGTTCTGATACAGTTTTCATGAAAGAGAGATTAAGGTGGAAGTGCCATAATAGACCTTTTCACCTTTACTTTGAGAAAATCTTTTGTCATGTGTCCAATACAAATCAAAAAAGCCGAAAGTTTAATGAAGCATTGCCAGTTCTTTGATTTAAATACAGAAGTGTTTGATGCAAACCCTGGAGAAATACAGGAAAATCTTTTCACTTTAAAATGAGTATAAATAATAATAATTCTTCTTAAGCTAGATAAAAGTAAACATGATGGTTATAGAAATTAACTGCTGTCTATCTGAACTTCTAGTTCCCCATTTTACTCTGAAAATAGGGGTAGAAATGAGCACATGGAACACTTTAACATTTCTTTATGTTTGCTCTTCTGTGTGATACAATAAGGTTGGGTTCTATATGTATGCAAAACTTTGCCAGTAGGAAAGTGTTTGGTTAATTGGTTAAGCTGAAAAATAATTTGTCTTAAAAGGGCAGCTGATTAGCAACTAACCTGTAACTAATCTGATAACCAGTGATTTCTAGCAGTGATAAATAAATAAATAAATAAAACCACCACCTTCTAATGTAGATGCTGGATGAAAAACTTGCATTACAAAACCAATACATCGTGAGTGGAATATATAGTATTCCTGCAGCTTGGAGCTGATCCTAATGTTCTGAGCTGACTCCCTCCCCCATACATTTGGAAACAAGCAGACAGGATTGTTCTGATCCCAGCAGGTAAGGCACATCTCACCTGCACACACTGAAAATCTTTCTCCCAGAAATACCTCCATGCAGGTAGTCTACACAGACTTACGTAGACCCTATGTCTAGACTAACACTCAAATCATATTTAGGCATCGCTTGCATCAGAAGAGGGGTGGCCAGCAGGTAAGGGAGGTGATTGTCCCTCTCTACTGTGCTCTTGTGAAGACCTGGGTCCAGGTCTGGTGCCCCCAGTACAAGAAAGACAGGGAGCTGTTGGAGAGGATATGGTCCAGGGGAGAGTCATGAAGATGATCAGGGGACTGGAGTTCCTCCCCTGCAAAGACAAGCTGAGGGAGCTGGGCTTGTTCAGCCTGGAGAAAAGAAGGCTACAAGGTGTCCTCATTGCAGCCTTTCAATACCTAAAGGGAGCCTACAAACAGGAGGGGAATCAATTCTTTGAAAGTATAGATAACTGCAGGAAAAGGGGAAATGGTTTAAAATTGAGGGAAGGAAGATTTAGGTTGGATATCAGGGGGAAGTTCTTTACAGAGAGAGTGGTGAGGTGCTGGAACAGGCTGCCTAGAGAGGTTGTGGATGCCCCATCCCTGGAGGTGTTCAAGGCCAGATTGGTTGGGGCCCTGGGCAGCCTGGTCTAGTATTAAATGGGGAGGTTGGTGGGCCTGCCTGTGGCAGGGGGGTTGGAGATTCATGATCCTTCATGTCCCTTCCAACCCTGGCCTTTCTGTGATTGTCTTAGGCCCATGTCCCATGCTTACAGTGCAATATCTTGCCCAGGACTGAATTTTGGTTAAATTTAGTGCACTAAAATAGAGATTATGACTAGAGACTGAGAAGCCTTGCGGGTAACAATGTCCAACCTGCAGTCCTTCACTGATGACAATGTGGATGCACCCTGCCCCACATCATAAAGGTGGCTCTTCCATGCAGAGTGGCCCTATGCTCACACCAACTACCTTAGACATAAAATTTTCACAGCTTTAGTTAAAGGGTGAAACACTTCTTTTCCTTTTTTTTTTTTTTTTTTTCCTCCTTTAAAAAGACTGCAGTAGTCCACAGAGATATCAGTTTTTTTAGCTGTACAAGTATCTAGCAAAGAAAACTCTGTTGTACGGCTTCCAAATAGATCCACAGCTTGGTGAACTAGTGTTATGCCACTGCAGTTTTCCTGAATGCATTATGTTGTGATAGAATAAGGGGAAATGTTTTCAAACTAAAAGATAGTAAGTTTAGATTAAATATAAGGAAAAAGTCTTTTACACTGAGAGCGGTGAGGCACTGGAACACATTGCTGAGAGAGGTAGTGGATGGTCTGTTCATGGAGACATTCAAGGTCAGGTTGGACAGGGTTCTGAGCAAGCTGACCTACCTGTGGATGTCCCTGTTCATTACAGAGGAGTTGGACTAAATGGCCTGCAATGGTTCTTTGCAACTCTGAGAGATTTGCAAATCCTTGTAAATCTCTGACTATATGATTATACTTCTGGAAGTTCTTTAGTTAAAATAGCACGAAGCAAACAATTCCATACTTGGTTATAAAAATTTACCATGATTGTCCCTACTTCTAGGATCTCTTTGGCATAGTAAAAAAACAGTGCTTTGAAATTGCTTTCCAGTATTTTTGAAATGGTGTTTATCCATACAGATAATTTAGATCAGCAAAAACTTCAAGACTGAACGAAAAACCTTTCAATCAGTGATAAATTCAGCAGAGTAGTTGCTATTCTGCACAATAATACTACTTTATTTATTTTTGCTCACAGAACATAATATTATTACAAATAAGTGCTATCTGTGGTAGAAAAAGCAGTATTATTAAGCTAACTTTCAGAAATGTAAATGCTCATAGCTGTTAATCCAATGAGACACATTTTAGAGGTGTGAAAATTCAAGCAGATTTCACCTATGTGTGAATACATAATGAAGCATCTGAGACTTATTTTGAAACATATCAACTTCTGTCAAGGGATTTTCATTACATCAAACATTGATTATGCTAAATTTAAGTTTATCATGTAATGGATGAGTCCAAAGAGCTGATAGGCATCACTTAAAATGTATCTTTTCAGAGTGTGCAAAAATATTATAGTGATAAACATGAAGTGAAAATTGTCAACTTACATAATATATTTGGTCAAAGTTTTTGTGCTCTTTCCTAATCTAATTTTGGTGACTGTGAATGAATGAAAAGTAGGATACAGAGTAATTATAATTATCGTGTTTGTGTTCTTGACTAACAAAGAAGTCCTGGTAACAACAGGGAAAAATTTGTCATGTTTTTGGTATCTCCAAAAAGAGCGTGGTGAAGGGGTAAGAGCTGTCATATGCACATGCGTACACTGATACAGGGGAATGCTCCCTTTTAAAGAGAATTCTTCATTTGCTTATGGAAATCTATTACAGACATAAACAAATGCTATCATACTATTGTGTCCATGGCTGGAGTTGTCCCTTAAACACATATATGTATTAATGCATTTGTATATGTAAATACATGTATACGTGTGTGTGTGTGCATGCGTATGTGCGCGTATCTCTGCTTTCAAAATAATCTTGTTATATTCACTTATATGACTTCAGAAATGTGAAAAAGAGTAATTATTCTGGTTTATTTTTATCTAGTTATTGCTGAAATCAGTAAGAATGGAAGCAAATTTTCTGTACTTCCCTATGCTACACATATGAATCCATCTTTTTATTTTTACATTACTCTTATTGCTTCACTGTTACATTCAGTATAAATGAAAAACCTCGAGTATACAGAAATCTCTCAATATTTCATTATTGCCCAGAGAACCTCCTTTTTACCAAAGGCAGTAAATATTCTGGAAAAAAAATAAAGAGATTCTTCAGTTTGTAGGAGGAGCCTGTGATACAGTAATTTCTCACAGGACTGAGACTCTCTTCTTTCACCAGTTCCAGCAGCAGCTAAGAACATTACATTTGCAGGAGTCATTGACTTTTCAACACAATGTTGTGCTCCAAGTAGTCTTACAACATTCACTACTGTCAAGAAAAAAATGAGGTGTTCAAAATAAGTCTATAATGCATTTACTATCATGTCAGGCTCGTGTATTTTTACATGAAATAAGGTAATTATTTTCTGCCCCTGCTTTTGTCACTATCCTGATAAACAGCCATATTATCACTTTGTAACTATATAGTGTTATATATACTGTTGCAGTATGGAACTAGTTTATTTTCTAGTACTGGTTACTCTTACAATACAGCTCATTTGTCAAGGTTAAATTCAAAAATAACTCAGAGGAATACAAGGCCTATAACTGGAGAGCTGCATGTCTCAGACGAATACTCAGTTGCAGTGGTAATGAACGAAATTTTAAGACTTCCAGGGAGTATTCATCTTATCAAGCTAATTTGGATCTACTTGAAAATTCCTTTCACAGACAATGGAGAGAAATAAGCTCATCTAGGCAATGATTCACCTCAGTCCAGAAGACTCACTTAAATTAACAGTACATGTCTAAGCGACATTTGATGTGATCTAAGACATCCCACCTACTGCTGTTTCAGAAGGGAAAAACACATCTCAGATCATTTAATGCTGTCTTTTCTTTTATTATTTTCCAAATGTTAAAACAACAGTTTAAAACATCTGGCAGATCCCAAGTTCTGTTTATCTTAGAGTATTTCATATGGCATTTAGGTAACAGAGTTTTGCGCTACAGTCAACTGTGGAATGAAATATGAAGTATGCCTTAGGAATTCTTGCTGCTTCTTTTTTTTTTTTTTTTTTTTTTTTAAATCAGAGGTAGTCAAGGATAATTGAATCAGATACAGATGCCTACACTTAAGTGAGATGAATACCCCTCTCAATGTTAGGTAGATACTGCTTTGAAAAATATTGACTAGGAAGGTGCAGGGACATTTCTGTTAATACTCCTGGTGCCTTGCTGCTTCTACACCAAGGTAGCTACAGAAACTACAGAACTTCCAAGTCTTTATATTAGGGAAATCATGGACTGTCTGAAAAAAAAAAAAAAAAAAAAAAAAAAAGAAAACCTGGCTTGTGGTCTATTTGCCCTTGTTATAGTATATTGTCATGACAATACTTTAATATAGGTAATTACTCCAAATTGTTCTCTCTTAAGGAAAGTTATTGTTAAGCAAACTACATTTGTAAATACGTAACAGTTGAGAAAGTAATTACAAACAGTAAGAAATTTATAAGCACTTCAGTCAGTACATACCCTCTTCTTTCTCACACCTCCCTTAGTTTTTTTTCAATTTAACTGTGAATCAGCATCAAATGCTTCTCACTGTTGCTTTCAATCAACAATGTGTTTTGATGAAATTCTGTTGATCTAATAAGATTATCTGCCTAGATGACAACAAACATAATAGATAACAAAAAAAGAAAATTTGTAAAGCAGCATTACTTGAGTGCAGCTAATTGTGGTGTCTGCAGATAATGGAGGTATTTTGGGTTTTCTACTTTTTTTTAAGACTATATAAAAAAATATAAAAAGCTTTTGGTGCTTTGAATGACATTTGAAAGTGACCTTGAGCAGTATGATTATCAAATCTGCTTGTGCAACTCACATGCACACTTCAGAAATTGAAGCATGGGATTTGAACACTATAGTCATAAAATCATAGAAAGCTTTTCACTGGAAAGGATTTTAAAGATGATCTAGTTGCAATCCTCCTGCCATAGGCAAGGACAATTTCCACTAGACCAGACTGCTTAAAAGCCCATGCTTACAAGCCCATCCAAATGGATTTAAACAGTTCCAGGAGTGGTGTATCAAAGCTTTACTGGGCAATCTGCTCCAGTACTTCACCACTCTCCACATTAATGATTTCTTATATCTAATCCAAACCAATCCTTTTTAGTTTAAAACAATTACCCTTGTCCTATCACTACACTCCCTGATAAAGAGTCTTTCTGTTACTCTTTTCAGCCCCCTTTAATTAGCGGAAGACTGCTTATAAGATCTCTTCAGAGATTTCCATTCTCTAGGCTAAGCAACCTCAACTTTCTCAGGCTTTTTTCATAGCAGAATTGCTCTGATACTCTGATCACCTTTTAGACCTCCAGACTCACTCACTCTAACAGGTTCGTGTCAAGCTCAGTGCTAAGGGGAAAATTACCTCCCTTAGCCTGCTAGTTATGTTTATTTTTTTGTTTGTTTGTTTGTTTGTTTGTTTTGATCCAGACCAAGACACAGACATGTATTTGGACTGCAAAATCTTTTCATCCACTAGTACTCTCAAGTCTTTCTCTGATGGACTGCTCTCAATCCAGTCATCACTCAGCCTGTATTTATGTGTAATATTGCCCTAACCAAGGTGCATGTGTGTGCATTTGGCCTTGCTGAACTATTGTTTGCACAGGTCCACCTCTCAAGCCAGTTAAGGTCCCTCTGGATAGCAGCTCTTCCCTCCAATGTGTCAGCAACTCCTCTCAGGTTCATTTCATTCACAGACTTGCTCAATTCTGTTGCTAAGGATATGGAATAAGCAAGTTTTTACGTTTACGTAAGTCTAAACATACAATCCACAGATAAAATTCATTTCATAATTTCCTCTCATAAATCAATAATGCATTATTGTAGTAGGATTCACTCATCAATTAAATTGCTTCAAGGCAATTAAATGCCTTCTGAGTCAGTACCTTAGAGGATAATATTTCCACTAACAAAAAAAAAAAGGGGGAGATGAGAAGATTAAAATCTTTACAAAGCACCTGGCAGCCAACAATACTGACTAGGGATTATGAAGATCATAGAGTTTAAGGACAAAAAAATAATAATCAGGAGTTCATATGTAAAAATAAAACACAACATTCAGAGGGGAAAAAAATATAAACCTTCACAGAAATACTCAGATGTACCAAACAAACAAAAAAACCCTCTCTTTCCTACCTTTCATTATAATTTTTTTTTATTAAAAAAAAAAAAAAAAAAAAAAAAAAGAGAATCACAATATAGCGTCTGCTGAGAAAAGATCAGAATGATGAGATATAGTGTGGACCACAGATTATTGCACTTTAATTTAAAAATGAGCTTAGACATCTGTGAAATTAAAACCCCAGGGTTGACAATTTATGTGACACCGTGTTGAGAAAAAAACAAAGCTTTGAGATGCAAATACCAGCTTTACCTTGCATTAGAACAGGTAACCTTGCAAGCAACCTTCACACAGACCAGTCTCTGCTCTGACTGATGTCTCCCACATGTCTCTATTTCTCATCTCTGTTTTCCAATCAAGTTGACAGTAATTCCCAGTTCATTTTCTAAAGAGACTGATAAAAGCCAGGCTGGACCTGCACCTATCATTAACCTCTGTTGTACTGTTATTACTTATTTTTCTCCTTTGAGATAAGCAGTTACATTGCACTTGATGATCTTTGCCTGTGATGTGTTATTACATAAAAATGGTACTGCAAATGTCAGCCTATTACTGGGTCATTAAAGTCAGGTCATGATATTTGAAAATTTGATGTTCTTAACCTTTTCAGGAGTTAACCAACATATATTATGGTCTTATTTTTCTTTGTTGGTTTTGTCATTGTTTTTACTGATGTTGCTGTTGCTTACACTAACTATTCATATCTACAAGGGAATATAGTACACTAAAAAAGAAGGCATGAAATTTAATTGATTTATACAAATTATTGAATAAACTATGATTTCACCATTAACAACATTTGCATAATTACTTTCATGGGCCAATTTCAGACTCATTCCCTGTTATTTTGAGAGAGTAGCTTGAACTCTGTACACACATACAACTATCCAAATCTCTTCCATTTATACTGCACAAATGCAAACATCATTATTTTGTCTATAAGTAGAATAATAGAATCCTCAGAGTTGGAAGGCCCCTTTAAAAAGCATCCAGACTAACTCTCCTGCTATGAGTAGGGATAATCAAAACTAGATCAGGTTGCTCAGAGCCTGGTCCAGGCTTACCTTGAAAGTCTCCAGGGACAGGGCACTAATCACATCACCAGTCAACCTGTTCCAGTGTGTCACCACTGTCACTGTAAAAGATCTTGTCCTTATATCTAACCTAAATTTACCCTCTTTTCGTTTGAAAACATTTCCCCTTATTCTATCACAACAGACCCTACTGAGGAGTCTGTCTCCTTTCCTGTGGCACCCCTTTAGATGTTGAAAGGCCAATAATCAGGTCACATCACAGCCTTCTCTTCTCCAGGTCGAACAGCCTCAGCTCTTTCATTTTGTCCTCATAGGAGAGGTGTTCCATCCCCTTGGGTCATTTTTGTGGGCCATCTCTCGATGAGCTCCAATAAGTCTATCTCTCTCCTGTACTGAGTACTCCATATGCGGATGCAGTACTTCTGGTGAGGCCTCACCATCTAACAGAGTAGATGGGCAGAATCACCTCCCTTGACCTGCTGGCCGCATTTCTTTTGATGTATCCCAGGATTTGGTTGTCTTTCTGGGTTGTGAGGGCACATTGCTGGTTCATGTCCAGCTTCCCATCCACCAGTATCCCCAAGTTCTTTTTGGTAAGGCTGTGCTAACCCTTTTATCCCTCAGCCTGTATTGGTAGTGGGTGTTGCCTCAGATTTGAAAACATGTTGCTTTATTCTTTAGTTAAATGCATTTGATGATTTTCATCATTAAGGAAATATTCCACGAGAACCTTCTTTAGTTGCTGCTAAAATATTTTTTGGAAATTACAGAAGAACCATATGTATACTCTTGAAATACATTTTAGAAAATGGTTTTATTGATGTATATCAATGGTATGATGATCTCTTAGAAGAGAATTGCCATTCTTCAACTGTAAGAAGACAGAACTTTTTTTTCCTGATGTATAATTATTCCTGAATAAATGCTCTTGAAATTTTGAAACAGCTTCTAAGGGAACAATATACTTTTTTTTCAGATATAATATCCAAGTATGTTTGAAACAAGAGGTTGACAAAGCCATGCAGAATGGTTTGTGCATCTTTTTCACGCTACTGAAACATAGTCTCCATAGATGGAGCAATATGGAATGGCAGTTTTATGAACAAATATGAACTGCACAAGATTGCAATATTACTTTAGTAATCACTTTAACTTATGAGAAAAAAGCACAAAACTATTACAACTCTTAGGCAAAATAAGCTGTACTAATAGCACATAGTAGAGATTCTAGCAGTTGGGAAATCTGAGCCCCAGTAATGATTTAATATCTTTTTGAGAAATTAGATGAGTAGCATGCGATAAACAAATTCTGGATTTAATATATTTATTGGAGACTTTCATATTGTCACAGTAGGGTCTTGCCTTGGTCTCTGGATGTAACAGAACGAGCAAATTGACATTAGAGTGTCATTCACCTGATGAATCATGTAATTCTTCCCAGTAGCACTGATGTGGAGAAGTTTAATGTAAAATGCAAACAGTAATGCTTTCAGCAGAAGGCTGACTAAACTTCAGCTCATTTTTTTCTGAGCATTTTCTGTAAAAAGCTTCTTCTGCCTTTTATGACTGTGTTTTTTTTTTGCCTTTATTAGAAATCCAATGACAGACTGTGATTTTTCTTTCAGAAAAAAATTACCTTTTGGTGTTGATCTTAGATCTGTGCATATTTTTTAAAGGTGTTCTAGGTCTTTAGTTGACCTTTCCTAGGACAAGAATGTATATAACCTGCCTTACTTGAGAAGCAAATATCTCTTCACAGTTTTGACCCTTCCATCAGGGAAATGTCCTGCCACACCTGAGAAAGAAATTGTTTAAATGAACTTTCTAATAACTTTTTGCACAGTATCTAATTGTGAACTAGCCTAGTAAGAAGCCTCAGGAGGTGCATCTCTATCAAAAATAATTTCACTGCATCTTCTGTATAATTGAATTGACAAAGTTCTGCTGCATCATGATGTTTTCTTTCATTATAATGACAGCTGTGATATACTGCAAGTCATTTGCTTAAGCAGGAAAAAAGTGGACAAAAAATGAGAAGAAAACTATGAATTTGAACCATTTTTCTTAAAAGTAAGCACCTGAGGAAAAAAAATGCCAAGTGGAAAATAATATGAAATATTAAATCTTTTTTTTTACTCTACCTGCATTTAAAATATTATTATTCTTTGTGAGAACAGAAAAGATACTAATGACTTAAAACTACTTCAGTTGCCATCAGTGGAATGAGCTCTAAAGTTCTCTCTGCTAATGAAAATCTGTTTTGCTTTCACTTTTCTCATCAAGAACACCCCCATTTCAATACATTCAGTTAATATAAGCGGAAAACATCATCTGCATGTCAAAAGCAATTTGCAACCTTCCAGTAGTAGAAACATCATAAGCTGCTTTTATACACAGCTATAATGCAGTGTGCTCTGTTTTCTAACAGGCAGAAATAGCCAACCTCAAATAGTACTACTGTGATTGTGATTTCTAAAGTTGAATACTACTTTCTATTTGTAAATGTATGAGTATCAAGATACATATAGCCAATAAAACTTTTGGTCTATTAACTAATGCATTTATTGTTACCAGTTCTAAAGAATTTCACCTCAGTTGTCAAATTCCTCCAAACATCTTTTAAAAGATAATCAGAACATATATGTGTGTGGCTACACTTTATGTTCCCAAAATATACTGCCTTTTCTCAAAGCTTTTTAAAAATGTACAGCTACTATTTTTCCCTAAACTACGCAGTAATTTTCAGAAACAGAAAACATGATGACTTAAGGAAAGATTTCTGTCTTTGAGGAAAGGTGATCCCCAAAAAGATGTAAATAAGTAGCATGCATCCTATATGAAGCTGTTCATATATGCATGGGAGCAGGAGGAGATCTTTTAGTTTGTCTTATGAAAGACACACAGACCATATGAACTGCTCAGTTGTCAACAGAGTGCTCCCAGCTGTCAAGTGTGCTGCTTTCTGTCTATTGACAACTAAAAACAAAACAAAACAAAGCAAAACCCAATGCCTACAAGGAGATTAATATCCCAAGGATAATTCAGCAGATTTACTGCTTGTTCATGGCTCAGTGTAAACTTTTCCTTTTAAAAAATTAACAAACAGGAGTAGGCTTTAACATTTAGTCTACAATCCTGACTTCAGTGGCAAAGCCCACTCCAAACTGGAGTGGACTAAGATCTTGATCTCCATTGATTTTAATCAAAGTTTATAAACTTAACTCATGTGTAGACACAAGAATGTTTAGAAACTGTCACTTCACCTCTCAGACAGTGAGGATGGTTTCATTCAATCAGACACCAATGCCTACAGAAAATCATCTATATTTGCTTTTATTTGCTGCATTAGGGAAGTTTGGGTGAACAATACAGAAGTGTTCTGGGAACAAGAATGGTACTCAAGCTATTCTATACTCATATCCAACAGAAGTATCCCAAGTTATTTCTGGGTTTCAGTTTTGTTTCTCCTGCTTAATGTTACAGGCTTTTCAATGGCATGAACAGAAAGATATGTCATGCCAGTGCTGTCTGTACTTTGAGAACTGTGAGACTTTCAAGAGGATCTACGCTGAAACTCCATCAATATAGCAAGAAAAACTTAATTTCACTACTCAAACAGTTCTGAAAAAGAAATGTGAGAAAATTTTGGCATGCCAGCACAGTACCTTTGAAAATGCAAATAATGTCATAAACTGCAAGACACTGCTGAAAGTCTCTGAGTGGAGCTAGTAACAAGTTGATCTACATGACCCTATCAGCCTATCTGAAAAGCCAATGTGCCATTTGTTTTTTTATTGTGTCACAGAGCAGATGTGCTTTGATACACAACATGTTTGAACAGATAATTAATATTTGTGTCAGTCTGGCATATTCTATATAAACACACATTGGGTAAACACAACATCCTGTCAAATACAATTTAATAAGTAAGTCCAGCTACCTGGCTAATGTTCAGTAAAATAGCTATGAAAGCCTGTATGTCTGCTTATGATGTAAATACTTCTCTCTCTGTTGAAAATAACTTGAAAATAACTGTCATTTTTTATTTCTTTCTTCCCTCAGCAAATTAAATGACCATATATTCACAGTCATGCTTTTAAATACTGTGAAAATACATTTTTCAGTTAACAGCTATTTGACTATATATCTGTTACGTCTATCTGACTTTAAAATAATTAAATCTTACTCTTCAATACACAAAATAATGCATGCTTTCTCAAATATTTTCAATGTTTCAATTTTAAATATTAAACTTTCTCCCACTGAGGAAAAGGCCTGCAGTGATAAATTTGGGAAAATTTTGGGATTTTTTTTTTTATCCTTGCCTTCACAGGATACAATGGCATAACTCCCCAGCCTCTCATAACAAACTGGAGTTATTCAATCACAGGCTAAATCTTCTGTCAGTAAACTGTCCTGAGCACTATCTTCCGGAGGCAAACAGCTAAAATTGTCCACACAGTGATGTTGATTGCCACACAACAACACCCATCACTCATCTTCTAGAGAAGTCAGTCTTATCACAAGAAATACCTTAGGAAGCAAGCTTTGAGCCTGAAAAAAAAAAAAAAAAAAAAAAAAAAAAAAAAAAAAGGATTCTTACACTATGACAATCATGCTGAACTACAGAAACTGAGGGAATTGGATGGAACAGCAGCTGCTGCTCAGGGACTGGCTAGGTATCAGCTTTGCAAGGGTAAGTAATTGCACTGTATATAACTTGCTTCATATACTATTTTATCATTATTATTATTATTTTCCTTTCATTTTCTGATATATTAAACTGTCTTAATCTCAACCCATGTTTTACCTATTTTCTCATTTTCTCTTACCCTTCTCACGAGGGAGTGAGCAAACAGCTGCATGGTGTTTGCCTGTCTGCTGGGTTAAACCTAAAAGCACGTCTTACAAAATATTAAATGGCAAGCGGCAATGCATGGTATATTTTTCATGAGAAAAACTGAGGGTACAAGTAATTAATCCCATATCACAGAATGTGTAGTAGATGAAGAAGAGAATTTTAAACCCCTGTATTTCCAAGTAATATTAAAAAACATTTTTCTCGTCATGGAGTTAACTCCATGTGCGCCTGCGACTGGGGGGCAGAAGGCCCCTACCTCCGCTCCTTCCAGCCACACAAAATGGAAAGGAAAATGGAAAAGGGGTAAGGAGATAGGAGATGGGCTCAAGGAAGGAAAACAAAAAACAAAAACCAGCAGCAACGATCTATGGAGGAAAACTTATTTTACTAACTACAATGTCAGAATGCAAGATAACACAATATAATACAGTCTAATTGAAATTGGGTCTAGTAAATCAAATAAAATAGGAGAGAGAGAGAGTTCCTGAGACTGAGTCAAACCTGAAAAGCTTGTTACGGCTAGGAAAGCACTCCAACACTCACTGCCAGGCAGTAAGATACCGCCTAACAGGAAGGGCCAGATCCCACAGGAAGGGCCAGATCCCATGCCTTCCATGATGGATAGGGATAGGTACTTGAAAATGGAGCGTTAACACTTTAACTCCCAATGCACTACATGATGTCATGATGTGGAATACCAAAAAACCAAAAATCACAAAACCTTGATATTCTCTTAAGATGTTTAATAGATCACAGGGATCTTGCTGATGTCTCTGGACTACAAGTCTAGACTGTTTAAAATTGAGATATCCTATATTGCCTAGAGACATTAAAATATCATAATTTTATTTGGGCAGTGAGATTTATTTAGTCAAAGTTTTCTATTTCATTTTGGAGGGAGTTAAGCATGCAGTCAGATATTTCCCCAAAAGGCACTGAGATTGAACACGTGTTCTGCTTAGATTTCAGTACTTTCCAAAGATATGTTTGAAGTTGGTCATCTAGTTCATAGTTCTGGAAATAAACAGAAAGTTATGCTGTCTAGTTTTTTCCAAGTCCATTTAAAAACTGGGTTTTCCTACACAAAATACTCTACCTGAGGAAATGAGGGTGAATTCTGTATTTAATAAAAAAGTAGTTATGCATTGTAGTACAAAAAGGCTCCAAATTATAAAAAATAAGAAGTACAATCACGAGTTTCATAGAAAATACACAGTAAAGAAATAGATGTTGTTATTCAGTAGATCTGAATCAGTTAGATCTGATTCATACAGCAATGTAATATTATAGCAAGAGATAATGAACTACATCAAGAGCTGTTTTCCGAAGGAGATCATGTATGTTTATTCAGAACACTGGCACTGTTCTCACACAATAATTTTCTCCACAATGTTCTGATTTTTTTTTTAGTTTTTTCATTAAAATAATTTTATGTTTTGAGTAATAAAGAGTTATTTGTTTCTGATTTATTCTATGAAGTTCCTAAAGCCTTTTGCTGTGAAATACATGTTGTACAAAAACATGAGATGTTATATCAGAAAAAATGATTTTTCCTTTACTCATACTCAGTTCATACTTCTGAGTGAAATCCTAACTCACAATGGATTAAATGGGAATGCTGCTATTGCCTTTTTCAGAATTGAAATTTAACTTCTCATACGTCTCTCTTATCTCAAGAATTTCAACAGATTCTTTTTTTTTTTTAACACTCCTAATCTATTTATTGTTTATAGTCACTACTTTACAAATTCTCCTTCAAGTAGAACAAAGTCAATATCACTGAAAACTCATTTTGAGTTTTCATTAAGGACTAGACCAAAAAAGAACCTGGTAATTTTGCTGCTCAGCTTTATAACATGAAGCTTTTAAGTTCCTACCCTCTATAACTTATAGCCCTTAGCTAGTCTTTGAGTTAAAACATTTTGTTTGATTTTATGTTTATCTTGCTCGTTGGAGGACAGAACTGGCTCATGCTATTCTGATTAAAAATAGCTAGATGAGCAGTCCTATCTTTTTCGTGTCATTGCTTTGAAAATTCATCATTTGAACAACTATGGCCATATTACATTGTAGGCATTTCTTAGACAGTCTGCTGAGTAGTTCATGGGCAGAAATAGTAATTGATAGAATTCACTCTTCAATAGATGTTTAAATTAGGTCCAAAGAGTTAAGGAGTCTTTATCAGAATGAATGAGTCATGTGTTTCTCAGCTGTGTTGCATTAGAGCTGCAGCAGTTGTTTGCAAATTCATAGCTTACTTTAAAGCAAAGTTTAAAGTATGTGTCATGGTTTTATGATTTTTGGTTATCAGTATTCCACATCATAACATCATGTAATGCACTGGGAGTTTGACTGCTGATGCTCAAGTTCCAGGTCTGGAGGAGAGGAAGAACTACATTTCCCCAGCGGGCTTTGTGGTCAGCAAGGAGGTATAACTCCTGGCAAGGCCACCTGATGCTCTCTTTTTCTCCTGCTCTTCTTCACCTGCGCTTCTCCGTCTGCTCTTCTTCATCTGCTTTTCTTCATTGGCTCAACTGTGCTGCACTTGTCTCTTCTGCGTTGTGGTGAGGCTATCCACCTTTCAGACACACTCTCTCTCTCTCATTATATCTTGCTGATACTATATTTAGTAAATTTGTTTCACCTCAGATCATTGCCACTGTTTTCAACTATTTTGGGGTCCTCTGTTTCCCTTTTCCAGAGGCACAGATCCACGGATCCCTTCACCCCGTTGGTCACGGAACCAGGCCAAACCAGACTGTAAACCATTGACAGTATGCTTGTGAAATTATGAAGATTATTGCCAGAATATCTGGAATCTGTCACATATACTAACATAAAATTTTTACATGTCACTTTATTAAGAAATATGCAGTAAGTAGGCACAAGGTAGTTCAGCTAGAGGTTTCTCTTTTATATTAAATTTTGGTTAAGCTATTTACGTCTAATTTCCTGTTGGGTGAACTTCTGTGGCAATCTAAATGAAAGCCCTGCAGAGGTGAGACTTAACAGTTTGCCATAAGTACCTGATAACCTGGGAAAGCCTGTGCATGGTAGGTGCTCATGGAAACTTAACAGTGAAAAGGTAAGTGAAACCTCCGGTGCTCCTCTGCCACTAGATATGTGCTGGAATCCTGGCTTTGGTAATCAGGTAGTAGGAAGCTTAACTGACAACAAATTCTAACATGAGATCTTATTTAAGGAACACAGTTTGAATGGTATAGAAAGCAATTAATTACAGTGAACTTCCAACTCCAAAGAACATGAACCACTTCAGTCTTTTCCATTACAGATGACATTACTTCTGTTATGAAGAAAAGAACAAATCTCTTCAATTACTTGAAACCCATTAATTCTAACTTCAGTATTAATATCTGTCCTTTTCTGTTAAAGCAAGTGCTCCCAATAATCATTTGAGGTGCTGAAAATAATATAAATCCCTTTTAAAAGGAGCATGACTGAGATAAAATCCACACAGAAGGAAGATGCTGGATGAAAATGTGTTTGATATCCTTTCTCCCATTATGTATTCTACAGCATCAGTAACTTAAGAATATATCAATAAATCCATTACTCTGTGTTGCCTGTCAGTATTGTATTAGATGAACACAAATCTTGCATTTGTTTTCCAGACACTGTTGGATCTATGATTGTTGAAAAGAAAATTCATGTTAGTTATTTTTTTAATAGATGTGTCTTTTAAAAAAAGAGTCAAATTTCACAGCTTAAATAATTTTTAAATCTTACCCCTTACCTATTTGTTTTCCTTCTTTTTTTTCATTGTAATTTTTCCTCCTTGTAACTTTGTAATGTTTAGTATTTTCACCCCAAGTGTTCTTCCATCACAGATACTGGTCTTTCAATTCTACATTCTGTAATATACTTTTTTTTTTTTGGTGTAGTTTATCTATTTGCTTTCTTTCCTGTGTCACTACTGCCCACCTGCTTCACCCCAACTGCAAGGTACTGTAGAAGCCTTCCCACCTTACTGGATACTTTTACACTTCCAAATGAAACAGAGACATGGTCCATTTTCCAGCTCTGTTACAAAAGAAAACAGCATAACTGGGTCATGCTCTCACTATACCTGATTCTGGCTGTTGTATTAATTCCCTCAGATTGACCTTATAATTTGAAGTTAAGTTTTTACTATACAAAATGACAGAATTAATTTGAGATTGAAAACTCTGAACAGCATTTTCACAGCGAGAAACTGAGAAAGAAGGTGAAAAGCTGCAGGATCGTTTCAAAGTGCAAAGCTTGCATGCACCACATTGAGCAACTGGGTAGGATGTACCTCAGTCAGCAGCTAGTCTTACCTCTACACCCTACTACAACACTGCCTAAGGGATGTCTTACACAGTCCCTGCCCCAACTGTGCCTGAGTGGGGATCTGAAGCCTATGTTTCTTGCTTTCTAATCCTCTTTTGAAACAAAGACCTATTCTATGAATCCATACAGTTTTAGAGTTGTTTTTGTTTTTTGGTTTTTTTGTTTGTTTGTTTGTTTTTTCAGTAGAATAAACTGAGGTTCTTTCTTTTAAGTTGCTGTAGGATTTTTCCCCGTACAGACATATCACTTGCAAGCTAAAATATCTGTCCTGCAGGATAAGATAGAACAACTCTTGAAAACATGGGCAGACATTTAACAACTGTCAGCACTCCCTCTGATTTGCACTTTCTCTGGAAGTAGATGGCTCCAAAATGAGCTCAAACTCTGTGAGATAAGAGACTGATTCATCATTCCATTCAGGTAAAGTGCAATTTGGTCCATTTTATAACTTACACAACAGTGCATTCTCCTTAGCTGTTCTCTCACACACACACACACAAAATCATTTAAGCACTTTTAGATAGAAATTAAGAAAAAATAGTACAATAAACAAATAGCTAAAATCTATAACATACCACATTATAGAGCAAATTGTATCCCTGCTTCTTATTTAAATCACATTAACTTTTGAACCTCTAAAGTCCAAATTGTTATACCATCAAGGGTTTACTCAACACTGTTAACATACAAATATTGATCTATGGATTCAATACCTGAGAAAAAGTCACCTCTTCTACTAAACAGAATATTTTAATAGACGAGTGTTCATGCTGACCTTTACATGGATTAAACAACATAAATATCACATCTATTTTTTTTTTTTTTTGTCAAGTAAGCAGATAAACAATATTAAGTGTTTCTCTAAATCTCTCTGAAGCATCACAATTACAGATTTGCAGATTTTTCAGGAACAGCAAGGATGGTGTGCTTTTACTGAGATCTGTAAAGCACATATATAATTCTGTGAATACAGATGACAATCCTGAAATTCCAATGGAATACCTTACTTCTCTACCACACTTCGCTGTACAAAATTGAAGCTGAAAATGCTATATAATCATACTAATGAAAATATAATTGAATGTTGGCACTTGCACAATCTGATAGTTTTGCTTGTTCTTTAAACAAAACCATCACCATATCAAGTGGTCAGAAATATGTACAAAAATGATGTTATATTTAATGACAGGAGTCTCTTTTTCTTTTCTAGGTTTTGTTTATGTGGCTTGTTCTAGAGCAAATATACCTAAATATTTTAATTGAAATTAAAATATTTTTAATACTTTTTAAAATTAAAAAGTATTAATGGCATGAAAAATATTTTTTCATAACTTCAACTTGTACAGCATATCTGCTTTGTTAATAGGTGAGTACTTATTACAGGATATATGCACATCATTTATTCATGAAAATGATCCAACAGATGGAACACCTCCTTAATGAGGATAGGCCAAGAGAGCTGAGGTTGTTCAGCCAGGAGAAGAGAAGGCTTTGGGGAGCCTTTCAGTATTTAAGGGGTGTCTGTAAGAAAGAAGAGTAAAGACTCTTCAGAGCAGGCTGTTGTGATAAGTAAAAATGTTTTCAAACTGAAAGAGAGTAGATTTAGTTTAGATACAAGGAAAAAGTCTTTTACAGTGAGAGTGGTGAGGCACTGGAAGAGGTTGCCCAGAGAGGTGGTGGATGTTCCATCCATGGAGACATCCAAGGTCCGGGTGGGCTGGACTGAGAAACCTGATCTAGCTGTAGACATCCCTTTTCATTGCATGGTACTTGGGCTAGATGACATTTAAGAGTCCCTTCCAATTCCTAGGACTCTATGATTGTATGATTCTATTCTATGACTGATATATGTCTTCCTAAATGGAACTAGCCACACTTTTTTTCTTGTTTGCTGCATCAAAGACTGGATGTTGTTTTGAGGGACATGATTTAGTGGGAGCTATTGGTAATAGGTGAATGGTTGGACTGGATGATCTTTTAGGTCTTTTCTAACCTTGGTGATTCTATGATTCTACGATTCTGTGATCAACACAGAACAGATTATTTTTGAAAGGCACAGTTTAATACAGCCTAGATGCTGCAGAGACATAAACACAAATCCATTTAATGAGAAGCTATTCTTTGAATGAGGTTTGATTACACAGACTCAACTAGAAAAACTAGAAAATGTTTGGATTCTTTTATTACTTTTTCTTATATATATATATTTAAATAATATAACTAGAAAAATACGTGGATTGTAGTAATAAGCGTTTTTTAAATTATAGTAGCAAACGTACTGAACTACCTTCTCTTTGGCTGTGTGTTTATATTTGCAATATATTGAACACTGAGCTTGAAGCATATTTAGGAAGTTACAGAAAGTTTCTCAGTACAGTATTGTACAATGCATAAATGTATATGAATATGCAATGGATATCAGAGATTAGATTGTATTTTCAATGATTTCATATGCATTTAAACATTCAGAATGCAACAATTCATAAAATGAAATACTGCTTCAGTGGTGTTCCTAAAATACAAGTATTCTAAACTGTTTCCTGTAAATAGTGATAAACTCTTAATGCTATTTAATATTCTGAATTGCTAATTTCAATTTCTTTTCTAATACATAAAGTACTATTTTGTTTATTATTTTTGCTTCTTTGCACAACACAGTTTTGGTTGATACCAGCAAAGTAATTTGAACAAGGATGAGAAAGACGTGAGATGCTTTATTATCATTCATTATAATAAATTATTGTTTATATAAATGCCTAAAATGCTGAGAATAATAATTGAAGAGTTACGGTTTTTATTGTATTTAATTATTTATTTTATGTAATGATTAAAATTGAACTCAGAAGTGGCAGTGTTTAACACTCAGGGGTAATTATAATTGTTATGCTAGCTCCATTGCCGTAGAAGTACCATGAGAAATCACGAGTAACACAGTTTTAAACATTCTTGATACATATGAATTAAGCTGAAGCAAGATTATTTAACAGATTATCCTATAAAACTGCCTTTAAAAAAAAAAAAAGAAATCTTTATATAATACCATTATCACAGAGAATAAACTTTACACCACTGAAAATGTCAATTATGACAGTTAATGAAAAGATAAGAATTAATGTACTAAATCTTCTACAATTAAGATGAATTAATTTAAAAATCAATGATGAAAACTAATGTAATGAACTTGAAATGTAGTGGAAAATAGCTTTTTCTAATCAGAGATTTTATAAATTCGCATTTTCTGAGCAATTAGCAAACAACTATTTATGAAGTTTAAAGATGTGAATGTAAAATGCTACAAATATTTTTAAATTTCTGAAATGAAGATTTATGCATTATGCCATACCAGAAGCCAGTGAGAGTAAACTAATTCAAAAATCATTTAAGATTTTTATGAGTAAGAAATGTTTTAATGTGCTGGTACAAATGATGTGAAAAAGAATGAAGTATATAATAAGGGAGTGGTAATAAACAGTTATCAGAATATGGGCACATTTTAATTTTGCGAATCTAAAAATGTGGAAGTCTCTAAGAATAGGCTTAGAATAACATAGATTTCTGCTCAGTGCCAAAGTCAGTGCTCCCTCTACTCTCATCTACTTCCTCAGCTGAAGTGCCCTGTGCTCATCTGAGAAAGCTGCTTACATGAATACATAGACATTTTGTTGTTGTTCCATGGTTTTCAATTCAGATATGTCAGTTTACAAGTCTAGATCTCTGCACAGCTGCAAAAATGCCCATGTTAATGCAGACCTGATAAACTGATGAAGGTGCAGAAATAGGCAGTTGAGGGGAGAAGGGAATCACGATGAAATGGACACATTAACAGCGAACAATAGATGAAACTACTTGAAAGATCTATCAACACTGCAAGAAATTAGGGAAGTCATTTAAGGTTATAACACAGATATGTACAGACTCATAATCTCAGTATTTTGCTGCCTGAAGTAAAAATTTAATATAGGTAACTAGGATAAAATTCAATAAATAAATAATCTAAAAGTATCACTGTTGTATAAGCTAAGAATTCTACTTCAGTGAAGATCTCCAGAAATATTAGAGGCATGTTTTTAGACATAGCTATTAGCAGAAATCAGGATAAAAGACAGTTCTTTCCTTTTTATTTAAATCTGTTTTTTTCCCTCTTATTTTCATCTTTTTGCTTGAGCACATTTTGCTGCTTCATTCTAGAAAGAAGAAAGAAAGAGCATGCTGACATTTTACTCAGTTTACTGTAATTTTGCTTGGAGAACTAGCTGTTATCTTTTTACATAGCCTGACATTCCACTTCTCAACTGAAACCATTTCCTGCAAAAAAGATGCTAGATACAATTTATTTATTTATTTTTTAATCATGATAGCATACTGAGCTTCTAGTAAGATATAGTCATCTATTGTGTATCAATACATAATAAGACACTTGATTACATATCCTCTTATTTTCTTCTTCTCTGTAGGGAAAAGCTACCTGTATACCAGACAACAAAAAATCATGGGAGTTCAATTTGCATTTCCAGTAAAACAGCAGTAGCAAGGCCTAGCGTAGTAGGGAGGTCAACAAAAAAAAAAAAAAAAAAGAAAGTCTGAAACTTTCTTGCTTATATTGCTAAGATCATACTTTGGTTCATATACTTATATCCAAGATGGCACATTGCTATTAAGTAAGTGAAAAGCAATGTGATGTGGAGTGCTAAAGTACCCTTATATTAGACATGGGAAACGTTTACTTTGTCCTGAAAGAATAAAAGTTAAGAAATTTCCTTAAAATTCTAGTGCACTAAAAAAGGTATGCAGCACAGGGTAATGTGTTCCCATTCTATGAGCATTTCCACAGGATTCCACCACATTCAAGCTCATTCATGCATGTAGGAGAAAAAAATTAAGGTGCACCTCTATTATATCGTGACTTCCAAAGGCTTGACTTTGCAAATCTAAATTTAATTCTTTTAATGTAATTTTTGTATATCATATATTATAAAGGAAGTGTCTGAATAAGAAAGGACTATTTAATAACTACGGTACTGTAACTTGTATGCTCCTGGGCATTCTTGTGTAAAAGTGGAGTAGTTAAATTTAAAATTATTTTTATTTATGGAGGCAGGAACATCTTACCACTGAATTAAGTCCACTATTAATGAACAATTTAATTGATCAAATCATCATGCAAGCACTAAAAAGTCTTGAATTTCAATGAGATAATGTTTTCTTTTAAAATTGGCTTCTATTTTTAATACTTAAAATACATATATTTTTAGCTTCTCCTAACTGATAGAGGATTTATGTAGACACAAAGACATCGCAAATAAAAATGGATTTTCTCATGCACTCTTTTCAGGAACTAAGAAAAATCCAAAATTTGATGAGAGTTGAAATAAAATAGCAGTTATATCTGTGTTTTTGTTTTTATTTTTGCTAGTAGTAAACCTGCAAGCTTTGTAGACTCATTTGGGGCAATCACATGGTTCTTTCTACAGAAGATACAAAAATCACCTTACTTCTGGGTAGATGTTGATATGGCAAAAGTGAACCAATAAGAAAAAATAAGATCTTTGCCAAAATCTCATGTTCAGCATGTTGTCCTCATTTTGTCACTCTGTTACATGAATGCAAGAAAGTCACTCGCAGCCCAGAACAAAAAGTGCACAACTAGTAGTAAGATGGGCTGCGTCTGTTACCATGGATATATACAGATGGATGCTTTGTGTGCTCGCCTAGTGAGATAGCACCACAGCCTGGCTATCTACTAGCCTCACCTAGAGTGAAACAACTACTCCCCAGAAACACAAGATTACAAGGTTAGTATATCTAACCAGAAATATTTATTTCAGATGCCTATAGATCATTATTTTTATAACAAAACTGTGCTTCCATGAAGTCCATGAAATCTGGGTGACATCACTTACGTCAGTGATCATCTAGAAACAGAATTCTGAGGACAAAATATAACCTGAAAGAATTTTTCAGCAACCCATTTTGAGGACTTGCACTAATGTGTTCAGTTATCAGCTGAGTTACTTCTATTCTAAATTTGGAGGAAGAGTGCAGGACTGATACGAAGTCTGCGTGCCTTGGGGGAGAAACTAACAGTAAGAACTGACCATACTTATTGCACTAAAAGATTAGGGGAAAGTATAATATGTAAAGAATTTGCATAAAATAAAGATTATATAAAGAACATGTGATCAAATTTAAATAATTTAATCAGTGAAACCCTAGTTTGAAGTCACTATGAATGAAAATGGGAAAACAGTTCATAGCAAAGAACAGACAAGCAGGCAAAATAGTCACTAAAACACTGTGGCATATTTCAGAACTGTGGACTCAGGATCGTATCCTCTTTCATTTCTGAAACGAAAATATTACATAAAGCTCTCTGAATTTTAAGAATGGAGAAGGATAGATTCTGATCTTAATCCTAATAATTTGTCATAAGTTGTGCTATTTATTTATTTATAGCCTTTTAATTTGCTAGTCTTCTGATCTTTTTACTCTGCCTGTTTCTCTGCCTTCCACAGAAGAATTCTCTGTTACTTGTGAGAGGACATAATGTAGGATTCAATTCATGGATATTAATGTCAAGTCTTCAACAAGAGAAATTAAATTAAAAATTAAAAATCAGTTATGATGGTCTAGAACCTCAATTACCAGACAGTCAATCAGATTTCACATTTAAGTAAAGGTCAAGATCTCTAGTGTATTTTTAAAATTGGCAGAGATATAAGTTCTGTGGGGTATATGGGGCAATTTCTGCAGAGACAGATAAGTATAAGGTACAGTCCATAAGATATTTTTGAGTCAAATCACTCCAGTAATTTAAAAAAAAAAAAAAAAAAAAAAAAAAAAAAAAGCGGTCCATGTCCCGAGGAAAAAAAGCAATGAATCAGGACTCAAGATTGAAAGAAAAAAGTATGAAATGAAGATTTTGGGAGCAAAATGTCAGTTGCATTAAATGGGTGTTTAACATTTTCTTCAGGTAGCCCAGAAGAATTCCATACAACAGGAAAAAAATATATATATTTTTTTAAAAAAGTAATGATTTATTTCCTTTTCAGTGTCTTCTTTATTCACCCAAGTCCAGTGTTTATGAAATGAGAATGCCAATGTGTACTGTAATTTAACATATCAAATAGGATTCACTACCTCATATCTTCCCTATGCATCATGCATAAAGTTTGTCGATGTTTTAAACTCCAAGAAATTAGAATTTTATAAATGAAGCTCTAGAAATAATAATAATAAAATGTTACAAATAACAGAGGTCAATAAACACTCCTCATTGTTTTCCCTCAGCATGTTCTGAATTATGAATATACATCAGAAGTAATAATTTATTTTGAAAGTTAAATGCAGAAATCATAACTTGTTTTTATAAGATAAATTTATCATTTTGAGTATTACATTCCTCTATAAATCTTTTCATGGGATTATGAAGGATTAAATGACTGTTCAGAGTACAAATGGCAGAATTAGGTCCTCTGAGATTTCCTATGTTTTATTCTTTTTCCTGAAGTAGGAATTGTACTACTAAAATTATTTAAGCCAAATAGAGTTACATATATATCATTTAATGTATAGTTTAAGAAACATTTCCACACTGGCATGAGAGAAGGCAAGATAATTTAAAACCATATATTTTTCTTTTATCTAATTAAATTTGTACTTTCAACTTGATCCTTGTCAGTGGTATTACTTATTTTTAAAAGCAAGGAAATAAAATTCCTTAAATTAGGGAAGTCCTAATGTCCCCCTCTACTTGGCTCTTGTGAGGCCCCATCTGGAGTACTGTGTCCAGGCTGGGCCCCCCCGTACGGAAAGGACGTGGAGCTCTTGGAGCGGGTCCAGAGGAGGGCCACCAAGAGGATCAGAGGGCTGGAGCACCTCTCCTGTGGGGAAAGGTTGAGGGAACTGGGCTTTTTTAGCTTGGAGAAGACAAGGCTCTGGGAAGACCTCATTGTGGCCTTCTGGTACCTGAAGGGAGTATACCAACAGGAGGGGGAACTGCTGTTAAAGAGGGAGGGTGGATAGTGATAGGACAAGGGGAAATGGTTTTAAACTGAGACAGGAAGGTTTGAGTTAGATATTAGGAGGAAGACTTTACTCAGAGGGTGGTGACACAGTGGAACAGGTTGACCAAGGAGGTTGTGGGTGCCCCATCCCTGGACGCATTCAAAGCCAGGCTGGATGTGGCTCTGGGCAGTCTGGTCTGGTGGTTGGCAACCCTGAACATAGCAGGGGGGTTGAAACTAGATTATCAGTGTGGTCCTTTTCAACCCAAGCCATTCTATGATTCTATGATTCTATGAAATTACTGGAATATATTAAAATTACTGTCTCAAAATTTACTGAAGGATTTTTACACACACACACAGAAACACTTTTTTTTTTCTTTGTTGGGAGGGAAGTGGATATAATCATGGACCATTTGATAGGAGAAAGTAGGAACAGGAAAATTATACTGTGATATATTTCAGGAAAAGGAAATAAAACATCTCATTGTACACTGGAAATGAGCTCTTTGAGACAATGAACAAAGAGAATTTCCTTAATACATCACATCAATAAGGAAATACCGAATGAAGTAACTTGATATGCCATCCATTGTGGATATTTTCAGTATTCAGTTCAGTAATTTTCATTTCCTTTTATCTTATGTGCTTCTGCAATATTCATAGTTCCTTTCTGAAATATAACAGTGTTCAAAAATTACTTGAAATGCTTTCTGTAAGTTTTTTAAAATAAGTAAAGCAATATAAGTATGAATCAGGAGGCCTTTAAAACTATAAACATTCTACCGATTTTTTGTGTTCCTTATGTCAGTCGTGTTTCTTCTGGATTAAAATTAAATGCATCTTGCAACCTAAGAAACTCACAAACAGCAAGTCTGTAAACCTATATAGCCTAAAATTCCTTTATTCTCATCTTCTCATTTTTTTTCTCGTATTTATTTACCTCCTCACATTAATTTTTTTTTTCCTTCCTTTTTTTGGAGGGAGTTTTGTTGTCATTTTTGAAACTCCTGTATTTTTTGTCTCTGGTCACACCTGTTATAACTTATAAAAGCATGCATACCATATAACAACATGCTTAAACCACATTTATATGTGAGATGGTGTTGAAGGGAAGCATTTGTGGAACTGTTGTGAACTGAAGGGCATGAAGTGCTGAACTCAGTGGTGTGGTTGAAGAGGTGGAATCTGTTCCTGTGAGGAGCAAGAAAGACTTCATGCTTAATGACAAAGGCTTCTTCGATAAATAGCATCATAGTAAAAATGCACTCAGATACCAATGTAGGAAAAGCTAACCCCAAATCAGTGTTAGTTTTAGTTTGATTTTCCTAATTAACCTTGTACCAGCCCTGTTTTCTAAACAATCACAGAAATTATACCTAACTGTACAATGCAGATGGTAGATGTAGAATATAGCTTATTAAAACATTTCCTCTTGCAAAAGAAATGTTTATTTAAAAAAAAAAAAACCAGAACAACAACAACAAAAAAAAAAAAAAAAAACACAGAAGTTAATACCTCATTCATATAGTAAAATTGCTAAAATATTGCTATTATCACAAGAGTATGCCACATGGCATGTGTTGAGAACCACTACTACTCTATGCAAATCAGGTGTTACAAATAGAGATTCTTTTGAAAATGCGGTTTCCTAATCTTCATGGACAAAGTTGGGTCTCAAACATACAAACCGTTTTTTTTTTCAAGATGCTAATTGTGTTTGCACAGCTGCTTTGAATATATAACTTTCTTTAGAGACCTATTCCTTTCTATTTTAGCCTTGATATTTACTGATCTTGTTCTCACTGCTTTTTATTTATATTCCTTTTCTAGACCTGCATTTCTAGTTTCCATTTCTCCCTGCTTATTTATCTTGCTTATTTGTTTTTGCATCTCTTTTCTAGGAGCTTTGCCATCCTGTATAGCTTCTGCTGATTGTGCTTTCTACTTACTATTAAGTATTGCTCCAGGCAAGGAGAATATCGCTGGGCTATGAGAAACCACAGAGGTATTGCAGATGCACTTTTCCTCTCAGTCTGTTCTCTGCAAATACCCAAATTAGCTGGATCCAGGCTATGGAAGCTCTTTTCCATAGGTGCCCTGTTCCCATCTCTAGCATCTGCATCTCTGATGTGTGATTCTCTCAACCCCCATCTGAGACTGACTCCCTCACAAAACCTTCTCCAGTGTCTGCCCTCTTTTTCCACACAGCAGATGTTACTGAAGTTATTCAGTTTAGTTTTCCAATATAGAACTCCTCAAATAGGGAAGATGCAGAGACGGGGTCTTCATTCAAGCTGCTCCACTTAAGGAAATGAGAAGAAAGAATAGGCTGGATCAAAGCAGAAAGAACAGGCTGAGGGAAGGATCTATAAAAACCGTACAAGGCTGAAAAAGAATGATAAACTAGTATCATCAACCCTCCTATGTGTTTACCTTCATATGAAAAGGTGTATGTCTTATTTTTGGACAGTTTATGTTATGTCCTCATCTCCTTGGATAAAGTCAACAATGTAGGCATAGGATCATAGATATAACAACAAGCTCAGATTATCGACCAGGAATAAGTTTCACAGAACAAATGCTTTTAGAAATACAGATATGGAAAAATTGTAAGGAAAACCATTATATTCTTACTTCCAAAACGATATCCAAAATCTCCAAATTGGCATCAGATAGATTTTCACCTTTATGGCTAACTTCCTCTTATCTTACTTTCCTTTCTGTACTTTGACCTTACCAACCAAATGGTTCCCTCCAGAATAATTCTGGCACTCTTCTTATTTTTGTTTTCTTTCTAATTTTAGCTTTAAGTGCGCTTAGAGCATCTATTTGGAATCAGTACAGATTGATTAATATAATATTGTGCCTTCCAGAAAAAGGAAGAGAAAGAAATGAGCAAAGTATGTGGGATAGAGGAGTAATGAGAGAATTGTTGGAAACATCTGGCGATGTATAATTAGCATGCAGCATGTTCTGGAATTCAAACAGATTATTAAATCTGTAACTTAGTAAAGTAATACACATAATTCTGAAGTACTTAGCATTGGGTGGTAACAACATAAGATAGCTTTTTGCAAAGGGAATATAAAATCATCACTTGTTTTTAGTTTCAGTCTTATCCAAATTAGCAGGCCAGTCAAGTTTTGATAATTTATGATCAAGGATTACATAAATGCATGTCCCATGTGAAAGTCGTCATTTCTACCATGACAATGTGCCTTATGTTATGCAAGCTACTACTTACGAAAAACACCCCATAGAGGCAAGAACTACATTGGTAGTGCTTTGACTAAGAAAGCGTATATATATCACATTATACAGGATAAAAAATTGTTTATGATGAAAATATAAAAGCTTAGCGATTAGAAAAATTAATTAGCAGAAAATAATGTAAGGAAGATTATCACTTAAGCAAAGACATTACTGTTCTTTGCCAGAGTATCAATTTTACAGCCTTTGCCCAGCCCTTCATTTGATAACTTTACAAATGTGTTACGAGTTTGTTTAAAAGATTGCCATTGTGAACAACATTATAATGAAATTGTTCACACTGCTGAAGTTAATAACACATCTGCAATTTTGCTTTAATTCTTAGCTACAAAGATTCATGACTCTTTTGTAAAAGCACTCCAGAATGAAGCTTGGCATACCAAAGTTCAATCATAAAAGCTGTGTTTCAAATAAGAAAAATGTGTTCAAGTTTCAAGTTCTGACATGCAAGTATGGTAGTGAAAAAGTTACTTTATTATTTTAAAACTAAGAAATACGTCAAGATTCTGTGTACCTTTTTCTGTTTCTTTTTTTTTTGTTTGTTTTTGTTTTTAACAAAAAATATATTTGTCATGATAGAGTGATAGTATTTAAAATTCTTCAGAAATGTTTCAATCCTGTACATATGTCCACTACTTTGCAACTATTCCGCAGTGATTTTTAGCCCACTGATAAAACCTTCTATATAGAAACCTATTTGACTATAACAGCATTAAGTTCTTATTGTATCTATTTTTTTTTCCAGTTAAACACGAAATAAGATGAATGACATTAAGTACAGACAGAGATATATATGAGAAATTTATAGAAGGAATAATAAACTTTCAAAGTTAATACTGTGTTTTTTGTTTTTTTTTTTTTACTTTAATAACATAACCCTCACAGAGCTGCTACAGTTTCATCAGAAAATAACTCTACCATAAGTAACATAATGAACATAAATAAATACCTTTGTTTTTTACAAAATGAATTGCAATTTCTCTATTGTGGAAAATCAAAGTGATGAGCACTTCTCTCTGTTAATGTGAAAGCCTTGTGAATCTGTGGCTTTTAATTAAGCACTAACTACCACAGACCTGTTTCTGCTGAATGATTTCACATAAGCTCCAGGTTTTTTCATCTCAGAGTCCTGAATCCTAGATGGAAAACACACATTTTTGTTGAGACACCATCTCATGACACTCTGTTTTTGATGTAGTAAAACTTTATTTTGTTGATGTTGTGATGACATTATTTTGATTTTTATGTGAGGAATATGTATGGATGGTGAGAGATGGAGATTGTGATGAATACATATTTTAATGATTTATCCTCAAATAGTTTTAAATTGCACTTCTTCCAAACAAATAAGTGGATTTATTATTATAATTTGGCTCCTCTTAGTCATTGTAAAAGAAGAAAAAATATCATAAGCACCTCAGAAATGCTGAAGAAGGGACATCACTTAGAGTAATTCTTAATTAAAAGCTACTCTGTAAGTTCCAATTCAAAGTATCACATCAAATTAACTGTTCAGAAATCACCAAAAAGAGAGAACATAACGCTTCTCTCTTTTTGAGAAAAAAAAAAAAAAAAAAAAAAAGTTGTAAAATGCAAATTTTAAAATACACTTGGAGGATAAATGTCGTTTTTAAATTGCATAGCATTTCCTTTGCTAACAATAACATGAGATTTACAAGACTGCGAAAGAAAAATAAATTAATTTTCACCGTTTGTTTTGCTCATTGCCGAAGACTTTGCAAAGCAGTGTGTGTAGCTGTGCATGGTAGCATGTATGTTCACAACCACCCTTCCCAAAAGAAGCAAAAGGAAATGGCATTAAAAACAACTGATACAACTTATTAGCAATAGGAGTTTTTCAAAACAAATAGCTTTGCAGTGATACTAAGAAATAATACTGATCACAAGGTACATGGAACCAGAAAGTGTTACACGCTTGCTCTAAACAGAAAAAGGCAACTTGCCAATTTTATCGTCTCAGCAGAGCTACTACAACAAAACAGCTACTATGGCTTCCTTTTTCCCACAGCAGCAGGAGGTCTCCAGATAATTTTAAAATCTAGGATTAATTATTACATATAACTCTAGGCTATCTTTTCTGTTTATGACCTATGTGTTATGGGTTGAAAGAAATCTTGCTGCTAATTGGTGTTATAAGTGTTACTGTTGTTAATATGTAGATGGTACTATCTTAATAGAAAGTGATCAGTTAGTTGTTCAGAACTTAAGTAATACTCCCAAAAAGAACTACTGAAATCTATTATAGCAACCAGTAAATTTGTATCCTGCCTCAGATCACTGTCCAGAAGTATTAAGCTACTATAACTTCAAGTGTTCCATTCTCCACTGAAGAATTAAGAAAATCACTACAAGTAGCAGGAAAGTAGGCAGTATGACAATATAGTAGTGGGAGTTCTTGACAGTAAGTGTGCTTGTCTACAAAATGGGAAGAATGACTACAGAGAAACCAATGTTACGACACCCTACAAACAAAGCACCCGGAGATCAAAGTCATTAACAATCTTGTTGCAAATGATAGCATACTCCGGTCAAGACCAGAGGCAATAGAACAAAGCTAGTATAAAAATATGGCACTGCACGAATCCCACGACAAGCCAGAAGTCTTGGGTTCTATATATGCTCTTCACTTTCCTCAGAGAAGTAATACTTCTAATAATAATCTACTATAGGACACATAAAATTGTAAGTTGCATCTGGAGTTTCTATTCACAAAACACTGTATTACACTAACACACTGTCCAATTGCTGGTTACAAGAAACAAGAAAACTCCAGTAAAGAAATTTTACTGAAGTGTAAATAAACAATTAATACTGTCCTGCTAATATTCTTTGTCTCTTGCTCTCATAAAGTGAAATTACTCACTGAGGATGCTAGACAGACATTTCAATAGGAAAGACAGGCCTAAATATTTATAGGGAAACAAACAAACAAACAAACAAACAAACAAACAAAAAACCTACAGTTCTACTTTGCTAAAATCCTTGTGGACTTGTAAAATCCTTGTGATGATTTTTCTAGATTCTAGAAGTTCATCGTGTCATTGTAACTAAAGAAAAGGAATTTCACCACAGAAAGTTTTCCATTAAGCAAAAAGTAAGTTAAAAAATTACATGAAAGTAGACTAAGTACTATGGAAGAAAAGGAAAAAAAAAAAAAGATTTTTTCCTACAGATCAATTAATTCACAGAATTCAAGGAAAGCATGTTTCTTTTTACTGTCCTCACTGGGCATGCTAACTCTTAAGCATGAGACAGCTGTTTCCTTTGAGGAACTGTTTTAGAAAGAAAATAGTCTGCAGGTAATTGACAGGTCAAGCATGTAAAAGCCCCTCAGAGCTTAAAAATATATTTATACATTTGTAATATTAATGACTAGCTTATCCTTGCAAAGAAAGAAAGACTATGCTTCCTGTTTAACTTGAAATTTATTTTTCAGTAACTTACGTGAACACTTTGAGTGCTTAGTATGGACTGGCATTGACCAGAATAAGAAACAGAACAGATTTATTAGTTTCCTGAGCAAGCTGTACTTACCAGAAGAGACAGAATGAATAAAAATATAACTGTACAACCAGCTATGAAAAAATACACTAAAAGTAGGAAGAAAATGGCATACATTAACAGCTATATTACACAAAACAGTCTCAAGGTATTCACAGTTTTATATCTGCTTAATTATGTTCTCAGAATTTTTCTCATGAATGGACTAGAGACTCGGGTATCCAGTGTTGCTATTAAAGTTTATATGAACAGTGACTTCTGAAAGGACTTCATAAATGTTAATAATGAGAAACTTTACAAGCACACCCACAATCATAATTTAGCCAAATAGATACAAACTGTTGCTTTTTTTAAAAAAAAAGAAAGATTGAAATTTCACAGGGTGATTTTACTTTACATACCCATTATTTTTGTTTATCAGTCAATCAATCTGCACACTCAGAATCTTATTTATTTGTTTCCTCTGGTTCATCTGAAATGGATTTCCAGTGTTTTCTATTATTTTTCTATGCAATATATGATAATTTATAGAAAAATAAGTTTTAGAAATCAGTTGGACACTATTCCTAAAAAGTTAACACCTTCTAATTACATAATTATCTCTGAGGATATTGCCTGTAAGGGCTTCCCTTAAGAAACCAAACAACTTGGGCTTTTAAAAATCAAGAGAAGTTTGGTCAAAGTGCCTGAGTTATTTTTTGAAAATGAAATCCATACTTGAATCCACTGAAGTAAAATAAAGGCAGTTTCAGGTTTTCTAATGATGTTTTCCATTTGATAAAATTGATTTAGGAAAAAAGGAAAGAATTTAGAATTACTTTAGATAGATTCTATACCTTTGAGTGATAAGAGAAAGCACACATTATTAGTTATAATTTCCTTATAATTCATCATATTTAACCACCACATATTTGAGTCCTCTCCTTCTGTTACTTGTTATAGACTATTTTCTATTTGGGAGATTTATGCGACTGCACTGCATTGATTTCTTTAAACAGTGTTTCTGCACCAGCTTCTACATGACTATTAAGTCTGTATAACTATTTTCTGTTATTTCAAGTTCTACAAGAACCTACTCACTATAATAATAATAATAATAATAATAATAATAGTACAGCAATTAACCCAGAAAAGTCATAAATAAGAACAGTATTTCATTGACAAATACTTGACAATCAGAAAGGCCCATGATTAAAGAATAGTACATCTATCCTTATTTTATTCAGAGATATATGTTTCTTATGAAAAGTAGAGTTTCAAATATCTTGACACTATTTTGTTTTTTTTCCAAGTTACTGGTGCTTTAAGAGTTTGGTAAATATTTCAAAAAGTTCATCAGTCCATTTCAACTTCAATCTACAACTTCTTTCAACAAAGAAATTTTGAAAAGAATCCTGACAGATGTTACACAGCAAATAAAAAACTCCCTATAATGGAATCTGGAACAAATTTTGTATCACTGATTGAGTAACCATTTAATTAATCCTTTTAAAGAATAAAAGGAAAGAAAGTAATTTTAAAAGCTGAACACTCTAGACATTAAACAGAATATTTTAAGCTGAGATTTCCGTTTCCAGACTTCAAAATGCTCTGGTGCAAATGTAGCATCTCATTAACATTTTAATTACATGGGTTCATAACCACCACTGAAAAATTAGAATTAAGATTTTATTTTATTTTTGCAAAATGGTCCTTAAGTCTATTTATCACAGAATCAATAGAAAATCCCAAGTTGGAAGAGACTCACAAGGTTCATCTTCTGGATCCATACAGAACCATTCAAAATTCAAACTACATCTCTTAGTGAATTGTCCAAATGCTTCTTGAATTCTGCCAGGCTTGGTATCATGATCAATTCCCTGAGAGCCTGTTCCATGCTCCTGACCATCGTTGGTGAAGAATCTTTTCCTAATATCTGACTCAGCTTCATGCCACTCCCTCAGGTCCTACCAATGTCTGCTTGTCTTTAGGCTGAACAAACCACGTGGCTTTAGCTGCCCCTCTTGTCCTCTTGTCCTCCTGCCCACTGGACCCTTCTCCACCTTTGTTCCCCCTGCTTTGGACACTATTTTTATGCCTGCCTTATATAGTGTTGTCCAATACTGCATACAGTGCTTGAAGTGAAGCTGCACTAGCGCAGTGTAGAATGGAGCAACCACATCCCTTGGATTGCATAACAGAAGTAAACATGGAACCCATAGATTGCTGTTGAAAAAGTGTTAGGTGCTCACTAGCATCAAAATTGATTTCAGGCTTTATTTTATTTATAAGCCCACTCTTATTTACAGAGAATTTTAGATAGATTTTTAAAATAAATACAGTTTTCCAAATACAGTTGTTGTTACAGACAAGAGGACAAGTTTGCAACAGATGGGCAATTTGTTTCATCATATTTGCCAGAATGTAGAGATTTTGTGCATCAAAAATAATGCTTTTTGTACATCTGAGACACAATTTTGTCCTTTAATTATATAAATGTTATTTAAAAATGTAACTATATTTTATAGCCTTAGCTTCAGTGTGTGTTTAATATTCACAGGAAAAAAGAATACAAAGATGAGATGCTATGAAGATTTAACACAAAAGACAGAGTTACAATGGTTGTTAACAGAACAAAAAGTCTCCATGAATAACTGCTATATAACACTTTTATAGTGAATCTAGCAAGAGGGCCAAGGCTCAGTCCATAGAACTGTCATCTTATCAGGCTATTTCCTATTATTAGACCAATTTCTAAGTGAAATCAAATCATCAACTGAAAAATATTTATTTTATTTTATATTTTATTTATACTTATGTCTCTGTCCAGCATTGCTCATCAGCAACTAAAACATTGGGGTGTTATCAAGATTCTTTTTCTCCTAAAGCTAAAACACCAAACGCTATGAAAGAAATCATAACAAACACTATGAAGGAAATCAATTCTGACCTAGGTGAAACCAGGACAATAATGCACAGAGACCATCCTCTCATTCCGCACAGTAACTTATGAATTCTGATGACAAATTCTGCTACTTGCAAGCTAAAGAGGTTAAAGGTATATCTGGCAACCAAGATACGTAGCATACTGAACAGTCTGAATAAATGTACTGGACATGGAAACTTATTGCTTTTGACATACAGGAAAAAAAATTCTACCCCAAATCCACTTTGAGTTAATTTATGCCCACTTCTAGGAAGAAGCACAATCAGCTCTAACCTTCAGCTGATAAACCTGCTAAACATCAAGATATGAGTTCTATATGCAATAAGTGAAAAAGACAAATTTTTTCCTGGTAAAACTTGACAAAGAATTTGCACTGCTCGTCGCTTAAGATGTATTCTTCTGCTTTGTGTTTTAAGCATTTCATAGTAGAAAGCCTTGCATAATTAGAATGAATACTGGTTACCAATTTGATGGCATTTAATAGTGAATTGGAATGTCACACTAGAAAACACATGTGCACACACTGTGAAGATATTTGCTTTCTTTCTTACATATGCTTCCCTTTATCTCTTAGAGCAAACATTTCACTAATAAAGAGCTTGTTCAATGGATATTATTGTAAAGATGCATTCTCTTCTTTCTGTATTTCTTTATAGTTGATTGATTTGAGATTTTTTTTTTATTTAGTGGAATTCCACTTCCACTTCACTCCCCCTTCTCCCTTGTCACCAGCAAGTTGCATTGCTGCCAAGATATAACATGTTCAAATTTTTCCTAAAAGAAAATAAAATAAAATCTGAATGTATCTTTTTATCTAGATCTTCTGGGGAAGTACTTTTTTAGCTGGCCTCTTTCTTTATCACCTGGGGAAAATCCTAGTTTGTGAAGCTGCTGATGGACTGCACACTACTTGCTTTTTATTTTAAAGAAAGCGATTAAAAAAAAATGAACTATGACACTGCAGGAGATAGATAATATTAAACCTTTCTGTGATTAACTGGGTGAAGAAGAAAATGAAATAGTAACCTATGGAGAGTTGCCTTTTTTGTTTGTTTGGTTGGTTGGTTGGTTGGTTTTATACCATTTATTACGTAGAAGGGAAATCCTTTCTACAAAACTCCTTTGGAGACAAAACATGGGCTCTTCGACATTTACCACAGCATTGTTCACAATATGGTAAATCCTAGGGTTTAAGCAAATGAAATAATGCAAAAAAAAAAATTGTTTCCTTTAATTTCTGAACTCTAGATGCTATTTTTTTTTCCCCATTCAGTTTTTTCTCTTTTCAAAACCTTAAAATATTCCAGAATCCCATTCTCCAACAAAGTTAATAGCCTTTACTTTTAGTGTACTCTTAATAATATCCGACCAAGAGCAATCAATCAGGTGCTGCATCTGATAAAATATACTCCTCTCCTGTGCCATCAGTCTTTCCTGTCAGTGAATGCTATAGTGGCATCTTCTGGTACAGAGAAGAATGAATAGTCATCTTGCTGTGAAATAATTTTTCCATGAAAAACACACACAAAGAAACAAGCTTGAAGAAATGAAATAAAAAACACCTGCGATTCTTCTTCAATTATTGTTTTTACTCCTACTGAAGTAATGAATAAAGAGAAATTAAAATCCAGTGATTTGGTAGTCATATGGGCATGCGAATTTATGTGTAAATAAACTGCTTCTAGAGCTATTAGTATTCAACGTAATGACTTACTACTGTATCATTTGACATAAGATGATAAATGGTAGTTGATCAGAAAAAACAAACAAGAGAAAGAAGAAAGGAGGTAAAAAGGCAACAGATAGGACAACAAGAAATCCTCCAAAACTGATTATTCTTAAGGCATTTCTCTAAAACTTACTTCTGTATGTTATGACTTACATTTTCTAGAAATTGCTGGATAGTAAAATAAATTAATGTTTATGAATTGAAATGGAAATGAGAATTGGCAAGAACTAGATATTCCATTTGATATTTTACAAGAACAGTGCTTTATAGCTTCATGAAATGTTACTGAGTTCAGAGGTTTAATCACAATGCCTTTAATTGTATATATTTTCCTTTGATATGACATATACTGTGACACTGTACATCATAGATCTTGCTCAGAATATTCCAGTAACAGGTGAAACCTGAGAAGCCAACACACCGACTTCCTTAGTGACAAGAGCTTTGAAATAAAATCACTGGCAGCTCAATTCTGAGTCATTGCTCCTCAGTACACATTATTAGATGTCACCAAGCATTTCCAGCATCTTTTGAATTTTTCCCTTTTCTGAGGAAATTGTTAAAACAGATATCAATTATGGGACCATTTTTAAGAGTGTGAAACTACTGGGAGCTACTGGGGTGAGTGTCTCAAAAGATCTAGTCCTGAATGTATCAAAAGTAATTTGCATAGAAAAGAAGCTTATCTAGAAGCAAACTGTTCTCTCCAATTAAATATAACAGTTAAAAATTTGATCAAATTAAAAATTTATTAAAATTAGAACTCATTCACCAATGTACTTACTGTAGACTAGTATCCCTGTGAAAAAGCTAATAGGTTTTGCCATCCAACCCACTATTGCCTTTTATGCACTGTGAACACTTGCATTCAACTCCACGTGGCTATCCAGAGTGCTGGCTCATAACCATGCCTGGATTAAGCATGTCATGAATACAGTGATGAACTGAGTACAAAACCAATTTGGTCCTACTTCCACAAGCAATTTGTCCTTGAGAATAATAGAAGAGCCTAAAGCTGTACTTGACACACCAGTGACCGGTGCTACCATGTTGGGTTGATGTAGCAAGGGTTGGCTATAGGGGGCTGTGGGCTTTTTCTGTGAGATAATGTCCAGCATAACATGTCTGGAACACAGATGGTCCCAGTTAGCTCCAATGGTCTCACCACAATGCACATCTGTTATAATCAGATTACAGCCCCTCATTTCCCATCCTCCATGCACCACTCAGGCAGAATGGGGAGAAGAGTCGGGAATTAAGGACGGAAGGTTTGTCTGAGTGTCCTGTGTGTCTAAGACATAGAAGTACAAAATAAACTAGAAAACTATTAATGTCTCTTGCTGTATTCATTTAAATATATGAGCATGCATGCTCAATCATTGAATGTAAATTCCCGGAAGTGCTCTATTAACTAAGCAACATTTAACAAACAATATATCTTTTAATAAATCTGAAGAACTTCTGCAAGTCACAATGTATGATCAATATTTTTGTCTATAACTAGCATTCACTTAACAATTTGATTGGGAAAACTTCACCCTAATTAATAGTTCTTCCATTTTTTCTTATGACTGAAGTTGTGTATGTAAGTTATCCATATGATATGTACAAAGTGATTATTTTGCAATTATTTAGCTCATGGGTAGTTTCTTGCTTTAAAAACAGCTGTCATGTACAGATTTTGCTTCCTGGTATTTCAGAAATAGTAATTTTTTTAACAGCCAGCTGTCTCCTCTTTGTCTAAAGGCTAACATATTTTCCGAATGTCACAGTTGCAATAAGTAAAACACTCTTAAGGGTATTTAGGCTTTCTATGTCACTGCCATCTATGTAAGTGTCATACGCTGTGTTTCTCACATCCAAAACCTGCTCATAAGAACCATCCTTTTCTTGCAACTGCAGTCTTACATACATTTCTATTCAAGCCTATAAACTTACTGAAGACTTGTAGAAGAATAATGGAACAGACACAATAAAGATACTCAATAAGGAATTTTCTGCCTATTTCTCACCCATCCTTCTCTATTCATACTTGTTCCCATTCAGATATCCCAATCAGATTTGTTCCTCAAAAAATTCCTTTCTTTAGCTCCTTCTTCTTAGGATTAAACTCCTCCAGTTTCATCTCTATCATTATTATCATTATTATTATTATTTTACTTAGGTTAATGTTTTGCTTCTCCTGGTTGGATCTCAACACATTTTTGCCCTGAATTATAATGGAATTATAGAATCATAGAATAGCTTGGGTTGGAAGGGATCTTAAAGGTCATCTAGTTCAAACCCTGGGCAGGGTTACCAGCCACTGAATCAGGCACTAGTTCAGATTGTTGATCAAACCTAACCTTGAACACCTCCAGGAATGGAGCATCCACAACTTCTCTGGGCAACTTGTTCCAGTGCCTCACCATTCTCTGTGAATTTTTTTCCCCTAACATCTAATCTAAATCTCCTCTCTTTTTAACTAAAAGCAGCTACCCCTTCTCCTATCATTATCACATCATGTGAAAGGTCAGTCTACTTTCTGATTAGAAGTTCATTTTAAATATGGCAATACCACAATGACATCTCTGCAGAGCCTTCTCTTCTTCAGGCTGAGCAAGCCCATCTGCCTCTAACTGTCTTCATATGAGATGTGTTGCAGGTCTCTGATCATATTCATGGCCTCTGGGCCCACTCCAACAATGCTACATCTTTCTCATGCTGAGGGCCCCAGACCTGAACACAGTACTCCAGAAGGGGAAGAATAAATGGGAACAATTACCTCCTTCTCCCTGCTGGCCAGCCCTCTTTTGGTGCAGCCCAGGGTAACGCTGGCATTCTGGGCTGCAAGGTCACTTTGCTACTTAATGTCAGGCTTCTCATCCATCAGGATTCACAAGGCCTTCTCTGCATGGCTGTTCTCAAGGAGAACTGTTCTTCTCACAGCCTGTTCACATATCTCTCTTGTTCTCAATGAACCTCATTATGTGTGCCTACTTTTCAAGCCTGCCCAGGTCCATCTGATTCTCTTCTGTTTTGTCAACTGTATCACAAAGTTTGGTGTCATCAGCAAACTTGCTGAGGGCATTATTAATCCCCCAGTCTATGCCACCGAGAGGCACAGAGGTGAGGCTTACAACCCTGTAGTTTCCCAGGTCTTCCTTTCTCCTTTTGGAGAAATGGGAGTGATATTTACCTTTTTCTAGTTGCTAGGGACTTTGCCTGACAGCCAATTATAATGGCATTGATTGACTCATGTCCATAATGCTTAGGGCATTATTGAAAATAAAATAAAAACAAGGGCTTTGTGCCCTTCCCTGAAGCCTGGAACAAAATTACATATGGTCTGTCCATGCTCTCAGCATTCGTAAGTTCAAATCATATGTCTAAATGAGAAATATACCAGCTACTCAGGGAGTCCTTACTTTAAGATTGTGCAATAAAAGCAGTTACCTAGGGATGATTGTATACAAAATATATTTGAGAAAGGAAGCCAAATGGGAGAAAAGACACATATTTCAGAGTCTAATGGATTTGACATAAAAAATACTAGTGACTATATGGTGCCACAAAGGATACCTTTAATGAAGACTTTGTCTATTGAGCTGCGGAATAAGCCTTCTGTGCCTCCAACTGGGTAAATCACAATGAAGCAGGAGATTTTTCCTTCTTTAATCACCTCCACTGGCTCTGAGCTGAATTTGATCATAGGATTCCAAGTAAGAAAAACCGCTCATGTTTAACGTATGATCTCATTGCTACTGGCCAACATTTGGCATAGTGTTCAACTTAAAAGACCTCTGAAAACACATAAAGTAGGACTTACATTTATATTCAGTTACCTAAATGTAGTAGTATACAGGTTTTTCATGTGAACTAACTGTTGTTGCTAAAGACACAACTAATATAGTTAAAATAAGCCAGTGAGCTACTCAGCACTTACCGAAACAGGCCCCTGAAACGATCTGCAAGGTTTAGAGTATTTCTAGGCTACAGTTAGGTGTCTGATTTAGAGGGGAATCCTTTCAAAAAGATCAGGGATCAGAGTACATTTTCTCCCTGCATTTATTCCCAGAACATAAAAAAGAGTATTCATGCCTACCTGCAGCCTGATTCTAGCAAATAGACAACAAGTTTGTAGGCCCAGTTTGAAATATACAGACTGCTAGCCATTTCCCTTTAGAAGAACAAGAGACGGGAATTTTAGTTGCTGCTCTGCAGATATACTGCTTGAGAGAATGTAGGTCATGAGTATTTTAGAGTGCATTCATGCTTCTTGGGAAAGCCTGCAAATTTTTTTTTCTTGATAATAACAAACTTTTTGCAAATTTGGAGAACTAGGTCTTGCTTATTCCTAGCTCTCCTATATATTATTTCTAGGAAATAATAATAATATGAATAAACAAACAACAACAAAAACTAAGCAATCAAGAAATTCTCTCCTGTGTAAAAAATGATTATTCAAGGCACTGCAGTTGCAATTATTAAAAGTTGAAGGCAGAAATAATAAATTAACTTTGCACACAGGTTACAGAGAAAACTCTCAAAAGATAATGTCCTTGATTTAAAAAAAAAAATATATATATATATTAAAGATGAGAGGCACCCATGCTAGGCAGAGATACTCCTTTCATTATAAATTACCTTTGGGTATACAGAAATGTGACATTTATCATGGTTACAACTTGCTAAAAAAAAAACAGATTAAAAGATAGATGTAAATCAGTTTTGAGAAAGAAGATTTTTAAGCATATAAAAATGTTTTAAACATCTTTTTTTTAATTCAGTGGAATCATTCCTTTGTTTTTCTCAGTTTAAAATCTAGAAAGAGAAACTGGTAAGACAGACACTAAAATAGTTTGCTAACCAAATGTTAACAGTTTATGGGCTGGTTCAGCCCTGTTCTGTGACTAGTGGGGCGAAGGGATTTCACAAAAATCTGTGCCTCTGGAAAAAGGAAACAGGGGACCCCAAAAGCATTGAAAAAAGTAAAAACAGTGGCCAAAATCTGAGACAAAGCCATATTTAGTAAAATATGGTATACCAGATAACACACTATAATACAATATAATTAGAATTAAACCTAATAAATCAAATATAATGAGAGAGAGTGTCCAAAAGGTGGATAGGCCTCACTGTAACACTGAGACGAGATGCACAGTCCAGTTGAGGAGCAGGGAGAAGAGCCTAATGAAGAAGAGCACATCAAGTGACCTTGCCAGGGCTTATATCTCCTCAGAGATATATCAGAGATCGCAAAGCCCCTGGAGTATGTCATTCTTGTCTTCCAGACAGGTGCCCGGAACTGGAGCATTAACAGTTTATCTCCCAGTGCCCTACATGATATTATCATTTGGAATACCAATAAACAAAAATCATAACACCATGACACCAAACATAACATGGGATTCACATACAGTCTTTAATCCTTTTGCACCAGTAACCATTCTTGGCATCGCAGGTGGTGGATAACAAATTACTCTTATCAAACAGTGTGAATGCTATTTTACGGATATTATAGTCTGTGCTTACAAGTAGCACCTTTGTTTTATGTTGCATTAATGATTGTGATGTTATAACCAGAATGTACTCTGAATGTACATTAAAGTAGCTAACAGTTCAGATGGGGGAGATGTAACCGGAAAACTGTGATCCTTTCAAACTTTGCAGAGGGTAGATATTCATTTTCTGTCAATCAAATTAATAAAAAGAGTCAATTTCTACCAAACAATTTTTTTTTAAACACTTTCTTTGAATTTTTATGTCAGTGGAGTAGAAACACGACAGTAGAGTAAAAGAGTCATAAAGGCTATCACAAAAAACCATGAGAAATCTAATGCAAATTGTGTAACACTTGCCTTTTTGTTTTGTTTTGTTTTGTTTTTTGCTTTTTTTTTTTCTAATTTATTTTGTGGGGATTCATTTGTTTGTAGACATTGGGCAAAACTTATCCAGCCTCTCCAATCATGAATTAGAGGTTAAAAATGAGTATCTTTTGACAGTCTTTAAAGCTAAAATTCAAAATTCTGAATTAAAGAAAGATTTCTTTAAGGTAATAAAATCACACTTAAGATAGAATAGATAAGTCTAACTCTTCTGAAGTTCTGTTTTTTAAAAAATACTTTGGGATATATAACCGTAGCAAAAACTCATAGCCTTTTGAGAGTTAGGCATCGCCACTTAGAAAAAGGGGTTCTTTTAAACGCAATTGCTTGGAAGGTACACACTTTTATATTCTTGCTTATTTTTATTTTATATGGGGGAAAACAATAGAAATTATGTTATGCTAAATTTGTGGAAGAGCCTGATAGAACAGCAAACTGTTTTGAATATGGTAATACGAGACATATAAAAATTTTAAAAATTTTCTTTTCCCTAACACGTTATTATACAGATACTAAAGCATTATTATAAGGTGCATTTCAAACAAGATGTTACACATAATAAGAAATACCAACACACTGAAATATAATTAGAATTTTTTAACTCTTTCTAAATGAATTACATGTTTTCTTAGGAAAATTCAAGCCACTATGAAGTCTCTGAAATAATTCTTACGATTTCAGAGAGAACTTGATCATAACTCATTTAAAATATAACATGAATTAGTCTTAATACCATTGTATTTTGCAAGTGGTCAACGTTTGCATAAAGAAGCATTATATTTTGATCTCTTTTTGCATATCTCTGACAGATACAAAAAACAAATAATACATAATTTAATGCAGAGATTAGTAATTGTTAACATTTTTTATGGCGAAAATATACATCATTATGCACGTTTCTTTGAGTTGGGAAAAAAAGTTAATTTCCTTTGATGAAATTTTCAAAGCTCTTATCCATTATTGGAAAGAAATAAAAAGCTTTAAAAAGTTGTGGGTTTTTTTTTTTCATGAAAATGAAGGCATAAATTCCCATCAGACTCTAGTGAAATGACTATTCTCTTTTTCCCTGTATACTAAATTAATAATTTTAACTACAGCGCTAAAAGCTTAGCCTGATTATTATCAACATTGTATTTTTCCTCATCTATCCAAATAACTGAGGAATCATTGGGCCAAAAAGAAAGACTTACAAGTAAAGATGGGAGGCAACGTACTTCGACACAGGTTCCTGCTTTTCTTCTGTTTTCTACTGGCTCATTTTATGGGATTGGATTTGTAAATTAAACTACTATGAATATATCACATACAAATATATCAATGAAGTCTATATAGTTTAATATTAACTGGGATGCTCTGGTTATCCCACCCTTCGTTCCTAAAGGAAAACTGTTATAATTCTGAGCTCTTCTCTCTCTTGTCTTTTTGGAAAATAACTGGAAATATTTTGAAGATAAAAAATTATTGTAATAAGTACATTCCTGTGGAAGATCTATGTTTCAACAAATCAGTATTCTCTATCAGCAAGAAGATACATATTGTCAACACATACAAAGTTCAAAGATTTTTTTGTATGTATGATAAAGTGCTTGCAGAGAAATATATAAAAATATAAATTATTTGAAGCATAAACAAAAGCACAGTGATACTCAAGTTCAAATGATTTCAACAACAAAAACTCACTTATGGACTCCTTTATGCACTGACTTCCAACAGTCCTTCATGTTTGCACAGTAACTGCTGATTGTAAGATGACAGAAACTATTGAGAGAAAAAAAAAAAAAAAAAAAAAAAGCAATTGCATTTCAAATATTGACAGGAAACTGAAATTAATTAGAAGGTAACTTCCATGCATCTTATTTTACTAAAATGTATGACCCCTATGTTTATATTATCCTTTGGGAAGATCACATGATAACATTTCACACTCCCAATCTACTGTCTGCTGGTGCAGCCTCATCTGAAGTACTGAGCATAGTTTTGGGCACCACCGTATAAGAAATACCTAGAATTATTAATGCATCCAAAGGCAGGTAGCAAACATGTGAAAGATTACAGAGGACAAAATGTATGAAGAGCAGCTGAGGTCCCTTGTTTTGTTCAGCCCAAAACAGAGTAGAATGAGTGGAGGCCTCAACGAGTTACATACTCGTAATATGTAATATAATATTCATAATATACTGTTTGACTGTTTCACCTAAATTTAGGCCAAGAAGCAATTACAGAGGACCAGAAAGGCAATTACAGATACAGTCCCTGCTCAGAACAGACCTGACCATGACTATCATGCTAAGTCTCCCACTATAAACTATAAAATTTGTTATGAATGGTAGTCCATTTACATGAGCATTTCCTGTGTGAAATTTCTCTGGAATTGGTGCAGAATTTATAGTAAGTGTTGTAGTGCGGCAATGCACCCTACTGCATTTCAAAATTGAGTGGATTTGTCTGTAACCTTCCTCATTTTTCCGCTCCTCCTTCACCATTGTCTTTTCTATGTTGTCTCAAAGACAACTCACCAACTTTTGACAGAATTTTTAGACAGGGAATACACAAAGTCAATCTGGGGAGAATTCCATAAGTTTAAAATTTATCTCAGTTCAATTCAATTAAAACAAGAGCCACTGTTACATATTAGTTATTCTAGCTAAATAAGAAACTGTTAATTATATCATTCCACAAAACACAACATGATATCTGAACATAAACACAAGAGAGAAAACTTCTGGCAACATTTAGATCAAGTTTTGAGTCCACAGAAAGAGCTTCTATTTTTTGTACTATTTTTAAATAAAATTGAGAGCAAACATAAGTAGTGAAGTGATGCAGTCCTTCCAAAGAAATATGAATAAGAGCGCACTAAAAACAGGGTATTAGGAATACTACTGTGTACAAACAAAATAAAACCTCAAATTCTATTTAGACATAAGAGATCTTTTTCTTTACTGAGGTAATATCAAATGCATATTAAACTTTAAAACAATATAGCAAATGGTAAACATCATAGCAGAGATTTTATTGCTTTCACTATCTGGTGGGTACCACTAGTTATACATCTTTGAACCCTAAGCCAATTGGAGATGGCAGAAATCTACTGATGAGTTCTTCATTACACCACATCTATAATGAATTTGACCACAATACTGCTCTACTTTTGGAGCTGAGGTTGGTGTAAATGAGTAGAAATAGCAAAACAGACTGACCAGGGAATACAGAAGCAGCAGTGTTACTTGACATCATTTTGAATCTTCCAGTCTTATAGACTGTCACTTTCCAGCAGTCATGTCATTAAAACATCTAATGTTGATCATAATGTTTACTTTGCATACATATATTCTTAAATCTGCAAGCAAATGCGTCAAAATATAGATTATTTGATTATGTTTTAATATTAAAGTTAGAATACACATTAGATATTTAATCCAGAGTTTTTACTTCACGTTTAACACCCTGTAGGGTAGTACATCTCTACTTCAGGCTGCAAATCTTTTCTTTGTATTCAAATTATACAGTGAATCTATCTCAACCTAGTTTAGTGATGATTTATTTAAATCCTACCTATCTAATGACTGATGATTTATAATAAGCACAGATCACGATAAATGCAGTCATTTCGTCACATTTACCTTTGCTGCCTAAAATAGTCTTTTCTGGTGCCTCAGTCAAGGACTTCGAATGAACACTACCTCAACAAAATCATGTGTTATAGTGTAGCTAAGATTTGTACTTAGTCTAGTTATTTTGTTCAATAAACATTAACTGTTAATTTCCCATACTTTTAGGACAGGAAAGGCTGATAAAGCAATGGAGAGAAAGATGCTGTACAAATGAGAGATACTATGATCATTGATGCTTTTACATGCTCTTCCAGTTCTACCCAATCTCACAATTTGTTGTTGCTAAATTGTTATTACTGTTTTTTTTTTCCTATTTTTGGAAAGGATTGTGAACTGCCCTGGCAAGGCTTAGAGCAGTGAAAAGCAAAATGGAAAAGTCTCTATAGAATTTCAAATAGTATAGTTAATGAAGTTTGCTCTCCTCAAACAAAGAGAAGCTGAGTAAAGTTTCTCATGTATGGTAGTTTTAAGCAGCTTTAGAGATGGGGGTAAATGATGCTTATTACAAAGGATGCTTTTAAAATAGAGAAGGAAAGGGAAGGCAAGAAAAACAACCATGCCAAAGTGAGTGAAAGAACAGAAAGAGAAGAAAAGATGTCTGGGAGTAGAGAATGAAGAATAAAATCAGAGAGAAGATATTGACTGGGTTATGTGAATCATCAGACTCTCTTCTTATATGGAAGTCACAATATAAAGCCTTTTCCAATTTTTTCCATGCTATTGCATAATCTTAATAGGAAAATAATAATCCATAGATTAACTAAGCGTAAAATCAAGTATTTTTGAGTTTTTTTCTTCAGAGAAAATGTCTGGTAAGCGAAAAATCAAATACAGGAAGAGTCAAGATTTGCTTGTGTAAAGACCCTCTAGGTAATTTTTAAAATATTAGCCTTGAAATAGGACATATAGTAAAGAAATAGCTGCACTGAATGTTAAAATGAGAAAAAAAAAAGAAAGACAAAGCTGTAGCACAGAAATTTTCAGAAAATTAATGGTCTTGCTATAAGTCTTATGAGAATTTTGATAAAAGACAATGAGTATCTCAGCGGAGTGATAGCAGGATTAGCTCTTCCTCTTTTCCTCACACAGCTAGATAAGCATTTCTTGCTATTACATCTTGAATTCTGCTTTTTGTTTGTTTTGTTTGTTTGTTTGTTTGTTTTGTTTTATTGTTTGTGGAGGTAATTCATTATGACACATTAAATTGTCCTGTAAAGACTTCTTTGTCAGAGTAGAATAAAAATCACAAAGTGTTAAGACTTTATTCTAGCATTTATTTTATACAGTTAGAGTATACTATCTTTTGTAGTACCACTCCTCCAAAAGACTGAAGCAATTTGCTGTGTTTTAAAGCAACTTAAAAAGGGCAGTCAGTAAAACTGTAGGGCTCTGAAATAATACATGTAATAGAATAATTGACTATTCAATATGAAAACTGGAATTCTTAAGAATACAACATATTTTAAGCACCAGTATAATGCTAGGGCTATCATTTCTGAGTCATAAATAACAATTCTCTCCACTGGCCTCCCAGAGTCTAAAGCCTATCACACACATTAGTCAGTCTCCAATGCTAAGTGAAAACACTTCCTGTATCTGTAACACTGAGTGGAGGAACAATTCGTCTTCAACTTCAGTAGCAATATGTTCAAAGAAAATTGCTTGAGTTATGCCTTGGCAAAAACGTATCTTTCCTTCCTCTCTGTTACTTCTAGGTCTGAGGACTATACACATGTTTAGAAGACAATGACGAAGAACTAGAAAAGATATATATACTCCCTTTTTTTCTTTTTTTCTTTTTTTTTTTTAATGCAAAGCAATGTGTTTAGTATGGATATTTATCTACTTTATCAACTTATTTATTTTGCTTATTAATTTAGATCATGAACTTCTTGAAAACAGGATACCCTTGCTGAAATTCTTTGGAATATATATATAAAAAAGAGACGTGGCTTAAGATAGGAGCCCCAAACTGTAGTGTAATACAGAATAGGCAGTAATTTCCCTTCCTTTCCTGACTGATTAGGAAAAATTGATAGGAATTGAAAGACTATGAAAATAATTAAAATATAATATTATTAAAAAATCTTGGTAAGGAAAAGATAACACCATCTATATGCCTGCATGTATCAAAAGATTAAAGGTAAAGTAAAGGTAAAGTAAACTTCTCATTTCCATAATGAATATAGTTCATTACTGTCATGGTACTATGTTTTTGTTTTTGTTTTTGGGTTTCAGTATTCCACATCAAAACATCATGTAGTGTACGGGGCATTAAAGTGTCACTGCCCCAATTCCAGCTACCTATCCCTGTACATTACAGCAGTCACGGGATCTGGCCCTTCCGGGTGGGGGGGGCGCTCTCTTGCTGCCTGGCAGTGGGTGCTGAAGGTGCTTTCCTAGCCATTCCAACCTTTTCAGGTTTGAATCGGTCCCGGGAACTCTCTCTCTCATCTGATTTATTAATCTCAATTTCAATTAAACTGTATATATTGTGTTATTTTGTATTCCGATATTATAGTAAAATAAGTTTTCCTCCATAGATTGTTGCCGCTGCTCTTTTCCTCCCTTCCTTCCTTCCCATTTTTTGTGGGACTGGGGTGGGGGGGAGGGCAGAGGCCTGTCGCCCCTGTCACGGACATAGATTGATCTGGTCAACTCCGTGACAATTACATATTATTTCTAACTTGATTTTTCTCATTAGGATTTCTAAATTGCTATGTAAGCACTGTCCAATTCAGCCCATTGTGTTTTTACCTGTCTGAGATTACTGCAACAGTATTCTGCTTTTCACTTTAAAAATACGGTTATGTTAGACTGATAAACTAGTGTTGCATAATGGACAGAAGCATCCTGTAATTTGAAAAATTAACAAAGATCTGCCATGCACTAGGAGAAACAAAGTAATATCTGCAACTCATGGAAGTTTTTATTTGAACAAATCTAATACCTTCATCTTATTCACAATGCAATTATGTCTCTTTTTTTTTTTTTCTGTATGTCAGTATATTCAGAATTCCCAACATAATTACTGAACCAGAAATTCAGTTTCATTGGTCTTTCATTACTAATGAGATCAAATACTAACCATAACTAAATATAATAGTCAGACATTTCTGACTATTAAAAAAAAAAAAAAAAAAAAAAACAACAAAAAA